>NW_028274808.1:1833928-2137500 GCF_037043125.1 Eumetopias jubatus
AGTTTTACTTTTTTAAAGCTGAGTAGTTAAGAATTCCCTGTAAGAACAAAACCCTGTAAATTGAGCCTCATATTTGGTATATCTTACCAAACAGCCTTAAAATATATTTGGAAGCAAAAATCAGTACGAATGTATATCCTTGAAAAATGCAAAAAAAAAAGATCCCTGAAATATTCTTCTATAAATGAATCCTATTTCCCCAGAGTATTCAAAGCATTTTTTTTCTACCTAAGTAAATACCTAAATCCTGAGTAGTGCACAATAATGATGCTTCTTCCTGTATTCACTATACTCTGTTAAAAACAAATGTACTTGCAAGTATTGGCATTTTAGACTTTAAAAAAATGATGTATCATTTAGGATGAAATGCTCTTCAGAAATCACCCCAGAGAAGTAAAGTCGGTGTAGACCCCTTGGTAAGAGGAAATGGGAAATGCATACACGTACGCCAGCCTGCTGATACATCTGTATCTCCGGCAGCCGGTGCATTTTATCCCATTTCCTTGAGCTCGCCCAAAACATAGAACAAATTATAAAATTAGACAATAATTATTCTAGATCCCAGATTCTCTGATCCTGTCTTGAATGAAAGTATTCGCTGAATCTGGCTTTCCTTTCTTTTTTTTTTTTTCTATGTTTTGTATCCTCATTTTTATCCTAAAATCCCCAAAAGTTTTGGCTGAAACCACCCCGAAATGAGCAAATGAACCTACCACCAAACCCGACGGCAGCCATTGATTGGCGCTGGGGGACGTGTACGAGCCCCTGCGTGGTCCACCGAGTCCCAAAGAAGGCCATGTGACGGACGCACACCCAGTGTTGCGGCTCCGAGGCGGTGCTCCCTGTCACGCTCCATGACTAAGTGCAATATCTGCAGTTCCCGCCCAGGCGACATTCCACTCCGAGATGCAGACGATAAGCCATGTTTACACACTGTACATGTAAAGAACAATAAAGCTGTTTCTAGTACTTGTGTCAGTCAGTCCAGCCGGCTTCTTTCAGGTCCTGCTTGCACATACACCCTACAGAGCAACAGTGTGGCCTTTCACCGCGGTTGCTGGTAGTTTCACTAAGTGATTGTGTGTCCGCTTGAGAGCATGGTGGGAAATGCAAGTGCACCGCGCTCCGGGGGCGTCGTGGACAAAAGTGCAGGCTTCTCTCTGACTGCGTAGCTCCATTCCTGAAGACACAGCGTACCCGCCGTGACTCTGCGTTAGAAACGATTTGGCTCACAGCGGCGAGCTGACGCGGCCCCCTGAAGCCTTCGGTTCGCTCTCAACACCGAGACACGAGTAAGATACACAGCATCCTGCGGCTCCACAAAGCCCGGAGGAGCTGAACGTCACTTGTCCACAGAGCACTTTCGACGTAACCCTCTCACGCATCCTCATCTCTCATTGCCATGTGTCGCGTGTTTGCCCGTAACGATTGTTACCATGATCTTCTCAGCAAATGTGGAGACCCATCCTTGAACGGTGTGTAAAGAATGGAACTGTTGTATGATACCAAAAATTCACATTTCTGTTTGAAAAGAATTGTTGCTGCGTTCACCTCAAAGACTTCTAGAGCATTAAATAGTAAAGTGTACCATTGGAGAAAACAATTACATCTAAGGGTCCCTCTTTAAAAAAAACAGAGCCACAAAATCAGTGACCTGCAATGTAGAGGGCCTTGCCGTGCAGGCTCCCACGGAAGCAGCCAGACCTGCCATCGGAAGACAACCAGTTGCCCAACTCGCCAGTGTGTAGGCCGCTGTCACTGCTTTGCAGTCGGCGTCCTGCCCGCCCCACCTCGCCATTTGCCTCTCCACGCACGGTCTCTCTCGCTCGAGTCCAAAGACCCCACGCTGCGTGCTTGCTCCCCTGTGGGCCACCCCACTGCCAGGCCCTGGCAGACACCCCCACCCCACCCCAATCTGGGACGGTCTCTCAGGACGGTCTGACACTGCAGCCGGTTGGTCAAGGTGCCCGTGGTGACCGCGGAGTGTGCGCCCATCAGGGCAGCTCTCTGCTTTGGGCCAGAGCTCCTGGTGGCGAGGAGGGAGGGGGGACAGGGGATCGTGTCTTCGCCAGAAGGTCAGTCAAACCAGACCTCGTGTGGCCCGGGGATTCGGAGGCCCGGGGAGCATCCTAGGGGGGACACAGCCGGGGCTGAGCTGCTTCTGCTGGAAGAGCAACCAGCCTTGTGCCCAGAACCCGTAGTGGACAGAAGGTCCAGCCACCGTATCTGGAATCGGCTTAGGAGCACGTGTGTCCCCAGGCTGAACAGAGCGGCCAGGCTGGTGTTTGTGAGCATGGGGACCCCCGCTCTCAGTGGGGTCAGCAGCAGGAAACGTCTGCACGAGACAGGTCCGGCCTGCATGCACCCGTGTGGGAGGGCTCCCAGGTACGGCGTTTGACCCCACTTCTGAAAACTGGAACACTCCTGCCAACAAGCATAGGTTCCGGTCCCCCCAGAACCGGGTCTAGATGGCTAAATTCTACCTGTTTCCATTTGCTGCTTTCTTCTCAAGCCTTGACCGCTGATCTTTTTTCTCTTTCTTTTGCAAATTTAACTTACTAATCAGGTAGTTGCTGACCATGGTTTCCAATCCGTACCCCCTTGGAACTTCCTGAGGTTCTCTCTATTGTTTTTGTCTGCACCTTTGTTTACACTCGTGTGAAAGTTTGGGTCGAATACAGGAGTCCAGAACTTGAAAACAGATTAGAAAACCACAAGCGGAAGAGCTGGAGAATGTGGTCGGCTGCTGAGTGCTAACCCTCTCCCCCCGAGTAGTGGTTGGAGCACCAGGCATTGCTTCGCTCGGTGGCCGGTGTGGTCTGTGACTGCAGGGCCCACGCCTTCGCTGCAGGGCCCGCCTGCCGGCCGGGCCTTGCTGACACTCAGTGAGGCGCGGGCGGCGAACGGAGGGCTGGAGGAGAGGTGCCTTGCACGCGCCCTGCTACTTGCCAGGCGCAGAGTAGCTGCAGAATGTTTGGGAAATGAATGGCCAGCTCAGAATGGCCGGACGGCCGGTCCAACAACCTGGCTCCTGGTCATATGTCAGCCAGACGAAACTTCACGTCTGTTTTCTCCTGTCTCTCATCTCCCTCGCAGATGGCTTACGAAGACTGATGTCATGTGAGCTCTCAAGCCCTCCAAGCTCCTTGGGAGCAGGGGTGAGCGTGGGAGCGACCCCTGAGGTGCCACGGCCCTCGCCCCAACAATCCTCCCCACCAGGCGTGCGATGCTTGCAAACGTCGGGTCCCTTCATAAATATCCGAAAACCAGCGCCAGCCAGAATCAGGCCACGTTTTCACTGTTACTTAAGCTCAGCCGCATGTTAGATGGGCGGAGAGACATCCAGTGAAACGTTGCAGGGATGAAGGAGAACGTAATTCGGGAGCGCACCAAGAACGCAATCAGACAGACTGACCTAAATTGCTAAAAGTTTGCGAAGCTACCCCTCTAAGTCCAGCTTTTTGTAATTATTCTCTTTCACTCTTCAGAGAATGCAGAAGTGGTCCGTGGGAATGCTCCAAGAAAGAACCACCTTTTTCATCCCGCAACATTGAAAAGTATCCATAAGTTTATGAGTTGCTGCCCTCACCTTGGCCTTTTCATCCAGCAGTAAAAAGAAAGTATTTCAAAGCGCCAGTCTAAACACACGACAGACGACTTCTTTGCAGAGGAAATGTGAGTTACCTACTATAACACTACTTTTTAAAAAGATTTTGTATATACACTAACTAAGGTAACAGAGGTTTACCGCCCTACTTTCTTAGGTTTTATGTGACTCTTCATCATGGGTGCTTTTTCCGAATCTGAGAGCTTGGGGGTCCAAGCTCTCGCGTACTCAATGGGGGAGAGGTGATGATGACAGACGTGTGCCAGGTTCTTGTGCCAACTTAAGTACAAATTTATCTCGTTCCAGTAGACGGTAGTCTCCATAGACAGCGTGCTCTACCCTCCTGCTAACATGCCACAACCGAAGCGCTAAGGCCGTGGGTGTGTGGTACCTTCCAGAGGCCACCCACCCACTCTGATTTTCCCCAAACTCACCACCACCACCCAGCCCCCGCCATTCCAGCGTTAGGATCATATCACGTTAAAAGGGCTCAGCATGTGTGTCTCTCCCTCCACGTGATCACTGGTTTGCTGAATTCAAGGGTTTCCCCCACCAGTAGGAAGTCCTAGGCTACTTTTGAACTCTGATTTCCAAATGCTAAGTCACTTTCCTCTCGGACAGGCCCTTCCTGTCTAGAGACCAATTCATAATCCCCCTCCATGTTACATGCCAAAATACCCAGGTGTGGCCTAAGGACTAAATTCAATGCCTCCTATAGAAATTCAAGGAATGTTAGAACCAGGAAACTAGATGTTTAGTTAAAGTTTAAAAAAAAGTATATAAATATATATATATATACATATGAAATCATATCAACAATGAGGATGAACAGAGTGCCAAATACTCGACATCTGTACAAAGTTTCCCCTCACTGGAATTAAAGTATTTTATGTAATTCTCTTTCTCATGCTTTTATGGTTCTTTTGATAAATTCTATTTAGTAGCATGCAGGATACCTGATCTGAATGTACAGTATACGCTCTCCATCACCACCACTCCTTGCTTCTGGTTAATAACTTCTTATCAGAATGTTGGTCATTTCTTTGAGGCTCCACCATGTTCTGTTATTTGAGTTCTCTGTGTCCATGACTATTTTTTTTTCACTCTCAGACGATTATAAGGAAATCACGCCCACCGTGCTCTCCATAACTCTTCTATGATGATGCCGCTCTCATTTGATTTCTGTATTGCTGATGTTCACCTCTTGTAAATAGTTCTGCAATTAAATTTTTTGAGAAAAGTAATGTTTACTTTTTATTGGAGTGAATTCTCGTGTTATTTTAAACTCGGAAAAAATTATATAGACCAAAGAGTTTTATCACAGAACAATGGCACCCTTCCCCCATGATTTATTTCATTGTTGAAATATCCTCACTTTCTCTACTAAGAAGAAATGGACATTTATTAAGGCTACAGATTTCATATGTATGCAAAAATGGCACAGATTAAAATGAGTTTAAAATTAATAAATACTACGGTATTTAGTTAATGGTTGTTTTAGACTCTCTTGAGTTGGCAATGAGAAGAGACACGTTGTTAGGTCACGATGCGGAGTCTCAGACCCAGGCTCAAGCGAGACAGGGGGGCCCCTGCCGGGAACGGGGAGGCCCTGGCTGCCACCAACCAGCCAGCACCAACAGTGTCATGCGCTTCACCTCTTGGGGATTGGAGCGGGCTGTTCCCACGCTGGTTAGGTGCTGGTCCCCCTGTGTGACCATCCTCCCTGGGCTTCCTTCCCTTGCCTGTTGCTGATGTCCCTTCCTGAGTCTGTCCTTCCAACCCCCAAGGACGCAAGAACAGAGGTCCTGAGGAAGAAGAGCTCGTGCTCAAGAGCACCTGACCCCTGTGTTCATCGGGGACCCTGCTTTGTACTGTTTCCTTCCCTCCACCTGCTCTCATGGACATGGCAAAACAGACAGGAAGAGCCTCTGGTGAAGGTCGGGACCGCTGAGTTTCATTTCTAATCTCCCCCAGTGAGTGCGACCCAGTGGGCGGAGCATCCCTGCAGAAGCACCAGACTCCCGGTGAAATAGGGCCATGCAGGAAGCTGGATCCATAGGGGTGTCCTTCCCACATAACACACTTGGCAACAGTCATGATTTAGAGAAGTTTTCAGCTAAGAGAAACCATTTCTAAAAGATATTGAGAACACATATCTAATATATGAGTCCTCCACTTATGCTGTTTCTTTCTATAACACACTTGTAAATAGCAAAAATAAGGCTTTATATATATATGCATTTTTAATCCCATAATCCTTAAATGAAAGGGTTTTTTTAGATTTTATTTGTTTATTTATTTGACAGAGAGGAAGACACAGCGAGAGAGGGAACACAAGCAGGGGGAGTGGGAGAGGGAGAACCAGGCTTCCCGCGGAGCAGGGAGCCCGATGCGGGGCTCGATCCCAGGACCCTGGGACCATGACCTGAGCCGAAGGCAGACGCTTAACCGACTGAGCCACCCAGGTGCCCTGAAAGTTTTAGTTTACTTGGCATTACACTGAAAACTTTACACTTTTATCCACATACGGTTTAATGCTGTTTTCCCAGAAGTCAGCAAAAGTACAAAGAAAGTTATGTCATATTCTTTTTATTTTTGTTTTTTTATTTAAATTCAATTAGCCAACATAGAGTACATCATTAGTTTCAGAGGTAGAGTTCAGTGATTCATCAGCTGCATATAACACTCAGTGCCCATTCCGTCATCTGCCCTCCTTACTGCCCATCACCCAGTTACCCCATCCCCCCACCCCCCTCCCCTCTGTAACCCTCCGTTTGTTGCTATAGTTAAGAGTCTCTCATGGTCCGTCTCCCTCTCTGATTTCTTCCCTTTCAGTTTTCCCTCCCTTCCCCTGTGATCTTCCAGGCTATTCCTTATGTTCCACATATGAGTGAAACCATATGATAATTGTCTTTCTCTGACTTATTTCACTGAGCATAGTCTCCTCCAGTCCCATCCATGTTGATGTAAAAGTTGGGTATTCATCCTTTCTGATGGCTGAGTAATATTCCATTGTATATATGGACCACATCTTCTTTATCCATTCGTCTGTTGAGGGGCATTTCAGCTCTTTCCACAGTTTGGCTGTTGTGGACATTGCTGCTATGAACATCGGGGTGCATATGGCCCTTCTTTTCACTACATCTGTGTCTTGGAAGTAAATACCCAGGAGTGCAATTGCTGGGTCATAGGGTAGCTCTATTTTTAACATCTTGAGGAAACTCCACACTGTTTTCCAGAGTGGCTGCACCAGCTTGCATTCCAGCAAATGGTGTTGGGAAAATTGGACAGCCACATGCAGAAGAATGAAGCTGGACCATTTCCTTACACCACACACAAGGATAAACTCCAAATGGTTGAAAGACCTAAACGTGAGACAGGAGTCCATCAAAATCCTCAAGGAGAACACAGGCAGCAACCTCTTCGACCTCAGCCACAGCAACTTCTTCCTAGAAACATCGCCAAAGGCAAGGGAAGCCAGGGCAAAAATGAACTATTGGGATTTCATCAAGATAAAAAGCTTTTGCACAGCAAAAGAAACAGTCCACAAAACCAAAAGACAACCGACAGAATGGGAGAAAATATTTGCAAATGACATATCAGATAAAGGGCTAGTATCCAAAATCTATAAAGAACTTATCAAACTCGACACCCAAAGAACAAATAATGCAGTCAAGAAATGTGATACTCATTTTAAATGTATTAATTCTGGCTTGTCAGTTGTAACAAATTCACCAGGCCAGTGTAAGATGTTGGTGCCAGGGAAGCAGGGTGGGGGTGGAGAGGTACAGGGGACCCCTGCATTTCCCACTCAGCTTTCCTGTAAGCCACAGGCTCCCCCAAAATGACCTATTGATTAAAAACAACAGCAACAGCAAAACAAGAAGCAATGATGTCAGATGCAACAATTTGGATGTTTTCAGCTTGCTTTCCATTATTTGATACCTTAAATGAGTTGCCTTTTGAAAATGAGGACATTGGAAAGATTTCTGCTCTTTATTTTTGTTTATGTTTATTCTGTGAGCTCTGAAATTAGCAACACTTAATATGTTGAGAGCGTTGTTACTTGATTCTTCATTATGGTGAAGAGCAATGCACAGATGTTGTGTCGGGGAAAAAAGCAACAATTTCAGCAGACACGACTTCAAGCCTTGGCCTCCCACCACGTAACGCCACCTTGAATTCTTGGGCACACTTCATGCAACCGTTGTTGTGGTTTAAAATGGACGAGATGGGTTTTTCTTCAAACAATTAGAGTCCAGTGCCAATGAAAATCCATTTCCAGATGATCTCATTACACCGCTATGGTTTTTTGCAGCTTAAGAGTGTGAAAAATTCAATTTTCTACCAACAACACATTTTGCAAAGATGAGATTCAGTGACCATGAAGGCCACGTTCAAAACACATGCACCTTTGTGAGTGTCCCCACAGGCAGGTGCTCCTTTCCGAGCCCCTGGGACAGACACCCCACAGGGCTGCAAACACCCGGGTGGGCTCTTGGAGGCCCCTATGGTCCCCCAGCCCCTTCCTCCAGCCTCCCCCATGGGGCTTCCCTCGTCCCTCCCAACGCAGGCTCCTGGCCTGAAGCACCATTTCCTCGGCAGCTGAGCACCTGCCCGGTGTGGGTGCTGGGTACCACTCTGCACGGCTGGCGGCCGGCGTCCCCCCCTCTGTCTCCCACCAATCTCCCCTGTCACAGCCAGTCACACAGTCCTCCATGTGACAGCCGGCATCATGTTCCACGGAGCTGATCCGCACCACTGCTGAAATGCTGTTTCTACAGTTCAGATCCCCAAAGGGCTGCTCTGGATTCAAGCATCCAAAGACTGCTCTTCACGTTCACGAGACTGTGCGTCATCTGAACCCATCTCCCACCGCCGACCGTGCACCAGGGTCCCTGCTGTGACTGTCACCAGCCGTTACAAATTCCTGCATCATTCGGTGTCGCACCTCTGCCGTGGTACCTGCCACGCTCCAGTGGGCACCTCACCTCCATGGACTCATCCAGCTCCTGCTGATATTTCACATTACCTCAGCCATGACCCGGGAAGGTCTCCCTTATCCTACCCAAGTGATCACTTTCTTCTCTCTTCCCCCAAAATGGCGCTCCCCCTTGTAGCTCTCATCCTATGTCACACTAAGCAGAATGCACCTGTTAAGCGGCCTGGGGTCAGACTGTGAGCTTTCTGAGCATGAGAAAAATATTGCATTCCTCCCTGTATCTCTGGCTCGCAGTAAAGTGCATGACAGTGAATATATACTCACAACATTCTTACACACACATGGGCGACCATCTGGATGAATGCATGGATCTAATTTTCTGTGTCTCCATCAGTCATTCGCTGGTTCACTAAGTATTTATTGAATGACATTGAGGTACTGGACATACTGCGGTTGAGAGAAAGAGTCATGATTTTGCACTTACCTTCAACAACCAGTAGAGTCCTTGGTCTGCGAAGGGTCACAGATTTTCCTAGTTTACTTACCAGCTAACAAGCCAGCCTGTTACTGTTGCACTGATGCCGGCCAAAGAGAGGGGCTCGGGGAATCAGAAAATCTTCTGACCCCCGACTTCCCAGGGCCCAGGAGCGGGAGCAGGGACGGATGCTGTGCACGTGCTGGGTTAGCACAGCTGGGGGGGTCTCTGCCTGGGGGCGGCCACCGGTACAGGTAACAGTAAGGAGGCCTGCCCTGGTCCCAGAGGGAGACACGACCTCGCTCCTCGGGGTTCAGCGAGCGCCGGCCTGAGAAATGGCCGGGGAAGCGGCAGGCATGGCCTTGCCTTCTCGGCACACTGACGAGGCCCGGGCATAGGAAGGATCCCAGAGGACATCTTTCCCCACAGCTCTAAGGTTCTGTTCTGAAAGGCAGAGATTCAAGGTGCCAGGAGACCACCCGGGGGACAGGGTTTTCTTAACCTGTTTGTCAACATTGCTCTTCTCTGCTTCCAAGTCCTGTGCTCCGCGTGATTGCCACAGTTCCTTATTTCGGTCACTGCTACCACAGGATCTGTTAGTGCCACTGTGAGCTGAGCCAGGTGGAGGGAGGGACTCGGGACTCTGCACCCGGGTCAGCTGACACAGGGCTGGCAAGACCCCACCAGGGCAGAGGCGCCTTGCCCAGGCTCCAGTTACTCGAAGGCGACTTTCCTTTATTGACCTTGGATCCGAATCCTAATGAATCTTTGACCTTCTCTAGCACCCACAAGATTCTCCCCATCCAGCCTTTCTTGGCCATCTTGTACCCACGAAGGATATTTGGTCTGTAATTCCGTAAAAACGTAAGAAATATTTCAAATGGTTAATTCTCAGAGTTTGCTTTAATTGTATTCCAAGAAAAAGGTGGTTTCCTAAGGTACTCCAAACAAACCAAAATGCTAAAGGCTTTTGCATCCTTAAGCTCAAGTGAGGAATTTCCCCGAGAAATAGCCTTGTTCTCCATTTGAATCATGACTGATGGAAGCTTCCAGGGGTGAGATACAGATCTGGCTTTCAAGGTCAGCGATTCCCTGGACACACCCGACTCTAAAGCGGCAGTTCTCTCACCATGATGACCATGAAGACATGGAACGCGGAGGCTTCGTTTGAATTAGGAAATTGACACCCAGCAAATCTGTCTGCAGATTTAGGCATTAAGGAGGAGCCGCCAGGGACCTACAGACTTCAGAAACAACTTTGTTCCAAAAGTGAAACATCTTTTGTTAGAGTTGCTGGGGACCTTTTGGCTTCTGGCTAATGAAATTAGAATCTCCAGGCTGGACGCAGGTTTCCTCCCAGCCTCAGCTCCGACTGCCAGTGACAAATATGAATACCACCATGAAGCACTGATTTTTGAGTTAACAAACACATCGAGTCAATGTTGTTTTTGCATATCGATTTTCGTTCAAGGAATTTAAATACACAGGGATTGGTAAAACAACACTGTACTTACCCTGGGGAATGCAGAACAATTATTCCATTCTGTAACCAGCCATTCTCTTCTGAACTAACAGGGTATGGCTCGGAAAGTAAACTCTACTAAGAAAATTAACATCGTACATGGAGTAGGGAGGGACAAATCTTTCATTTTAATCCCTAGTGAAAATCAACCAATTGTTGTCTCTAGCCAGCTATTTTTTGTTGAAAAATACTTACCAACTGATACGGGAGAGTGGACAGACGCGTGTCACCCAAACGGATACGTCCATGGACACTCCTCCACTCCCATTGCACCCCAACAAGAAACAACGAGCGTCCCTGCCAGGAAGTTGTGTGATCGCCAGTGTAGACCATGAGGATTCATCTATCAGGCACAGATGGGGTCCGTTGTAGTTGGGGAGTTTTCCCCACTAGCTCCTGGCTTATATAATTATAGATCCAATCCTTGTTTTAATGCATAAACAATTTCATTATTTCGTGTCTCACACATTTTAAACATTCTGTACACAGGAGGAAGAAAGGAACGAGGGAGGGAGGCAGAGCCTTATTAGCTGGGCACTGGGCACAAAATGGAAAAGGTAAATATCATCCAGTTCCTATTTGCCTCAGCCTCTGCTTGGTCTCAAGGCAAGACATTAACAAAGAACATCACAGGTTTAATTCAGTTGCTTTGTTCTTATAAAAGGGGAAAAGAAAAACCATAGGGAATTGTGCTGGGCCTTGAAATAAAATACTTGCCAAGGATGAGTGAGCGTTGACCTCTACCCCGTGCTCCCGGCCTCCCCCAGGGGCTCTGCTCTCCCCCCATGGAGCTCAGCTCTCCCCCCACGGGACTCAGCTCTCCCCCATGGGGCTCAGTTCTCTCACCATGGGGCTCAGCTCTCCCCCCACGGGACTCAGCCCTCTCCCCACAGGACTCAGCTCTCTCCCCACGGGACTCAGCTCTCCCCACAGGACTCAGCTCTCCCCCATGGGGCTCAGCTCTCCCCCCATGGAGCTCAGCTCTCCCCCCACGGGACTCAGCCCTCTCCCCACGGGACTCAGCTCTCTCCCCACGGGACTCAGCTCTCCCCCATGGGGCTCAG
This sequence comes from Eumetopias jubatus, assembly GCF_037043125.1. NCBI lineage: Eukaryota > Metazoa > Chordata > Mammalia > Carnivora > Otariidae > Eumetopias > Eumetopias jubatus. The sequence goes on from NW_028274808.1 coordinate 1,845,539, forward strand.
TTCTCCCCCCACGGGGCTCAGCTCTCCCCCCATGGGGCTCAGATCTCCTCCCATAGGACTCAGGTCTTCCCCCATAGGGCTCAATTCTTCCCCCACAGGACTCAGCTCTCTCCCCCACAGGACTCAGCTCTCTCCCCACGGGACTCAGCTCTGCCCCCATAGGACCCAGCTCTCCACCCCCCCAACAGAACTCAGCTCTCCTGGCCACAAGGACTCAGCTCTGCCCCCACAGGACTCAGCTCTCCACCCCCCCAACAGAACTCAGCTCTCCTGGCCACAAGGACTCAGCTCTGCCCCCATAGGACTCAGCTCTCCACCCCCCCAACAGAACTCAGCTCTCCTGGCCACAAGGACTCAGCTGGGCTTCCACAGGGCTCAGGTCACCCCCACACGGACTTAACTTCCCACCGCCCCCCCAGGGACTCAGGTGTCCCCAGAGCAGGCCCACCTCCATCCTCTTGCAGCCCTGCCTGCCACCACCCTTCCCCCACCAAAACCTCTCCCTCTGAGGACCCCAGCTCTCTTGCAGGACCGGGCATCTGGATAGGAGGGGGATTTTTCACCGACTTCTGTGCTGCCACAATTTGAGAATATTATGCTTTGAACTCACGTGTCTCTAGTCAGGTTGAGCCAAGTGGTGCAAAGTAACTTCTAAGCCATCATTTTCAAGGCAAAACGAATTCACTATGGGATTTCACAGCAGTTTCCCAAAACAAAACAAAGCAAAAGAAAACCAAAAAACCTGAAATCCAACTCCTAATCTGCTCAGTTCCTGACTGGATTCGAATAATTGGTCCCAGCCACATACCTGCCAAGAGCAGAAAGAAAGTGTTCCTACAGATAATACATCTACATCCTCAAATTATGTCTGCATTTTTTCATACACAGTAATCAACCTTCAATCAAGGATCATCAGGCAGAGAAAACACACACACACACACACACACACACAAACACACACACACATTACCAAAAACTAAGAGATGAAAACAGACAATAGGAAAAGATGCATGAGAATTCCTGAGGTTGGCGTTATGAGATGTGTTCTCTAAAACTGTATGTGACTGTAGGTTCAGGTATTTAGTGTGGTTGGCTCCATAGCTCAGGGGTTAGAGTACTGGTCTTGTAGGTTCAGGTATTTAAATGAGCTGGTGACAGGTTTCACTAGAGAAGCGAGAACTACACATACATAACAACAAGTGGAAGTTCCAGAAAGGAAAAGTGAAGAACTGAAAACGGGAAGCAAAAGGCATACATACAGAGTAAGTGAAGGGGTCAGGATGAGGGACGCAGATCTGGCCTGAGACACACAGAGAAAACAGGACCACGAAACAGAGTGCAGAGCACCAGAGACGTGCCGGCGCACGGACAAGACGACAGGTCTCCCATGCTTGCATCCGAGCCCCACATGGGTGCGGAGATTACTAGAAAAATGAATAAATAACAACTTAAAAGATGCATGTGATTTGAGTCCCAGAGGACGAGAAAGAGAAAATGGGGCAGAAGAAACGTTGGAAGAGGGAATGACAGATGGCCGTTATTAAGGGCCAGGCGGCGGAGGATGTGAAGCGTGCTGAGAGGAGCTGGAGAGCCGCCGGACGGCGAACAGATCACCCCTGGGCGCTCGGTGAAGCTGCGGACAGCCCCAGGCAGAGAGAGGAGTCGTAAATGCAGCCCGAGAAGGGTGCTACGTGCAGGGGAGCAGCTACAGGGAGGAGAGGCGACCTGCCAGCCGGAACGGGGGAAACCAGAGGTGTATGGCCCTCCCCTCTCTCCCTGCCCCACGCCCTGCTGGGGAGGCTGCCTGGCCTGCGGCAGAGGGATGGCACCTTAGGGAAGAGCTGCCGCCGAGCAGTCTTCCCAGCTCCTCCCCACCCCTTCCTCTCTCTCGTGGGCTTGAGCTGGGGGGAGGCTGCAGACACTTCCTGAGTAACTGATCGCAGGGATCCTGAACATCTCCTGGTGCTCCTGCTGAAGGCGTGGGCGGGGGAGGCTTGGCCGGCAGTCTGGTTTCATTTAGGGGGCTGAGCAAGAAAACACTAAGTTCACTTGGCTACGAGGGCCTGGGGAGGGGACAGGGAGTTAGTGTGCAACGGGGACAGAGTTCTAGTCTGAGAAGGTGCAAGAGTTCGGGAGATGGATGGTGGGGATGGTTGCACAAAACTGTGACTGTGCTTAATGCCCCTGAGCTGGACTCTTAAAAATGGCTAAAATGGTACATTATATGTTACGTGTGTTTTACCACAATAAAGAAAAATACACTGAGGTTCACGTAAGTGAGTCTTGTCACTGTCGAGGAGGGAATTACAAATGCGGGGAAGGCTGGGCTAACACCTGTGTTGCGGGATTGAAACAGAAGAAAGCAATGTGACCCTGGGTGGGTTGGATACATGGTGCTGAAGATGGATAGACAGATAAGACGTAATGTGGGTAGATGATGATGATGATGATGAGATAGGTGATAGGTGATAGATTAGATGGATGGATGGGTAGGTGGGTGGGTAGATAAATGATAGAGATGATAGATAGATAATAGATAGATGATAGATGATAGATAATCGATAGATGATAGGATGGATGGATGGATGGATGGATGGATGACTGATAGGCAGACAGACAGACAGACGTGGGTGGATGGATAGATTGAGTGATTTAGACGTGCCCCTGCCACCAAGAAGAACCCACAGATCCACAGATCTACAAATAGCGTATGCCAGCCATCCCAGGTCCCAGTGACTGCTTCCACCTACACAGCAAATAAGACAACGGCTTTGGACCAGGCAAATAACCCCCTGCAGGAGGAAGACCCCACTGAGCAAGAGGTGGCCCTGTGCGGTCCTGGCCTTTGGGCTGGCATCAGCCAAGGTCCCATCTCTTTGCTCTCTTTCTTTCTATGTTCAGAGCTTTTTTTCTCTACTCTGAACCAACAAGCACCCTAAAAATGGAGCCTTTAAAGCTCTTCCACAAAGTCCTCCAAGGCCATGATGGGCGCCGACAGGGCTGCACGGAGGAAGGGGATGCATGGCCTCCGTGCTTTTCAGGAAGTATTACGGTAACAGTCCGTGCAAAGGGGCCGCTCTGGCTTCTGCCTTCCAGATGGTGTGGGAATGCCCCGCACCTCCAGCAGGAGCTTGGAACCACCGTGAAGGGAAGTCTGAGAGACGCAGCTCCGGCTTAGCTAAGTCCACACAGCACAGTCACCCAGGAGGAAAGATAACTGAGTAATCATAATAAAGAATCACAAATGATGTGGCCCAGGCATGGGGAGTGGTCTAGGAGACACTGAGGACGCCCGTGAGGGGTCTGCGCCTGGCCGGATGGGGACAGAGTGGCTCCTCGAGAACATGACAGGACAACAAGGCTAAGAGAAGGCAGCCCCTGGGCTGGGTCCCGGGAAAGGCAGCCACGTGAGCAAACCCACGGGGTGAAGGTCACCAGTGGGGCAGGGAAGCCGTGGCCCAGCCGGCGTGGCGGGAGCGGGACACGGGACGTTCTCTGGATCCGCGGGGCAATGGGGAGGTTTGTATGCCAGCTGATGCTTTGTCATTATCCTCAGCAAGCAACACGGGGCCCGGCACAAAGTGATACCATGCAGAAGAGACCCCTGAGCATCAAAACATCCCCCTAACGTGTCAGGAAGGAAAGATCTCAACAAGAGCCCAGCAGCGTCGGCCTCGTACAGAGGAGGAATCCGTAAACATTGCACGAGGGCTCGATGGGTTAGAAAATGAAACTCACCCATTCTTTCCAGGACGGAAAAATGTTTTCCCCATAAAGACCCATGTCCTGAGATGGGCAGCGGGTGACGGAAACGAGCTCCAGCAGTGATGCTAATATCTAAATCCGAGGCCACGCAGCTAGAGACTCAAGCATGAAGATGCACCACTGTTAAGAAATTAATATGGTGGGTGAACTTTCCTTCTCCCCTGAACTCCTTTTCTTTATAATTGAGGTGAAACTGACATGTGACGACGCAGGTTCAGGTACTGGGCATAAGGATCAGGTGTCATGATCCCCACAGGAAGCTTAGTTACTCTGAGTCACCACACATAGTTACAAATGTTGCATATGTGATGAGAAACTCTGAGGTCTTCTCTCTCCCTGACTTTCAAGACTACAGTAGAGTATCGCTAACAGTAGTCAGTAACTGACCTTAAAAAGGAGGTAAACTGAGTTGAAGCAAAATTGTCAAAAAGAGGAGTTTATTCCGGCATCAAGAGGAAGCACAGTTCGGGACGAGCCAGCCGGCACACTGCAGCCGAGGCGGCTGGGGGTGTGGGGCTGCGTGCACAGGCGGGGGGGGGTCAAGAGAGGAGAGTTCAGTCCGAGTGTTAAAATCCAAACAAACAAAGACCAGAGCAGAAAAGCTGCCCAAGCAGACCAGGGGCGCCTGGGTGGCTCAGTCGGTTAAGCATCTGCCTTCAGCTCGGGTCGTGATCCCAGGGTCCTGGGATCGGGTCCCGCATCGGGCTCCCTGCTCGGAGGGGAGCCTGCTTCTCCCTCTGCCTCTCTCTCTCTCTCTCTCTCTCTCTCTGGCTCTCATGAATAAATAAATAAAATCTTTAAAAAGAAAGAAAGAAAGAAAGAAAGCTGCCCAAGCAGACCAAACCAGTCAGTCACACAAACAAAGCTCAATTCAGCTTATTTGGTGAGACCAACCCGACCGGGGTCATTTAAGAAAATTCCAGTATTACCGGTTTTTGGCAAAGCAGACATTGATGGGAAACCAGTCTGTCTGTCATTAAGGTTTGTGTTTCCGAGGGCACACGCATGAGGTTTTCCGTCTTATATCCAGGGTTCCACTTTAGATGGAAATTCCTTCAGGTCAGCATGCCTTACATAGCATTCCCAGGACTGATTTATTTTGGAGCTGGAAATTTGCACCCTGAGTTCACCCACTGGTGTTTGTTCACCTCTGTACTCTCTGCTCTGCAGCAGACCTCAGAGGTGCTGGCCAAGGCTCGCCTGTGGCTGCTGATTCTGGCGTTTGGGGACTGTTTGACACATGAACATGCTTACATCTTAGGGCTCTGGTGGTTCCTGTTTTGTAATGTGAGAACATCCCAAAGAGCTCCCTGCGACCGAATGCTTTTGCAGAGCAGAGACAAAGCCAGCCACACCTGACTGCCCAGATTCCCAACAGTGTGCAAGGCTGCCCACAAGCACGGTTACAAGTCATCACCAGAACTCTGGGGCATCCTCGGCCCCTGCCCTCCACGTGAGGTGCCTCGCCATCCTGAGCAGAGTCTCCACGAGAATTTTCTGTCTTCGTGGGATTTGTCACAGCAACCAGGGCCCGATGGCTGAGTGAGGCATGCCGACGCAGGACGGAGACTCCTACTCCCCAGCATGTAAGCCTGACCAACGCAGAGCCATTCCCTTCCCACACTGAGCTCCCCTGGGACATTCCTAACGTGGGGATCTGGAGGCTCCCTCTCCTGTCCCGCGAAGGACCTCCTGAAACAATGCTTCCTGAGCCACGAGTTCTCATTAAAGTTCTATTCATGCACACTCTGTCCTTGTTTCTGCTGCCACCCCAAATGAAGAGAAATAGGAAGGCCATAAGGCTGCCAAGGCAGATACAGAGGGCAGAGGACAGTACAAGACCCTCCCTGTGAAGTTATGTGTCTTGTTTCCTGTGCCTGGATCTGTAAGAATTCCCCACCAGCACCTCCCACCCCGGCCCCCACAATCAATACAGGCACCGTGAATCACGGTGGGGGCCAGCTACCCAGCGGCAGGCTCCGGGTCCCCCTGTGCGCCACCCCCAGGCTTGTGACCTGTGAGTCATTCACCCTGCTGCCTCTGGCTGGCTTGCCCCTGCCACCACCGCTGGACTCGCTGCGTAAGCCCGCGCTGCTCCCAGTCAGGCCCTGGTACGTCTCCACAACCAGGATCGGTGCATCTATTTGTAAAGTGTGTTTTATGTAAAATAGATATTCCAAGGATATTTGAAACGTATCTAAATTTCTATAAATTCTGTATATCCCAAGGGCATGGTGTACTTAGTGAAATGTCTTGATGGTGAAATCGTAAAATTGAGACACAGGAACGATGCTTCTAAAATTTGCCCAGTGTCTACCACTAGAAAAATGCAGTGGCTAGTAAGAAAGCTGGGTAAGAAACCTTCGCGCTCGCATCATCTAGTGATGAGTTAGTTGAAGGAGCTGTTAGGAGATGGGTTGTGGGTTCAGAGGGATCACTGGGTTTTCTGAAGCACCCTTATGTGTTGAATTGTGCTCCCCCACCCCCGAAAACACATTTCACCTCTTACACTTAACGAGCAGTGTGCACATGGAAATTCTCTGAGCTTATTTCCTTAGTTAAATATACGTGTCGCGCACACACATCACAGACGTAATTACAGATACAGGTCCGGACGTGTGATTTGTACACCTGTATCTTCATCCCATCGGGTGGCCATCACAAACCACCACAACTGGGGTGGCTTAAACACAGACATTTATCTCTCACTGTTCTAGAGGCAAAGTCTGAAATCCAGGTCCCAGCAGAGCCCGTGTCTGGCTGGTCTGTGTCCTCACGGGGCAGACAGCAGGGAGAGAAGAAGCGAGGTCTGTCCTGACCTTTAGAAGGACGCTGATCCCACCCCCACCCCAGGTTCCCCCCACCCCCACCCCAGGACCTGATCGCCTCTCAGTGCCCAGCTCCTGGCACCATCACCTTGGGGGTGAGGCTTCAGCATTCCAGTTTGGGGAGCAGACAGACATTCGGCCCGTGGAGACCTCCCTGGGACCACATGGTAAAGCTCACTCTTCCTTTTCCTCCTGGACTGGGAGCTCTGGGCGGGCAGCAAAGAAGATGCTGCATCACCCCATTCTTCCACCCCAGTGACGGTCTAACCTAGGTGACCAGTGGACGTTCAGTGAGTGCTTGTGACATGGACGCATGTGGCCCCAGGCACCAGGGGGACGTGGTGCCTTAGGGACCCCCCCCATCACACAATGCTGGCTCTCAGGCCCTCGAGACGCTTTATATACAGAAGTACAACTCAATGTTTAAATTCCTCAATGCTTACCTTACACGGTTGAGTTCAAATTGATGAGCCTGAAATAGGATCCCTGGCCCTGGGTCCCTGTGGCGGCCCTCCTGCCACCCCCCCAGCCCCCCAGGCCCCTGAGCTGCACCAACCAGCCGTGTGGGCTCGGCCACTGTACCCCAACTAAAGGGCAGCCTCCTGTGCTCTATGCATCCTCTGCTGGGTCCCCGCAAATGCCCTGGAGAATTTAACGTCTCTTATCGAAAGCGATGTGAAGATCTGAGATGGATGGTGACAGCCCCAGGTAGCGCCAGCCCCAGCCCCACGTGATTGACCTCAGTACACACCTGCATTCGGGCTATGATTTACAAGAGCTGTCTCCACCTGAATTTGCAAGTAACCTGTCAGCATGGGGCACAAAGACCTGAATGTCTTGCAGGCCTTATCTATTCTTCTATCAATTAATATTTAATTACGCACTTCAGTTAAGAACTTAATTGCTCCAACATTAACCTTCAGACTACTCTTTTAACATAAAACAAAACAGAGATTGGGCATCCAATCTTCTGTAAAAAGAAGAGACTTTCCACTAATAGCGAATGCTTATGGAGTGTTTATTAGGTGGCAGGCACCTCCTGAGGGCCTCGCCCATTGACTGTATTAGCTTGACGTTGTCATCCCCCCCCCCCCCAGTCCTAGGAGATATACTGGGGCAGCACTCAGGATACTTAGCAACTGGGTCAGCACATACGGAACTGCTGGATCATGGGGACATCTAGTGGATCCTGGGATTAGCTCTTCACAGCTGGCTGGCAAGTTAGATACTCTGCAACCCCACGTAGCCACACTGTGTGCAGCCTGGGTCTGGTATGAGTGGCAGGGACTGTTCTTAGTCCCATGATATAGAAAAGGCTCCATCCTGGGCCCTCCCAGACGGAGAAGTCCAGGCTGGTTTCCATGACCAAACCCTCCCCTCTGCACTTCCTTGTCTTTTTTTGGAACCCGGAAATGGACCATGTCGAGGGGTCCACGTATTGCTTTAGGGATCAAGTACACTTTCCAACTGACTGTGAAAGTTGTTCAACTCACAGAAAAGGTTTCTTATTTTTATTTTTATTTTATTTTCTTAAGTAAGCCCCACGCGCAGGGAGGAGCCCGGGGCGGGGCTCGAATTCACAACTGAGCCACCCAGCGCCCCCACAAAAAAGAATTTTTCAATAATAAGATGAATACTCATGTACCAGAGCCAGACTCAACGCTTATTGGTGTGTAGTCCCCTTTACTTTGTCACACACTCACCCACGCTTCCACACACACTCCCTCAGACACGCTCGTCCACCTCACACTCACATGCTCACACTCATGCCCTTGCACACGTTGCTGAGGATTTTCAGGGTGAAGTCCGGATGCACTGACTCCTGACTCCAGCCCCACAGCTCGTTTCTCTTACAAATGAGCGTATCGTCTGCATGACCATGACACCTTTAACCCACTGAGGCAGATCCACAGGAATTCCCGCAAGACATCGAACACTCAGTTCATGCCGAAATTTTCCCTTTGTCCCCACGGAGGTGTTTTGCCACCGTTGGTTTGAAACAACCTCCAGTCAGGGTTCAGGCAGCACGGTTTGGCTGTGGTAACCGCAGGGGATGCCGGCTCGCACAGCCTCCCTTAATCCCCAGCCCGCGACACTGGAACGACAGGGCCAGCCGTCCCGCACGGTGTCCCACCGCCGGATTTCCCGGGCTGCTCCTCTGTGGCCCCAGACAGTGTCCCTCCATGGCCTGCCTGGCTTGCAAACGGGATGTTGATTGAGGGCCGCAACTGGCCAGAACCCTTCACAGGGGACAGTGTGACCGACAGCATCGCCCAGGGGAGACCCCTCCAGCCTGCAGCACACACACCTCAGTGACAGTCGAAAATGTGTAGTAGAAAATCATTAAATTGGAAAGCCCAGTGTGGGGATGCCTGGGTGGCTCAGTTAAACATCCAGTTCTTGGTTTCAGTTCAGGTCTCGATCTCAGCATCGTAAGTTCAGGGCCCACAGTGGGCTCCATGCTGGGTGTGGAGCCTACTTGATAATTAAAAAGAAAGGAAGGAAGGAAGGGAGGGAGGGATGGAGGGAGGGAGAAGGAAAGAAAGAAAGAGAGAGAAGAAAGAAGAAGAAAGAAAAAAAGAAAGAAAGAAAAAGAAAGAAAGAAAGGAAGGAAGGAAGGAAGGAAGGAAGGAAGGAAGAAAGAAAGGAAAAAGAAGAAAGAAAGAGAAAAAGGAAGGAAGAAAGGAAAAGGAAGGAAGGAAGAAGGAAGAAGGAAGGAGGAAGGAAGGAAGGAAGAAGGAAGAAGGAAGGAAGAAGGAAGGAAGGAAGAAGAAGGAAGGAAGGAAGAAGGAAGGAAGAAGGAAGGAAGAGGAAGGAAGGAAGAAGGAAGGAAGAAGGAAGGAAGAAAGGAAGGAAGGAAGAAGGAAGAAGGAAGGAAGAAGGAAGGAAGGAAGAAGGAAGGAAGAAAGGAAGGAAGAAGGAAGGAAGGAAGAAGGAAGGAAGAAAGGAAGGAAGGAAGAAGGAAGAAGGAAGGAAGAAGGAAGGAAGGAAGAGGAAGGAAGGAAGAAGGAAGGAAGGAAGAAGGAAGGAAGAAAGGAAGGAAGGAAGAAGGAAGAAGGAAGGAAGAAGGAAGGAAGGAAGGAAGAGGAAGGAAGGAAGGAAGAAGGAAGGAAGAAGGAAGGAAGGAAGGAAGAGGAAGGAAGGAAGAAGGAAGGAAGGAAGAAGGAAGGAAGAAGGAAGGAAGAAAGGAAGGAAGGAAGGAAGAAGGAAGGAAGAAAGGAAGGAAGGAAGAAGGAAGAAGGAAGGAAGAAGGAAGGAAGGAAGAGGGAAGGAAGGAAGAAGGAAGGAAGGAAGAAGGAAGGAAGGAAGAAGGAAGGAAGAAGGAAGGAAGAAAGGAAGGAAGGAAGAAGGAAGAAGGAAGGAAGAAGGAAGGAAGGAAGGAAGAGGAAGGAAGGAAGGAAGAAGGAAGGAAGAAGGAAGAAGGAAGGAAGGAAGAAGGAAGGAAGAAGGAAGGAAGGAAAGGAAGGAAGGAAGGAAGAAGGAAGGAAGAAGAAGGAAGGAAGAAGAAGGAAGGAAGAAGGAAGGAAGAAAGGAAGGAAGGAAGGAAGGAAGGAAGGAAGGAAGGAAGAGGAAGGAAGAAGGAAGGAAGAAGGAAGGAAGGAAGAGGAAGGAAGGAAGAAGGAAGGAAGGAAGAAGGAAGGAAGAAGGAAGGAAGAAAGGAAGGAAGGAAGAAGGAAGAAGGAAGGAAGAAGGAAGGAAGGAAGAAGGAAGGAAGAAGGAAGGAAGGAAGGAAGGAAGAAGGAAGGAAGAAGGAAGAAGGAAGGAAGAAGGAAGGAAGGAAGAGGAAGGAAGGAAGAAGGAAGGAAGAAGGAAGGAAGAAGGAAGGAAGAAAGGAAGGAAGGAAGAAGGAAGAAGGAAGGAGGAAGGAAGGAAGGAAGAAAGGAAGGAAGAAGGAAGGAAGGATGAAGGAAGAAGGAAGGAAGGAAGGAAGAAGGAAGAAGGAAGGAAGAAGGAAGGAAGGAAGAAGAAGGAAGGAAGGAAGAAGGAAGGAAGAAGGAAGGAAGGAAGGAAGGAAGGAAGGAAGGAAGGAAGGAAGGAAGAAGGAAGGAAGGAAGGAAGAAGGAAGGAAGGAAGGAAGGAAGAAAGGAAGGAAGGAAGGAAGAAGGAAGGAAGAAGGAAGGAAGGAAGGAAGAAGGAAGGAAGAAAGGAAGGAAGGAAGAAGGAAGAAGGAAGGAAGAAGGAAGGAAGGAAGAGGAAGGAAGAGGAAGGAAGGAAGGAAGAAGGAAGGAAGGAAGGAAAGAAGGAAGGAAGGAAGAAAGGAAGGAAGGAAGGAAGGAAGGAAGGAAGGAAGGAAGGAAGGAGAAGGAAGGAAGGAGAAGGAAGGAAGGAAGGAAGGAAGAAGGAAGGAAGAAGGAAGGAAGAAGGAAGGAAGAAGAAGGAAGGAAGAAGGAAAAAGGAAGGCAGTCATTCCTGCGTCAGGAGCCCTGCTGGGAGCGCAGGCCCGTGTTGACCAGGTCCCTTCCGACAGTGCTGATGGCAGAGTCATGTCGGCAGGAAAACAAACTCCCTGAAAGTGCTTGTTCTGAACAAAAGCCTTGCCCCTTTCCTCATGGAAGAGCCTGTCCTAGGTTTGGGCCTTGAATGCGGGCTCGTCCTTCTTGCTGGGAAGTACTGAACAGAGACCAGTCCCCTCAGTCAGATAAAGGGTCTGTCGCAGGCTCTGAACCCCGGGGAGGCCATAATGGGGGAGACTTGCCCCACCTTCACGGTTGAGCGGCCCGGGTCCCCCCCCGGCTCTCTGGTGCGGGCTCCTTCTGAAGGCCGTCCACTCTGAAGACTGTCTGGAATGCAGGCAGGCCCCCCACCACTTCAGAGAGGCCACCGGTGCAGTCCCCTCCGATGGAGACCCAGCTGGCCTGCGACTGGCTTCAGGTCAGGCACACCAGGAGGGCACAGGGCAGGGGAGGGACGAGGCGGGCACTGCTTCCTGTCGGGACGGCTGCTGTCTTCCCCTCCCCTGGGGAGGTGTCTGACCTGGAATGTTATTGTCCATCTTAGAATAAGATGCGCCCCACAAAACGTCCTGCCTTTTGGCTTTGCGGCAGGGCTACCGCCTGGAGGGAGCGGACCTGCCTTTCTTCACACCTTCGGAGGCACATAAGACTTTCACACAGACCCCTTGTAGTTCAGAGTGCTCTGTTCTTGCTGCCGCTAGCTTGGTTTTGTTCTTACACAGTTTTCAGTCTTAGTTTTTTCATTTGTTAGTTTTTAACAGGAGTGAAAGAGTGATTCGTTCTTCTGAAAATGTTGGTATAAAGTTGACCAAACTGTTTTTAAAATATACCCTGGACTGGCTCTGAGCAGGTGAGACGCGCGGTCCCAGGAATGACGGTCCTGAAGGAAGGAGCTTATAGTAGCAGCTTTCTAGACACAGGAGGCCCCCTCTCCCCCACCCCCGGGCCCCACGGGGCCTCCCGGAAGCACCAGGTCAGTGCGGGGCTGGAGGTGTGAGCGCAGAGTGTGGGGAAAATCCCTGTCTGTGGTTTTCATGGGGAAGAATGAGCAGGCAAGGGGAACAGGCCGAGCCCACGAGGGACTGGCAAGTTTGAATAATTTCGGTGGTTCTGGGTGTCGGGGCTGCCCCTGGTTGTCTGAGGCCTGGCCCCGGAGCAATGAGCGTGGCGGGTTAGAGCCGCATAAAGCAGGTGGCTGTGTGGGTGGGGCTGTGGTCTGCTCCCCTGGGAGTCAGCGAGGCCCTGACATACCAAGGCATCACAAAACATAGAAAGTAAAACACAGGATCAAGACACAAACATAACACACAATGATTTAAATGGAGGTTTATTTTCTCACTTGAGAACACATTCTATTTTAGAGCAGTATCTCTGCCCCTTTTGGAATGTGTCAAGGTTAACAGAAACAGTCATGTTTACGTATTTACTTCAATTAATATTCTTTGAGCACATACTTGAATAAAATGTTTATGAAACCTGCTTTAGAACAAAGCATTGTATGCATGGGAAGCATTGTTTTCCACCGCAGAGCAACTACCCCGAGGTTAACCTCTCTTGTCTTGCTGTTTGTAAACACAAGCACAAACCGCTTTATTTTCTTTAAGTTAATTGTGTACTAACAAGAATTTGCTCCTAGATGGCTGGAAGTCAGAACTAATTGACTTTCATGGGAAATACTTATTGGTAGAAATGAGCAGACGGCCTCCTTGCAGGTGCGCCAAAATAAAGCAACCCCATTTGCACCTGTGATCCAGAGATGCGGCCCCCACCTGCAGACCAGCATGGGGGGAGCGGCACGTCAGCGTTGTGGGGGCGGGGGTGCAGCTGGTAAGGGAGCCCCTCAGGTCAGATCCTCACCCGGACTGTCTGACTGGCAGGCTCTCTGCAGCAAGCTGTTTGCCTGCCGGCCTCCCAAGGGCGTGAGGACGGGCATCCTACAGATGTCCTGTTCCACCCTCTTCTTGTTCAGTGACTCAGGCCTGGTTTGTCGTGCGCCGTGCCTGCCAGGTCATAGGACAGTCAGAGGAGGCTCTGCCTCGGTCCAGTGAGTAGTCAGCATCCTGAGGAGCCAGCAGGAGGTCGGCTTGGACCTGGAGCCCCGCTCCCTCACCTTGGCCTTGATTTAGTTCCTTTCAAGGAGTAGGGGAAACAGGAGTCGGAGGTGTGCTTCCTGACGGCTGCTGGTGGTTTCTGGCCAGCTGTCCCTCCTGCCTCTCCAACTGAATTCTGTGCAGTTGCCCGGGAGCGAGATCGGAAAGAAAACTCAGGTAAGTTCTCCTGGTCAGGCAAGTTCGCAAACCAGCCCCCTTGGTGGGCTACTTTCTGGATTTGCCGACCTCGTAACATTCTACCTACCCTTTTTTTTTTTTAAGATTTTATATATTTATTTGACAGAGAGACACAGTGAGAGAGGGAACGCAAGCAGGGGGAGTGGGAGAGGGAGAAGCAGGCTTCCCGCGGAGCAGGGAGCCCGATGCGGGGCTCGATCCCAGGACCCTGGGATCATGACCTGAGCCGAAGGCTTAACGACTGAGCCACCCAGGTGCCCCTCTACCCACCTTTTTAAACACACTGAATGTCTATTTTCTTTCATATGCCTCTATACTTGATTTCTTTTTTTTTTTTTTTTAAGATTTATTTATTTGAAAGAGAGTGAGCAGGAACACGGGCGGGACAGAGGCCCAGAATCTCCAGCAGACTCCACACCGAGTGCGGAGCTGACGCAGGGCTCGATCTCCCGACCCTGCAAGCATGACTTGAGCTGAAATCAAGAGTCAGGTGATGCTCAACCGACTGCGCCACTTGGGCGTCCCCTGTATTTGATTTCTATATAGCATTACACTTGGTGTTGGGGGGAGAGAGGGCAAGTTCTGAGCCTGTAAGTTTGTTCCTAAACTAGCATCTGAGGTTAAAAAATCCAAGGGCTTCTATCTCTCTGCAGATAGGAGTTAAACATTTCTCAAAGCTCACTACATTCTCCAGGTCACTGAGTACCTTCTGGGGCCAGTCCAGGGGTGGGAACCGGCCTGACCGGCTTGGTGGGGGCAGGGAGGCAGCCTCTCTGCGGCATGATTGAGCTTGTAATTGGAGGCGGTTCCTTCAGCTGCACCAGGGTCTGAGTCTCCACACTATTGCACTCCATGTTCCTTTGTTGTGGGCGCTGATCTGTGCGTGTGGGATGGTAGCAGCACCTCCGGCCCCCACACCATGTACCCAAAGCACCGCACCCCCACCCCACCCACTGTGAAAACCGAAGGTGTCCACCTTCCCAGATGTCCCCCCAGGAGGGGTGGGCTGGACCATGCTCTGCTTGGACAGGCCCTTGAGAACAGGCTGGCTTCCTGGCCCTTGAACAAACAATCTTTATCAAGGCATTTTTTTTTTTTTAATGCTGGTTGTTATGGTCGTATGTTTGGCCAACCGAGACTTAAGGATTCTTTGTGTGCCAAGATAATTACAGCCCTTAGCTTGAAGGTCATCGTTTTCCACGGAGAGAGCCCTGCCCTGGTTTAGCCGACAGACACTCCGCAGAAGCCCTGATGCTCCAAGAGACTTGAGACCAATCTCAGCTTTTTATGTCTGTGGCTCAGAGAGGTTACTCAAACCTTCCAAGGTCACACCACCAGTGGAAGTAAAGGGACCCAAGTTCAGAGCCCTCTGAAAATCTTGGACATGAGCCATAGGCACCATGGTTTGTGGTTCAAAATATGCTCAGAAAAAAGAGGTAGACACAATGAATACTCATTTAAAGCAGGAATGATTCCAAAAAAATGCATTTTTCTTGGACAAATGTTTTCTATCTAAAATGCTTTCATTTTGCCATACTTATTGGAAGAAAATATTATCCATGCCACTTGTTAAAGAATGCGGACATGGATTTTATTTGGGAAACTACCACCAAAGGTATGGTGCCCCTGCAGTGGGCTTTGCAGGGGGGGAGAGGGCGGCGAGCGGGTGTGTGTCCAGGTGCTGGAGGATGGGCAACATCAAGGCTCGACCTTTCTTGCTGGACCAGCCCAACAGCATTCTTGCTAAAGCAGGCCAGGGTGACAGCATCCAGGCTGAGGGATGCTGAGCTGGACTGACCATGCAAGGCAGAGCCCTAGGCCCGAGCCTTGGAGGTTAGAGGAGCCCCAGGAGAGCCCATCCAGGAGCGTCTTCATGACAGCTGGGCTGAGCACCTAATCATTGGAAGGGCAGATGTCCAGAGATTCGTGTGTTGTTTGTGATCCGTTGTCTGCAGATCAAGAGCTGGGGTCCGACACTTTAAAATACTGTTTGGAATATGTCTCCTGCACAGCTAACTGTGCTCTCTGGTGAAAAGCTCTTGGATCTAAAGCAGGAAACTTCTCCCCGCTCTCCCTGTGAGAACTCGGCCATCCCACCTGCTTCTGACAAACAGGCAGAAGGGGAGAGATCTCAGCAGCCCTCTGCTAATGTCATTTAAAAATCTCTTTTCCTTAATCAAGTGTGTATTGCTTAAATGATCCAAAAGGAAAGGGAACATTAAAACTGTCCATCCCACCTCCTTTAAAGAAGCCATTTCGATTGCCTTCAAATACCTCATGGCCTCCTATTTCAAAACTCAACTTTCTTGTTTTGCAGCTGAGGGTAGTTAGACAAGTTCCTTGGCCTTACCCACACTGAGCCTTGGTTTTCTTACCTAGTAAATATGCAGGTCCGCCTACAAGCAACTGAGAATGTGCCAGACCCACGGAAAGCCGGAATGAACCATTTCCGGAAAGCACTTGCCAGGGCACCTCAACAGTACATTTGTTGTGTCCGTAGGAGGGAGGAGGCGAGGGACCCGGCTGAACACAAAAGAGGCCCCCCTGCGGTAGGAGAGTCCCGTGGGTCCTGCATGTGCAGAAATCAGGCTGCATTTCGATCAGTTTCGTTCCATCTCTCAGTTCTACCTGGTTATTTATTAACAGGTATACCGGCATCTGTTTTATTTTATTTTTTTTTAGATTTTATTTATTTATTTGTCAGAGAGAGCGCGCGTGCACAAGCAGGGGGAGAAGCAGCAGAGGGAGAAGCAGGCTCCCCGTCATCAAGCAGGGAGCCCAATGCAGGGCTCAATCCCAGGCCCCTGAGATCATGACCTGAGCTAGACGCTCAACTGACTGAGCCACCCAGGCGCCCCGCGTCTCTTTTTTAAATGACTGACGCACCACTATGCTTTAAAGACAGCAGAGCACAAAGGCACCACCATCCTTGTTCCAGACACTTCCCTAAATGCTGGGGATAACAGGGGGGACAGGACCAAGTCCCCCTTCATGCAGGTCACATTTTAGTCAGAAGACACAGAAAATAACAAAGAACTAAGATAAGCATATAAAAATACAAAATGTCCAGCAGGGTTAAGTCAGTAAAGAAAGAAAAGGCTTCAGTCGGGGGTTTTCAGGGCAAGGACCTTGCTGTGTGCTGACAGGGAGCACCTGCACCCCGATGGGTCAGCGCTCCGGGGAGACCCCAGAGCACCCACCAGCTGCGGCCACATTTCCCAGTGGAGGTCACGGCTTGGAGGTTCAGAGGGTGCACACCAACTTCTCAAAGCTGGTGGTTCTGGTGCCCAGGTCTGCCTCACTGCAAAGTCAGGTGTTTTCTGCAAGGCAAGGCGGCTCCTGGTTCTCTGAAGCCTGGCCATCTATGCTCAAAAACAAAACCCTCAATTCGAAGGCCCCCGACTCCGTCTTCTGGGGGGCTGGTCCTTGAACAGCAGACTGTGGGAGAAACTGGGGCCACAGGCAAGGCCCGGAAACTTTGCCTTTCCCCTAGAAGTCTTCCATTCTACAGGCTTCCTTACCTGGAAGGTGGACACAAGGACACCTAGATTTTACACCCAGGTCCCGGTTCAGAAAGCTGTTTCCACACATCGTCTCACAATTACTTTGTCTTATTAAGTAGCGGGCACCGAACGCTACTGTAATGCATGCTGCTGATCCTCTCCTAACATCTAACTCTCCGGGCCGTGTTCTGCGTGGACACCGTCCTATTTTCCGTTTCACAGGTGCAGACTCGGAGGGCCAGGAGACGTGAGGTGACCTATGAGACCGGCCACCCTGAAGGGCTTTGGAAACCCTGAGCCAGTATAAACAACTTAACCTCTTTTTTCTGGGGTCCTGGGGAGATGTAGAGGGAAGGGAACTCCCCAGGAGACGAAGTTAAGGCTGTCTCTCCAGACTTAGCGTTTTCAGGGAGCTTGTTCCGGAAATCACACTCAGTAGAGGACTGACAGCCAGGACCTGAGTGGGGCAGGTTTTACTGACTTTGCAGAGGAGACTAGGGTTGAGAGAAGTTCCATCACTTGCAAACACCACAGGGTGGTTTGGGAAGTGAAACTGGACTTGAGTGCTCCACATTTCCAAGCCTCTGTGACCCTGGGGTGGCCTCAACTTATTTTTACAGGTTCAACTTTGCTGAGTCACCACTGTCACAGGGTGGGGCTGGGGCTGTCACCTCCAGCTGCAGCCTCCCCCTCCCAGGCTGCACCCCTGGGTTTCCAGAGCCTCAATGGGGGTCCCGTGGGGTCCCAGTGGGGCCTTCTAGGGTCTCAGTGGGGGCTCCGTGGGGTCTGCTCAGACGCCCCCTTCCCTGTACAGCCGTAGCTCTCCACGGGTCAGCGTAACGAGGGCATCGGGGATCAGCGCACTTCGGAGAGGGCCGGGAAGCGGGGCAGGGGCCGCACGTCCAGTCCGCGAACTTCCCCCGGGCCGCCCCCCGCGCCCATGGTTCCGTCCGGTCTGCGCGCCCCCCTCCCGCGCCCGTGGTTCCGTCCGGTCCGCTCCCGCCCCCTCCCCCCCCCCGCCGCTCCCGCGCGCGTGGTTCCACCCGGCCGCGCTCTAGGCCCCGCCCAGCGGGGGTGCGCATGCGTGGTCGCGTTCGCGGCGGGGTCGTGACGGCGGCCTCGCGGTGAGTGCAAGAGGGCGGTACGCGGCGGGTGGGCGCGGGGCCGAGCGGCCGAGGGCGGCGGGGCGGAGCGGGCGGGGCGGTCTTTCCCTCCGCTGGGGCCCGGCCCGCGCTCCCCTTCGGTGCAGCGCAGTGTGAGCGCGCGCGGCCCGAGCCAGGCCCCGGCTTGGCGTGGGAGGCAGGGACGCCGCGCGTGCAAGTCAGCCCTGTGCAGGGGAGAAGCCCCGCGTTCTAGGGGAGTCCTGTGCAGGGAGCATCCCCGCATTCAGGGGAGCCCTGTGCAGGTCAGCTCTGTGCGGGGGAGCCACCCCGCCTCTAGGGGAGCTCTGTGCAGGTCAGCTTTGTGCAGGGGAGCATCCCCGCATTCAGGGGAGCCCTGTGCAGGTCAGCTCTGTGCGGGGGAGCCACCCCGCCTCTAGGGGAGCTCTGTGCAGGTCAGCTTTGTGCAGGGGAGCATCCGCGCATTCAGGGGAGCTCTGTGCAGGTCAGCTCTGTGCGGGGGAGCCACCCCGCTTCTAGGGGAGCTCTGTGCAGGTCAGCCCTGGGGGTCGAAAGGAGTGGGGCCTCCGCTGTGAGCCTTCCTCCAGCACCTTCAGGCCCTACTTGCTGTGCACGTTCTCACTGAGCACCTCCTATCCCTAAAAACCGAGCTGAACACGAGGTGGGTTCTCTCTGGAGCCTCCAGAAAGTTCTCTGCAGAGCAGTTGAGACCGTGAGAAAGGGGGAAACCTAATGGGGTGTTGGATGTAGCAGAACATCCCTGGGAGGGGGAGGGTCTCAGTGCCATGAGGAGACATTCTGCACCGGAGTCCTGTATTGTGGAGAGGAAAGAAGCAGGTGCGAGGCAGTGTGTGTATACCTGATCCCTTTTTATGGGAAAAAATAAGAGTTTATATTGAGCAAAATGATTGAACCCAAAGCAATAGTGCTCCCTGGAGCTGCCTTAGGGGATTACAGAGTTTTATTTTTGTATTTTTATGCTTGTTTATATTTCCTAAATTTTGCTCATTGAGTCTTTTTTTGGGGGGGGGGTGAAATATTTTTACACACTGCCAAAGCATAATTCTGAAAACGTTACAAACATACTTCTCACACCAACGGGGAACCCTTGTCAGGTTACTTTGATCTCATGGATGGTCGACCCAGCAGGAAGACAAAGCCCTTCAAAACCAGTGAATGAAAGGAATGCACAGATAGGCTTGTAGGGTTCAGCGGGGCCCTGGTGGGTACCTCTGGTGCAATGAAACCACAGCCTTCCATTATCTTTCTCCCTGGGCTGAGAGGAGAATCACAGCCCTTTACTGGTGTCATAGTCCAGCCTGTCACTTCACTGACTGACAGGGCCAGTCCCTGGGAAACAGTGACACTTGTCTCCCACAGTCAGATGATCCTCAGATGATTGTTAGCCAGTAATCCAGCAGGACCTGAAAAGCACGCCACCTTTCTTCATCTTTTTGACTTCATTTCCAAGTTTTGGATCAGTTATTGCAGTCAAATACAAAAATACTGGTATTTTAGCAATCTAGCACCCCATGAATTCATCAGTGGGTGTCAGATGGAGCTGCAAGAGTCCTGGTGCCTGCAGAGTCCCATCCCTGGAGACGCAGCTGCCGGATCACCATGGCCCTGAAACTCACACTTAGGAATTCTTTAAAAAACGCCTGGTCCAGTGCAATGCATCAGCTTAAACCACCAAATCTTATACAAGAGAGAAAGATGAGGTTTATAGATGGATTTTTCCCAGAGACAATGAAGGCTCACAGCGAGTCAGGGATGGGGCTCCGGGCCCCTCCAGGAGCCAGTGCCTCCGGGCCTAAGCTCTTCTACCACGGAGATGCAGGCCTGTAGTGCCTGGGCTCCAGAGCCTTCCATGGGGAGGAAGGGCTGAGTGTGAGCTGCGGGGCCTCCCGCTGTATCCAGGAGGGAGCAGTGACCTCCAGCTGTGACTGCCCTGCACTGCAGGCCGTATGAAGGGCAGTGGAACAGCGGTGACCCTGGTGTTCCCTGTGCCATCGAAGCTGGGGGAGGGGGGGGGATGTGGTTGCGCTGAGGGGCCAATGGAAGACAAAAAGGAGAAATAGAACTCCGCCCCACCCTGTCAGCGCCGCCTTTCCAGAATAGGGCCTGGTGGATTTTGTGGGCTTGTGGATTCAGGTAGCACTGTGATGCTGTGGAAGGCACGGTGGGACCTCCGCAGGGCTCCAGGGGTGGCTGACTTGCTGCCCCGACGGGGTCCCTGCAGGTCCCTGCAACCCGAGGCCTGGCCTTCCTCGCTTGGCGGTTCACCTCGCCGGAGCGCCCCCAGCTGCGAGGTACTGTTGGTCTCAGTGGACCCGAGACACCCACAGTGCCGGATGAGGCCAGAGCAGCATGGGCTCGCTCAAGCACCAGGTCGGCCGCTGTGTAGGAGCACGTGAGATCCGGCTTGAAGCAGGGATGGGGATCAGAACGGGGAGAGAATGGGGGTGGTGGGTGAGTTGTCTGTTTCTCTCGTTGGCACAGTCTGTCTCAGCTCCGGCCTTGCTGTCTGTTTCTGTGTCTGCCTCACCTGTCTGCAGTTCTGTGTTTAGATCTGAAACCGTCTTCAAAAAGTTGGTCCAGGAGGCTCCCAGACCTGGCAGCCGGCCCCTGGGCTGTGCTGTGGTGTACTTCAAAGGCCCGGGGCTTTTCCTGGATTTCTGAGCCCTTGCAACCAGTCCCTGTCACCCAGGGAAAGTGCTTGTGCCGCCCGCGGCCACCTTCCATGGGCCTCGCCGCTGAGCCCCGTTCCTCCATCCTTGCCTCAGTGTCTCGGTGGTAGGGACTCAGGCATGTGGTTCAGAACATGTGGACCCAGGAACAGATCTGTGCTCCAGCCTCTTCCCAAGTGCTCGGGAGCCTGCCCTGTACCCACCTGGGACAGACGGTGCACATGCGCCTTCCCCTCCTGGAGCGTCAGGCTCCTGCCTGTCTCCATGCTGCTTGCTGGGGAGCAGGGACGGCAGGAGGGGCAGCAGGAAAGAGGGACTCACAGGGGCCTGCTTTCAGGGTTTCTCTCCAGCAGGATAATCTAATTTTTTTAATTGTATCTGCTCATGTGTCAAACCACTAAGGCATATAGGTTATGCTAACCTGGTTTGGAAGAAGGACGACACTAAACCATTCTACCTCCGAGTCCGCAGTTTTTACAACCAGATGGGGACTGGAGATCATGCCAGTCCAGTGGCTCTGTACCTGCCTTAGGGTACCTGGCCACATAGAAAGTGCCCAAGCCTGGCCATCACTCCGGGGCAGTAAAGGCCGAGTCTGGAGGTGGGCCCTGTCCCGGGCGTGTTCCATAGGTAGGGAGGAAACCGACCAAATGCAGAGCCTCTGCTGGTGATCTCCGTGCACCAGGGGCGGGAGCTCTAAAGTCCCTGACAGGTGCCAATCTGGTCTGAAACAAGGGGGCCGAGCCAGGGCTTGGTACGGAAATTGGAAACATAAAGCCTAAATGACCTAGTTGCCTGTGCCTAGCACATAATGGGTGCCTCCTATTGGTTAGCACTACCCTACTATCCTGCATTTCTGTGCATTTTTTTATTCTCATCAGAAACTGGCGCCCACAATGGTTGCGAAACATGTTTTCATAGCTCCGAAGTAGTGGAACCAAGATCAGAACCCACTGTTCTTGTTCCTTTGGGCCTGGCACCCTGGAGTCCCTGACTCCTGACCCGGACCTCCCTAAACAGCACCTGTACTGGCCATTTCCAGTGGAGCGAGCCTGAGTCCTAGAGTCACGGGGACCCTCCCATTTCAAGGCCAAGGCACCACAGAAGTTAGGTGACTTGGCTAAGAGCATATTGAGGCAATCGTGGCAAAATGGGAACCGTAACCCGGATCTCCTGACTGACGTGTGGAAGAGTAGAAGAGGAAATCTTGGGAGGAGGCCGTATTTTCGCGGAGTGTACAGTTTTGTGTAAGGTAACCTTTTCCTGGTCACTGTGAAGTGCTTGACGGTGAGGCTTCATTCCCGAACCCTGGAGATCTTTACTGGAAGTTGCTCTGTAAACCTCATGGCCCCCATCCTGATGGGTTAGAAGGTGACTTGCTGCAGAACCAGATTGTTCTGCATGCTTTTATGAAGTAGGTGCAGCCGCAAGAGGCACGGAGCAGAGGCTCAGGAAAACCAAGGCCATTATAGTCGTGGGTCCTAGAGACGGAAGGCACGCCAGGCCACCCCATGCTGGGTCCCCCGGGGAAGCACTAGGGTCAGGAGGCAGGGGAAGCCTTAGGCCACAGCCTTTGTTGGGGTTTCCATGGGAAAAGCAGGCAGGACAGGGCGAATGATTCAGGACTGGCGACTTTGAGCAATTTGGGTGGGCTTTGGGCAATAGGGGTGGCACCAGGCCCTGGATGATCAAGGCAGAGGAATGTTGCTCCTGGGTGCGGGGAAGGTGGGAGAGGCAAGGCTCTGATCGGTTAGTTCCCTGCTTTGCTATCTCGTAAGAGCAGGCTGGCCCTGGGCGGGCAGTCTCCCCAGCCAGGGAGGTTTTTAAGATGGCAGAACATAGAGGGGGAGAAACATACACACATCTGCACAGATACCCAGAGCCAAGCGCTCTTTCCAGCCTGTCCTCTGGTGTTAAACTGGGTCTGTGTGCACATGAACTCACAAGTGTTCTGGGATGTGTGAGGAAGAGAGAACATGCCTGTGAACCCAGGGGAGCAGCCGGCTGGACACCTGCACTCCTGGCACGTGCACTGGGGCAGACCCAGAGCCCTGGGTAGAAAGGGAGTGAATGGGTGTGGTCTCGTCTTTTCTCCTCCCAGAATCAGATTCCTACTGACAGAGAGCCAGCCTACTTTAGAGATTGTGTTCACTGAGAAATAGGAAAACAAACACTTATGTGATACTGGCCTTTGATTATAGGACCATTATCAAATCTAAGAGTTCAGTGATTGGAAATGGTTCCTTTGTAGTTTGGGTTAAATGAGCTAGTACGTTCTGCGTCCTGACTGGTCATGGCAACCATCTGGGCAGAAGAGCCGTTTTGCTGCTTTTCACTGAATAGTCACAGATTCACAGCTGGTTTAATGCTTGTGACTTGACGCTCTGCTCGATGTGGTATCTCCCCAAGGATGGAGAGTCTTAGCTGTGCTGTGGGCAGCCCGATTCCCCTGCAGGCCTGCTCTTCATTCACCAGATGTGAGGGAGAGTCCTCTGCTCCCCGAGGAAGTGCCCTGTGCGGCAAGCCCCTGCAAAGCTGTGGGGTGTGGGGGGCAGGAGGGGACCCAGGGGGAACCTGCAGGCCACGCCTCCGGGGCCCCTTGGTGAGCCTCTGATCCTGGGGGTGCCTTCCCTGAAAGTCTGACATAAGGGAGCTTCAGACGTCCCTGCCTGTTTGGGAAGACTCGAGACTCTGCTGTTTGCAGTTTTACAAACAAAACACATCCAAACTTACATAAATTTGACCGTGTGAGCGTAATTTGTGAATTCTGTGTGTATGTTCAACAAATGCTTCTTGAGCGGGTCCTCTGTGCCAGGTACTGTATCTGTCTGTGGGGTCACAGTGGTGGACAGGTGGGCGTGGCCCTGGCCTCAGAGAGCTGCTGGTCTGGGTGAGGTTAGGGGTCCCAGCAGTAGTCAGAGCGTGTGTCTAGATACAGCGGTGGAGGGGACAGAGGGTGTGTAGTCTGTGGCCCTTCCTCTGGTCTGAGATGGCTTCTGCAGAAACGGCACAGATGCCGAGATCTGAAAGGTAAGGGGCTGACAGGTGGGGCAGGTGCATGGGCTCTTAGGTAGAGGACCCAGCAGGAGCAGAAGCCCAGAGGTAATAAGGCAGGTGGGTTTAAAGGAACTGTAAGGCTCAGTAGGGCTGGAGCGTGGAGCAGGGCGCAGGGCGGGGTGGGGTCTGGTCCTGAGAGCACAGGGCTCAGACTTGAACGGGGCAGGAGTGCAGACCTGTACGACGTTCTTCAGGGGTGACTACAGTCCACCCTGTCCTGCTAACTAGAATAACCCGGACGACAACCATCTTCTAACGCGGAGTCAGGAAACTTCTTAAATGTACTGCAAATCAGATTTGAAGTCCATTTTCCTGTGATCTCCAAGTTTGTCGAACCTACATGGGAATAGGAGTGGGTTGGTTGTGAAAAGAAGAAATAGTTTATATTTCCGGGTGATGAAAGTACGAACTTTTGTTTTTATGTTGTTACAGAGGAAAGTCATTGGCTTATTTCAGTTGAACTTGTTTCTTGAATAGTAAGTGTGTTCGTGATGTTTTCTCTGTCCACAGGCAGCCCCTGGTTGTAGGAGAGCACAAGTTTTGGGAACAGGGCGGCCATGAGCTCTACCCACGGCCCTCGGGGACATGCTCCGTTGATGTTTTTGTGTCTGTGGCGCAGGGGATCGTTTTCATGGTAGGAAGTAGAGTTACTTGGAGACTCGAGAAGGCCCTGACGATGCTCTGGTCCAGGGGGGAGCTTAGCATGGAGCTCCGGGGAGCAGTAATTCCCGCTGTCCTTCTTGCTGTCCGCGGATGGGTACGCACGGCGGCCTCGCCCCTCCGATCCAGTCCCCCTGCTTGCTTCTGACGGGACTGAGGGCGGATTTGATGCTGCCCGGCAGGTTAACGGATGGGAACCGGGACTTAGGTTTTCCTGTGGTTATTTTAAGGGCCCCGATGGCTACAGGTGACGAGCATCCTCATGCTCTCACCACCGCGTCTGCAGCACACCGCAGAGATTGCTGTGTGCGACCCGGGCCGCAGTTGGTCCGAAGCCAGCATGTGGGACCGGGGGTGGGGGGGGGCATGGCCCTGCAGACCGCACACGATCAGGCCAGTGTTCCTGTCTCCGGTTTCCGGGTGAGAGCCCACGGCTGTGTGATTGTCTGAATGCGTGTTACCCCGTGGAGCGTGCACATAGTGTGATTCCCGGGTGGCCCCGTGGCAGAGTCCAAGATGGCCTGTCCACTCTGCTCCCCTCTAGCTCCCGGCTCCTCTCCCGGCCTTGTCCTGGACCGCCAACGGGTGTTTTCTTGCGGTGTCTGTGTGTCTTCAGATACGGTGAAGAGGTTTTAGAAATCCTCATTACCATAGTGCGTCTGTCCTGCTGGAGCGGGGCTGTGGGCTCGCTCCTGCCTGGTCCACACGGAGTGACCCGTCTGTCCTTCTGCAGGTGGCAGACAGGTGCATGTGGGCCTGTGGGCTTGCTCCTGCCTGGTCCATGCAGAGTGACCCGTCTGTCCTTCTGCAGGTGGCAGATAGGTGCATCGGGGCTGTGCGCTCGCTCCTTCCTGGTCCACGCGGAGTGACCCGTCTGTCCTTCTGCAGGTGGCAGACAGGTGCATGCGGGCCTGTGGGCTCGCTCCTTCCTGGTCCACGCGGACTCACCCATCTATCCTTCTGCAGGTGGCAGACAGGTGCATCGGGGCTGTGAGCTTGCTCCTTCCTGGTCCACGCGGAGTGACCTGTCTGTGCTTTCTGCAGGTGGCAGACGGGTGCATCAGGGCTGTGGGCTCGCTCCTGCCTGGTCCACGCGGAGTGACCCGTCTGTCCTTCTGCAGGTGGCAGACGGGTGCATGCGGGCCTGTGGGCTCGCTCCTTCCTGGTCCACGCGGAGTGACCCGTCTGTGCTTTCTGCAGGTGGCAGACGGGTGCATCAGGGCTGTGCGCTCGCTCCTGCCTGGTCCACGCGGAGTGACCCGTCTGTCCTTCTGCAGGTGGCAGATGGGTGCATGCGGGCCTGTGGGCTCGCTCCTTCCTGGTCCACGCGGAGTGACCCGTCTGTGCTTTCTGCAGGTGGCAGACGAGTGCATCGGGGCTGTGGGCTCGCTCCTTCCTGGTCCACGCGGAGTGACCCGTCTGTCCTTCTGCAGGTGGCAGACGGGTGCATCGGGCCTTGGGCTCGCTCCTTCCTGGTCCACGCGGAGTGACCCGTCTGTCCTTCTGCAGGTGGCAGACGGGTGCATCGGGGCTGTGGGCTCGCTCCTGCCTGGTCCACGCGGAGTGACCCGTCTGTCCTTCTGCAAGTGGCAGACGGGTGCATCGGGACTGTGGGCTCGCTCCTGCCTGGTCCACGCGGAGTGACCCGTCTGTCCTTCTGCAGGTGGCAGACGGGTGCATCGGGGCTGTGGGCTCGCTCCTGCCTGGTCCACGCGGAGTGACCCGTCTGTCCTTCTGCAGGTGGCAGACGGGTGCATCGGGGCTGTGGGCTCGCTCCTGCCTGGTCCACGCGGAGTGACCCGTCTGTCCTTCTGCAGGTGGCAGATGGGTGCATCGGGGCTGTGGGCTCGCTCCTGCCTGGTCCAGGCGGAGTGACCCGTCTGTCTTTCTGCAGGTGGCAGACGGGTGCATGCGGGCCTGTGGGCTCGCTCCTTCCTGGTCTATGCGGACTCACCCGTCTATCCTTCTGCAGGTGGCAGACAGGTGCATCGGGGCTGTGGGCTTGCTCCTTTCTGGTCCACGCGGAGTGACCCGTCTGTGCTTTCTGCAGGTGGCAGATGGGTGCATTGGGGCTTTGGGCTCGCTCCTGCCTGGTCCACGCGGAGTGACCCGTCTGTCCTTCTGCAGGTGGCAGATAGGTGCATCGGGGCTGTGCGCTCGCTCCTTCCTGGTCCACATGGAGTGACCCATCTGTCCTTCTGCAGGTGGCAGACAGGTGCATCGGGGCTGTGGGCTTGCTCCTTCCTGGTCCACGCGGAGTGACCTGTCTGTGCTTTCTGCAGGTGGCAGATGGGTGCATTGGGGCTTTGGGCTCGCTCCTGCCTGGTCCACGCGGAGTGACCCATCTGTCCTTCTGCAGGTGGCAGACAGGTGCATCGGGGCTGTGGGCTCGCTCCTTCCTGGTCCAGGCGGAGTGACCCGTCTGTCTTTCTGCAGGTGGCAGACGGGTGCATGCGGTCCTGTGGGCTCGCTCCTTCCTGGTCCACGCGGACTCACCCATCTATCCTTCTGCAGGTGGCAGACAGGTGATTCGGGGCTGTGGGCTTGCTCCTTCCTGGTCCACGCGGAGTGACCCGTCTGTCCTTCTGCAGGTGGCAGACGGGTGCATGCAGACCCCAGAGTCACCCGCACCGACTCTGCGTTCTTGGAGAGCTGGGACGTGGGCCTGGGACGCCCGTGGCAGGCTCAGTCGAGAAGGATGACTCCTGTGAGTGATGGAGGCATGGCAGAGAGCATCTTCGACCTAGACTACACGTCCTGGAAGACCCGCTCCACACTGGCGGTCGCCGGCTTCGTCTTCTACCTGGGCGTCTTCGTGGTCTGCCACCAGTTGTCGTCCTCCCTCAATGCCACGTACCGCTCTCTGGTGGCCAGAGAGAAGGTCTTCTGGGACCTGGCGGCCACGCGCGCCGTGTTTGGCATTCAGAGCACGGCTGCGGGCCTGTGGGCCCTGCTGGTGGACCCCGTGCTGCAAGCCGACAAGGTGCATGGCCAGCAGAAGTGGTGCTGGTTCCACATCGCCACGGCAACTGGATTCTTCTTCTTCGAAAACGTAGCGGTTCACCTGTCCAATGCGCTCTTCCGCACGTTTGACTTATTCTTGATGGTCCACCATCTCTTCGCCTTTCTTGGCTTTCTTGGCTCCTTGGTCAACCTGGAAGCTGGCCACTATCTGGCGATGACCACACTGCTCCTGGAGGTCAGCACCCCCTTCACTTGCATTTCCTGGATGCTCTTAAAGGTGAGTGTTTCCGGCGGGATGCGGGGGGCCTCTGCCGCCGCTGCCCTGGTCCGCACTGGTGGGGGGCCCGCTCCTCGGGCACCAAGCTCTGCGGTCACCCTGGACTACATCGCGGTGTGCAGAGTCTGTGAGGAGCTCCTTCTGGCTGAATTCTGTGTTCCTAATTGCAAACCTCTTAGGCTTCTAGCTCCGTAGCAAAACAAGACTCTCTGGATCTTAGCACTTAGTTGATAGGATACTGTAAGCCCCAGAAAACATGGTATTTTTCTTTCAAATGCTTTAAAAAAAAAAAAATCCATAAACTATATATGTATACACACATCTTTTTTAAAATTTTTATTTCATCTTATGTTATTTTAAGACTTACCATGAGATCCACCCGCTTCAGGAGTTCTTATGTGGACGGGATGTTACTGCGGACCCCAGGCACAGTGTGGCACGGCCGAGCCCTCAAGTTTGCCCCCCGTGCTTGCCAAAGCTTCCAGCCTACTCTCCCTGCAGCTGTGGGCCGCCACCGCCCCACACCGTTCTGTGAATTCGGCTACTTAAATACATAAGTGGAGGCTCACTCCTCCGAGCGTCATGTCTGCAAGGCTCACGCACGTGGCCCACCGCAGAATCTCCTCTCAGGCAGACGGGTTTTGTGTTGCGTGTGGGTGCCACGCTGTCTGTGTCCGTGGGTCCACGGTGGGCACCTGGGTCACGGGCGCATCTTCGCCACTGCGAATAGCGCTGCAGTGAGCATGGAGGTGCTCCCAGCTCTTTGAGATCCTGATTTCGGTTATTTTGGAAGAGCGTTCACAAGTGGGATGACTGGATGACGTGGTAAAACCTCCGTGCTGTTCTGCACGGTAGCTGCCCCCTCTCCGTTCCCGCGACACCATGTCGGGGTCCCCGTGTCTCCACGTGCTCGCCCACACTGGTCTCCTGCATGTTGTTGATTCTCGCCGTCGTGACCTGTGTGCAACGGTCTCATATGGTTTTGGTTTGCTTCTCCCTGGCAATCATCGAGCTTACACACACACTTTCATGCAGCTGTGGGCCGTGTACGTGTCTTCTCCCGAAAACTGTTCACCACCTTGAGCCATGTTCGGATCAGAGTTTTGTTTCCACTCGTGCCTTGTAGTTCTTTATCCGCGCTGGAGAGTAGTCTGTCGCTGATCACGCGGTCTGCAGGCGCCCTCCCCCCACTGTGGGGCGTGTGTTTGCGCCTCTGCTGTGAAGGTTCTTAGCTTTATGCGGCCCCAGTTTATTTTTGTCTCTGTTGCCTGCGCTCTTGGCGTCATAGCTGGGCAATCATTGACAAGACTGGAGTCATGAAGCTTTTTCCCCATGTTTTCTTCCAGGACTGTTAGTTTTAGGGCCTTCAACCCATTCTGACTTGTGTGTCTGGTGTAGGAACATGGCCCAGTTTTCCCAGCACCACCTCCCAGAGGGACGGCCCTTTCACCGTTGTAGGTTCTTGGCCCCTTTGTGGTCAAGGAGTTGAGCGTCTGCGGTGGACTTCCTTCTGGCCTCTGGGCTCCGTGCCTGCCTTCCCGCCCGTGCCGTGCCATTTTGAGTAGCTCTGTAATATAGTTTGAAATCAGGAAGTGTGGTGCCTCCGTGTGTTCTTCTTTCTTAGGGCTCAGATGACTATTTGTGGTCTTCTGTGGTTTTCCGTGAATTTTACAATGGTTTCTTCTATTTCTGCAAAGAGTGCCATTGTGATTTTGGTAGGAATGGCAGTGAACTGGGGATGACGTTGGCAAAGCTTTCTAGTCAAATTTTTAGTTCCTTTACTGTGTTCTCAGCTCCTTGATTTCCTTTTGGGACTTTTTTTTTTTCTTAAATATTTTCTGTCTCTGTTGAAATTCTCATTTTGTTTGTGCATCGTTCTCATGACTTCAGTGACTCACATCTTCGTGACAGTTAATGGGTCCTTCTCTGTCAGATACATCATTTAAGTCCAGTCCCTTAGGGTCTGCTTTTGGAGATTGACCTTGGGAACACCTTTGCCCGAGTCTGCCCTTGCCCGAGGCTGTTGCTGCCTGTGCATCAGACAAAGCAAGCACCTCTTCCAGGCTCCACACACTGTCCTCACGCAGGACCCAACCCCACTGGTCAGCCCGGCCAGAGATTCTGGGGCTCTCTGCCGGCTCTGTCCCTCCCTGGGGGAAAGTTGGCCGCTGTGCAGTCTGCTCCCTCTGTGTGGAGCTGGGGTGGGGGGCAGAAGGTACGGGGTCTGCCAGCCCAGCCGCCACCTCTCCTCTCCCCAGGGTCCCTGCCTGACCCGTTGGAACTGCAGGACTGACCAGACCGAGGCCAGTCCTCCGCCAGCCCCTCGGCAAGGGTGGGGTGCTGGACACATGTAGCAACTCCTCCCTCTTCTGGGGTCTCCTCCTGACCCTGTGCTGCTGGAGGGTCCCTCCCCACTGCGGCGAGGGCAGCTCACATTCCCCCACATGCAGGAGCCTCTCCAGGATTTCTCATTTCTCACAAAGGAGCTTTGTGTGTGCATTGTGCTGAATCCGGGTGTTTGCAGGGAGGGTGGGTCCGGCTTCCTCTCCGCTGTCTTCTCATGTCTGTTGCAGCTTGCATGTCATCTTATGCTTGTGTTTCTGAATAAGGTGGTTTTTCTACCGATCAGAGGTGTCGGGACCTACCATCACTATTTGTGTAGTATTTGTTGCCTTTTTGTTTGTAAAACAGTATTTTTAGAAGCTGTATGTTTTCTGGATACCATCTTGATTGTCATTTTGATAGCAAAATGTTCAGGTGAGACACTTGAGAATTCTTTCTTTAGCACAGATTTCTTGCCATTTTCTATGGCTCACTGTTCACAGGATGTTTATGTGAAACATGAAATACTGCTTTGTGTTTCGTAAATGTCTGATGCAGTCACCACAAATGGGTCAGGGCCCTGAGCACTTCTGTAATGCTGTGGTAAGCTTCGGGAGAAAATCGAGAAGCAGGAAGAATCATCAGTGCCTTCAGGTCCCCTGGGGTAGACAGTGTGGGAACATCGGAGTGAGTTACCGGTGTCCGTGGGGCAGACCGTTCACCCGTAGCAAACACCTACGGAGCACCGGGCCGGCGTGTAGCCTTGCCATGGTCCCCCGGAGCTGCCCCTGCCTTGTGCCGCAGGAGGACGTCTGAGTGCGGGGACAGGTGCCGCGGCGAGCAGGCGGGCCAGGCAGCTTGGGGAGGGCTGGGGCTGGCCCGTGAACCCAGGCCCTCCGGCTGGGGAGCTGTAGCCGCTGCTCAGTGCCCGGGAGCTTCGTGAATGCGGGGTTTGTGGACGGTTGAGGTCCTCAGGCAGCAATAATTTGGGGGAAGGTTGGAAATCGTTAACGGAGTGGAGGAGTGAAGCCGGCCGACCTCTGAATGATGGAGGCTGCTGGTCCAGCGGTGGGTCATTTTGATAAGATGCCGTGACTCGGGCGCCACCAGTGTGTCCTGCTCACGCCCTGCAGCTTTTCAGTTCTCTCCTTGTGGGTGTCCCCTCCCCGAGAGGGGGTTCCCGCGTTTGGAGAGCAGGGGCTGAGACTTGCCTGCATTCTGTGGCCGTGAGCACAGCACCAGCCTCTTGGTCGGCCGTGGACGGAGGCTGTGCCGGACACACGGGCTGCAGTCCAGTGTTCCCGTCCCATCTGCTCCCCATACAGGACAGCCCGCTCACATGGATGGGCTGGACCACTGTTGTCAACAGGGACCTGCACCAAACCTACAAGACAGACATGCCTGGGACATAAGGCCCACGTTTGAGAAAACAGATGATTAGTTTTCTGGAATTTTTGTTATTTTTTTTGTTGGAACTTCATAAAAAAAGGAAAAAAAGAAAAAATCTTCTTGTCTCTTTCCAGTCCATAGTGGTGATCAGTGTTGAATGGCTTCACGTATATTTCTCCAGACTTGTGTCTACACCGCCTGCAGCCGGGCGTGGCCACCAGCCTCTGGTCCTCAGCATCCTCGGGAGGAAGGCAGACTCCTGCGGGGGGGGTGGGCACGGGAGAGAGACTTGGTTTTGGATTTTTCTGCTGCCTCTACAGTTGGCTGGTACCGTTTGTGCTGGATGGAAAAAGGCATCTCCATGTGTTCACTTCTTAACACCCTGACTCTGCCAAGCCAGCAGACCCCAACAGCAGAACTGTACCCCAAATTAAGGTAGCTTAGGTCAGTGTTTCGTGTTGTTCACATACTACTAAAGATAAGTGAATGCTGCCTACAGTGTTGAAATCCTTTTAAGCTTTCAGTAAAGCTGCCAAAGTAGTTGGGCTTCGGATTTAGGAATCTGCCAGAGCACCAGGTCTGATCTGTTGAGATATAGCACAGGATGTGCATCAAGACAGCAGACATCACTGTAACTTAAGACGGGCTCTGCCTCCGGTGCAGTGGCTTATTCTTAGTACTTCTTTCTTGACTGATTCTGAAATGTTAGACTTAATAAACAAATTGCACAGGACTCAAACCTCGGGATAAAATTCACCCACAACGACTGGCCTGGGTGTGAATGAGGTCTGTCAGTTTCCGTGCACATTCCCCACGCTGTGCTGCAGAAAGCGGCTCTGTACGTGCGGTCACCAACATTGTCCCCGTCCCTGCTCAGAGCACGTGGTCAGGTGACCTGGGTTATGCTGAAGAATGCTCAGTTCTCAAGCTTCGAGCTTTCCGAACATAATTACTCTGTGAGTAAAAGTTCATATTTGTGATCTGAACATTAATAATTTAAGAAGGCCACTTTTAGCAGTGAGGGGAATAATAGGGAAGAGCCCTTTGTTCTGTGAATTTTGGAGGGAATGGCAAAGTGGGACGGAGTCCGTGCTGCTAAGCACAAAGGAGGGGTGAGGGGGCGGCGGCGTTGAGGTGTGCTCTGCTCTGCTCCCGTGTCTCCACAGTTTGTACTCTCGAAGCCTAATCTCTTCCACAGGAGCGATCTGACTTTGGAAACGTCAAACCTCCCGTGTTTCTGTGCTTGAGAAAGGTGTACTTGTGGTCTACTTCTACGACCCCACAGAAGATGCATGCGCTCATTGGTAGTAATTGGGCGCTCTGCCAGTTGCAGGCGGGGGCTGGGGAGGAAACACGGACGACAGACCGAGCTCTAGAGGTGGAGGCCGTGCAGGGCAGATGTGTGCTTTGTTCCCTTGGGAAACAGGGTGGCCAAGTCCAGAGAAGCTCGCACAAGGGAGCAGAGCCCATGCAGCTGGGACTGGGTGTCCCCACCCACTGTGTGCATCCAGGCTGCACCTGGTACTGCAGTGGGTGTTGGAGGAGGGTGCATGAACAGTGCACCTGTGCCAACCTGAGTGCTGTCCATCACCGCCTCTGGGCCTGGTGATGGGACCACTTGGCAGAGGCCACACGGTTTCTCACCAGACTGGGGCATGCCCGAGTGCTGGAGCACCTGGTTCCTGCTGATGGAGGGCTGACAGCGGTCTTGGCTTCTCCTTCAGACAGGAGCCTCCGAGAACTGTAGCCTCACCCTCTGATTTTACAGAAAAGTTAGCAGACGTATTTGGTTTTATCCTTCTGTCATGTGGCTGTCAGGACTGATGAACACAGATCTGGTCTCAGCTTCTCCCCGTCCATGTCTCAGGCCCCTTTAGTGTGGAGCTGTTACACTTGTTTCGGGTTTGTGCCTTGGCTCTCACTCCTGTGTGTTTATTGCTCCAGCAGAGTGGGGCCCACGGGAAGCATGTGGCTACGGTCCACCTTGAGTGGCACCAAACACAGGTTTGGAGCAAACGAAGTACTTGGTGAGTCTGTGCAAAGCTGCCCGCGGGGTCTGGAGATGGCGTGCTGCGTGAGCAGGGCAGTGTCCATCCCTACAGACTCTGCCAGGGAGGCTGCCCGCAGGAGGCCCAAGAACCCATGTGCCCGGAGAGGGAGCGTGCTGTTAGAGCCTCCACGGAGCTTTCTCTGGGCCCTTCCATCTCCTCGCTTCACGTCCATGCTTGTGTTCAGACTCTGCCAGAATAAATAGGGTGCTTCTGTGGGGTGTTATTTAGACTAACTGAATTATCGGTAGAAAAAAGCATGTACGGATACGTCTGCTCTAAAAGTAGTAGACCATGCAGAGTTTTTGTGAAGTTATTTTTGGGTAAGTTCAGTTTTTCAGACAACAAGGAAGTTCCTTGTTTTTCTGTTTATTTTTCCTGAGTCATCAATTCCATGGATTCTCGTTTTCCTGTGTCAGAGCTGTGTGGACACATTTTTATGCCATGAGAGATTAAGATTCCTTCCTGGTTTAAAAACATTCAGGAGCGGGTTTGCTGCGTCCCCATCAGGACTGGGCAGATGTAGCTCGAGTAGAGCCGTTCCCTTTCCCAAGGTCGCATTCTGCTGCCCGCTCAGAGTTCCCTTCTGCAAGAGCAGGACCCCGCCGCCACCCTGGGGGCCACCTCAGCATGGAGCTCCTGAGGAAGATTTTGTAGCTTCGGTTCAGCAGAGACAAGGTTGGAGAGGCTGGCGTGTGGAAGGTCTGAGGGGTGCTGGAATGTGGTGCTGGCTCTTCCGGTGCTGGACTATCCTGGGGCCAGATGTCCTGGTGCTGGCGAGGTCCCACCTTGGTGTCCACGATCTGATGGACCATCTTCAAGTTCTCTGTTCAGTTTTGGCTATGACTCTTGGAAACTAGTTTAGTGTGAATTTAGAGTTGTTTTAAGGGAAGTCCATCTCTGCCTGTGTCCATGGGCTCCTGGGGTAAAAGTACCAAAACTCCAAGCAGGAAATGTGTGTCATCCTCAGCGTCTCTCCTCTCAGAGATTCTTGTCCCAGGGCTGCCCTGTGGGAGCTCGATCTATCGGTCGGTATGTGTGAGCTCAAGGTTAACAGTGAACTTTGGGGTGAGATTGAAGAGAAGACTGGATTTTGCTCGTGGGAGAAACCGCCAGAAGGAGCAGAAGGGACTGGTGAGGAAGGGGCCCCGCTGTCTGTGCGGTGCTCAGTCGGTGGGTGGCTCCTTCCCCCGAGAAGCCCCAGGGAGGGGAGAGTACGCATGCATCTGCAGGGATGTGTTGGTCTGGGTGGACCCTTTGAGTGCAGAGTGCACTGACCGGCTTCTGTTCTGTCCACAGGCTGGCTGGTCCGACTCGCTGTTCTGGAAGCTGAACCAGTGGCTGATGGTTCACATGTTCCACTGCCGAATGGTGCTGACCTACCACATGTGGTGGGTGTGCTTCCGGCACTGGGACGGGCTGCTCAGCAGCCTCCACCTGCCGCACCTGGTGCTCTTCCTCGTCGGGCTGAGCCTCCTCACGCTCATCCTCAACCCCTACTGGACCCACAAGAAGACTCAGCAGCTGCTCCATCCGGAGGATTGGAACTTTGCACAGCCGGCGCCCAGAAGCAGCCGGCCCGCTGGGGCCAACAGCCAGGTGCTGCCCAAGAAGGGGCAGTAGCCACTGGGGGCCCGGACTGCAGCGCGCGGCTCCTGGCCCTGGGCTCCGCTGGCGTCCTCCACACGGGCTCAGGTAGACAGGGGCTCCGAGTCCAATACTGTCTCCAAGTCGGACCAAATGTGTCGTTTGTGTTAATTTCCACGTAGCCACAAAGTGTTTTTAGAGCTTTGGTTTGCCTCCGGGGGTGGATTTTTGCCGTCATAACTCCGTTGTCTGCTATGGTTTGTTCCTGCACGCCTACCTGTGCAGGGCCCTGATCAGCACCAAGGAGGGGATCGGTGGTGGAGGCCGGGCCACCTGTCCGGGAGGGCCTGACGTGGCGCTGTGGCCACCAGCATGGTCTTTCTGGGCACATGGTCAGCGTGCATGTGCCCTGTCCGGTCGTGGTGTCCCGCTTAGTTGGAGAGAACTGCCCCGAGCTGGGTGCCCCGTTCGTGCCCCTCGTTAGAGCGTCCTGCATGAAGCGTGCAGCCCACCGTGCACACCTGCATTCAGGGCGTGCGGAGACCACGGGCAGGAGCCGCCGCCTGGGACTGGACCCAGCCTGCCCGGAGTGTGCGCGACAGCAGGGCCTGTGAGGCTTGTAGGTCACGGGATCTGTGGGAAAACACGCAGTATGTAGTCATACTCTGTGGCTCACTCGGCAAAACACGGGAGATGTTTGGTAATCGGATTTGTCTGGACTGTAGAACCATTCTGAATAGACCGCGTTGCCAGTGGGCTTCCCATCCGGACCCTTGTTCCATGGCTGGCGTGTCTGTGGGCCGAGCAGTGGTCGCCTTCCCCTGCGCGCCGAGGGGCTGGACGGCAGGGCCCACGGTCGTGGCTCACTCCACGGCAGCCCTTGCTGGGTGCCTGGCGGTGCCTCCTGAGGTGGTCGCCTTCGCCACGCCGTGCCCGATGGAGGTCCCAGCAGCCTGGCTTGTGTGTTGGAAGACACGGGCAGCCCCGCTT
The DNA here is from genome assembly GCF_037043125.1 of Eumetopias jubatus. Lineage (NCBI taxonomy): Eukaryota > Metazoa > Chordata > Mammalia > Carnivora > Otariidae > Eumetopias > Eumetopias jubatus. Next base: position 1,881,482 of record NW_028274808.1, read on the forward strand.
CTGATAGCTCACTGTGGCCTGTCCGCCTTTACCAGAGACCTGTGTCCCCCCAGCAGCGCCTCCTTCCCGGAAGGGAGGCCCTGTGGGTTTCTGACAGGCAGCAAAAACAGGCACAGAGTAGGTCCGCAGAGTGTTGCAGCGCAAACTTTAGGAAAGCGGGGGTCATTTCAGCTCACGACGTGGGCTGTGGGGGAGACCCACGTGCACATTTTATTCTGGCCATGACCGTGCAGTTAAAATTAAAAGTTTATTTTTTATCAAAAGCCCCTTTGATGTGTTTGCAAACAACAGGTGTTTACGGGTCGTGGAAACGCCCGGCCTGCGCTCGTCCTGGACACAGAGCTCACAGTGCTGCGTCCTCAGTGTTGCTGTTTCGACGTACAGGTCATGCTTAGGTCAAGATGTGCAGTACCCGCTATGTCCTTGTAAGAAGTGACTTAGATCTCAACAGTGCCCAGCGCTCTGCGTCCCCGCGAAGACTGCTGCCCAGAGGCCCCGCGGTCACGCCCGGTCTCCCGGAACAGAGGTGGCTGGTGTCTTCTGATGGGATGGAAGTGTAATAAAGTAACTTATGGACCCAGATGGATGTCAGTCCTTGTCTCTCAGTACTGTTTGTATCAGTGCAAGTCTTGTGTATCTTGGAGGTACAGACTGATGATCAGTCTCTGTTCAAAATTCGGGTTAAGGTATGAAGTAGTTACCTTAATTTTTTAAAAAAGATTTTATTTATTTATTTGACGGAGAGACAGCGAGAGAGGGAACACAAGCAGGGGGAGTGGGAGAGGGAGAAGCAGGCTTCCAGCCGAGCAGGGAGCCCTGATGTGGGGCCCGATCCCAGGACCCTGGGATCATGACCTGAGCCGAAGGCAGACGCTTCACTGACTGAGCCCCCCAGGCGCCTCAGCTGAATTTTTGTCTGACCTATACGAGGACTTGGACCTTCCCCAGGTTCACCCTTGACACGGTGCATCTTCACAGAGAGGCGGTTCTCGTGCAGGGAGAGAGCTACCAGACGTACACGTGAGCTTGCCCCCCACCCGCCGCACACACCTGTTAGCGCTCCCTCTGACCGGGGACTTCCTGTGAGGAACACAAGAGCAAGCCTGTTTGTGTAGAAAAAGGCTTTTGGAACCTTTTTGATCCAGGACCCACAGATTGTACGGCGCTTCCTGGGCTCTGCGCCAGGCCCAGGCCACCCCGCACCGGCCATGTTCATGGGTGAGGCTGCCGAGGGCAAGGCCCCTGCAGAGCCCGGGGCAGCCGGTGTGACTCATACACCGTCCACAGAGAGGGAGGGCAGGTGCGGAACTGGGAGAGCGCACACAGCAAATTCTGGAATCTCAAGAAATGGGAGGTTCTGGCAACGTGAGCCTATGACAGGTGTCTGAGGCGGGGGCCGGCCATGCCCTCAGCGAGGGCGTGGGCTCTCCAGCGTGGCCTCGACGGGGGGTTACAAATCATTATTGCGTGGCCCTGCACTTTTTCTTGGTGGCCATGCTGTGGTTTTCAGAATGGGGAAACCAGGCCAAGGGGGTAAAGCATGTTTTCTCTGTTTCCACCCCTGCTCATCCGTGTTCCTGAAGCGCCCTGCAGGCAGGGAGGCTGTGCCCGCCCCCCGTCTCTCTGCGCAGACCCCAGGGTCCCCCTCAGAGCGCACCGCACACCCCACACGCCGCCGATGGCTGCTGCTTTGTGCCGCAGGGCTCTGCTGGGCACTTTTTTTTTTTTTTTTATTCAGCAGGCAGAAATGAGTTTATTGCGTTAGAAAAAACACCAAAGAACCCCGGCAAACACCTCCATACTAGATAGTTAATTAGTTTGACTTCAAGGGCACAAAGGAATCTCAAAGGTACAGCTTGATTTCGGAGAGGGGGTGATGGTCTCATCCCCCCTCCTTCCCTGTCCCTTTAAGCCAGTGGATCTCCACGGAGGTGTCCACGGTACGGTACGATTACACACATGGCTCATTTCCCATTCTGCTCAACTTGCACACCTGTGTAGATCTAGCTGGTCACAATGAGCACGCTCCTGGGTTCTGCTATTGACCGAGAAATGTGAGGATGGGGTTGGGGGTCGTAGCCTGAGCCCAGGCTTCCCAAATGAGTGACGATGGGACTTGGATGGGGAGAAAGAGTGTGCCTTCCTGGAGAGCTCTGAGGAGACGGCTGGGTGATCCCTCCATCTCCCCCCACAATCTGAAGGCAGCTCGGGATCCTAACCTGCTGGTGGGAGACGTGGCTGGAAGACAGACACGCGTACACGTGGGCTTACTCCTCTGGTGTCAGAGCTGAGGTTCGTAAAGGTGCAGTCAGCTCGATGTGGGAGGCTCCCTGGCTGGTCCTTGCCAGCCGATTTAGCAACAGCCCGGGTTCACGGGTCACGTCGGTGAGAGCGGGCTCTGTGTCCGTCTGTCCACGTCCCACGGGGCCTGGCGTGGGACAGCTACTCAGCAGCAGTAAGCCAGGGAGTGAGCAGACACAGGGCCCTGAGGCGGCCGTCCAGAAGGGTCCCGTTGGCGAGCATGTGCTCGCAAACACGGTCTGACAGAGCGTTCCAGATGAGGCAGGGTGGAGAGGTGGTGAGCAGCACCAACCTTGCTCAAGGGCGCCTGGCAAGGACATTCTTGGTGGGGAACTGAAAGCTGGCTGAGCTGCAGGAGGGTCTCGTGCCTCTGGGGGTCCGTGGAGGCGGGGTCCGCCAGACTTCTCTGCCCCGCGGGTGTTGGCATCTATGTGTCTGTCAGATGGCTTGGTGGTTCACTGAAGTATTGTTAACTGTCGCTCAGTGTTCTACGAGGCAAGCAGCCTTCCCTTTATTCCATCCTGTGAACACTGTACGGATAGAAGCAAAGCGGAGAAGCCTGCCTCGTTCTGCTTTCATGCAGTCAGACCGTGGAGATGTCACCTGACTTGCCGGCCACCTGTCAGGTGTCCCATGTAACGGTGGGTCCCTTCCCAACCCTGCAATCGTGCGGTAGTCTCCTGCTCAGGCTGGCACGGACTCGGCACCAGTTAGAAGTCCTGACAGGTGTGTGTGGGTCCCCCACCCCACGCTTCAGCATGGACACACAGCCCGTCACCCAGGACGAGGTGCAGGCGAGTGGGGCCAACCTCGAGCCAGAGAGCTGCCCTGGTGTCGCAATCAGAACATCTCCGTGCTCAGGGCCCCCGAACCAGGCGCTTGCTTCCCGCCTGTGCCCTGCTGTCCCTTCCCAGCTGAGTTCCCGTGAGCTCGCAGGACAGGCAGAAGGCAGGCGCGGGCTCTCGCAGGTCCTGGGCAGCAGACACGGCTACAGGAGCAGGGAGCCCATGGGCGCACGAGCCAGTGCCACCGCCGCCCGTCAGACTTATGTCAGGAGCGAGAGTTCAGCCCTCCTACAGGTAAGCAAACACACGACGCCCAAACTCTCACTTCACCTCCACGTTTACTGTTTGCTCTCACGGCAGGGATTACTGATTTGATAATTCTGTTTTTAAGTAGCTCTTCCCCTTGGTCAGGAACTAGAATATACTCTAGTACGTGTTGTCTTGCCTGATCTTGTCTAGAATACAGCGACGGGAGGAATCCGGGAATCTGTTTTCTGTCTTCTAATGACTTGGAACGCAGAATGTTCTGGAATTGACTCCAGAGTATCCAGAGCTGGTAGTCTCCCTTCAGGGTGGCCTGAGAGCCAGCATGGAGAGGCAGAGAGAAACCACACCCTTCTTTCTGGAGCCGGCCAGGAGCCCAGAACCCCCTGCAGGCGACACCGTCCCATGTGCAGAACTCTCTTCGTCCGCCTGGGGAGCTGAGGCCTTCTGTCACTTTGTGTACAGCGTCCCTTCAGCATCTTGCTACTGTGTATTTGCAGTGTTGCACACCTTCCCCAATACCCGCCTCCCTCCCCTCCCCTGGTGAGGGCACGAGGGCGAGACAGAAGCAGGGTCAGCAGACTTGGGGTCAGCCAGCACCACGACCGTGGCCTCCCTGCCTCCCGACCCGTGGTAACCTGTGGGACAGCCAGAGCTGACGGGGCCCTTGGGTTTCTTGTTACTTCAGTGTTTTATGCCTGCAGCCCCACAGCAGCCAAAGGATTCCAAAAATTAACCCAGAGTTAGAACCCTCTGTTTTTAAATGTCAACGCCTTCAGTCTCCAAATTCCCTGTTGCCATTTCACACAGAAAACGTTTATGGTACCTTGTAACTTTCTCAGTTGCAAAGATCTATAAAAGCCAGCAGCGTAAGATGGCACATTTTAGCCACAGTGTCTTTGGGTGGTTTTTTTTTTTTTTTGGTTTTGTTTTAAGATTTTATTTATTTGACAGAAAGAGGCAGCGGGAGAGGAAACACAAGCAGGGGGAGTGGGAGAGGGAGAAGCGGGGCTCGATCCCAGGACCCTGGGATCATGACCTGAACCGAAGGCAGACACTTAACGACTGAGCCACCCAGGCACCCCATTTCTTCGATTTATATTAAGATAACCCTCAGTTCTTTCCGAAGAAATTCCCTAGCCCATTCAGTCCACCCCAGAGATTTTATTTCCACGCGAAGCAAACCCAGAGCTCAGGCCACTGGGGCCACGGAAGCTTTCTGTGTTGGTAGCCAAGTTTAGGCAGTTGGAGGTGCACCGTGCCAGGATTCCCATTTTATATCTTCTGGTAGTTGCATGAGTATCTCAGATACAAAACATGTAGTCAATTAAAAAAAAATAAAGCTCAGAAAAGTAGCTGCCTCGTCAGCGGTGATTTTCCACGTTTTAATTTGGAGCCAGTTACCGGGGCAGTGGTTGGCCACGGACCTCAATCAGCACATTTCCTTCCCAGATGAAGACAGGCCCGCGAGCATTCGCCCTTCGCCCCTTTCCCGCCTGCTGCTGGCCTGACGTGGAGTCATGGTCCTCATCACAGAGGGGGCAGGCACGAGGGCCAGGGAGAGCGGGGCACACGGCCCTCCCACGCAGCCCCGGGCCACCTGTGTCTGGTCGCCTGTCAGGTGAGACAGACTATGAGCCCCAGAGCCACCAACCCAACAGGGAGTGTCAGCTAGAGAGAGACACTGCGCCCAGCCCCCGTGTGTTTGTGGTCTTCCGTCTGGGGCTCAAGGGAACAGGTGGAATTAGCCCCTGGGGGGAGATGTTTCCCCCCTGAGACTAGAACTTTTTCAAAATCATGCCTGTTGATGGGAGGGGACACCGCGGGGACCCCGGACTCCACACCCTCGTCCCAATGCCACAGCCCCAGAGAGGCTTCGTTGTTTACCTGTGTTACTCCGTTCATTTTCATGTTTGTTTTTAACTTTTTAACTCGAGCTACTTTCAGACTTAACAGTTGGGAACCTAGCCTGTCCTGTCCCCACCCCCGTCTCCCTGCTTTTCCCTGAGCTGTGCATGTGCATCCCCCAAATACGGGTCTCCTCTGGAGGGACGGCGCTAGAGACCAACCCGAGAAACGTAAGGCAGCGAACACATGACGGGCTCCACGGTTCTGTCCCGGCTCTGACGGCTGGGCCCACACGCCCTTGCCGCCTGCCCAGCTTGCTTTGATATAGTTGAGGAACAACGTCCCTCAGCCTGAGGTGTTGTCAGGATCGGGTTCAGGTTGCACATTTTTGGCTGGAAAACAAGTAAATGTTGCTGTTTCGGGGTATCAGGTCCAGATACCCCAAACTGTCGGCCCCTGACTGGTAATGTTAACTGTGGTCCCCGGATGGGGGCTTGTCTGGATTCTCCACTGCTCAGCTAGCGTTTTCCCTGTGTCACAAAGGGTCGCATGTGGGGATGGGTTGGGAGCGTGTAAGCCGCGTCTCCCCAGCACCGCCCACCGATGTAGCACTGCTTGCTCTCTGAATCCGCTGGTACTGTGACGCCGGCCAACTGCTGCTCCGCGGATGCCATGATTCCTTCTATCTTAGCTGGAACCTGTTGTCAAGACAAGTCTTATCTTCTCGTGTTGTGTTTATTATCAATACGGGTTCGTAGATTCTTTATGCTCTTTCGTTACAGTAGCTTATGGCTCAATGAACATTCTTGTATGTTCTGATGTTCAGAATGCCCCAGATTTGCAAGCACCGGCCCCAGCGTCCTTTCATTTGCCCTATCCTTGCTTTTGGCCACTTCCATACTTTCTGTTGCAACAGGATGTCCCTTCTCTGTATTGTCCCTGTATTGGATTCAGCCGTCTCTCCAAGGACCCTGGTTCTTTTTAGTGAGGGTTGGTACTTAGAAATCAAGAGATGAGATGCGCTCATTGTGTATAGACCGTCATGTCTTCTAGACCCTCCTGCCCGCGGTGGCGTCAGCCTGTCCCCCACCTTGTGCAGTGAGAACAGCCTCACAGCGTCATCACTGAATGACTCATCGCTCAGACAGGCTTGGAATTGCTTCACCTGTATGACTACAAAAACCAAACCTCCCCAGCGGGGCGAGAAGTTTATGGGGTGCTGTTCTTCAGCCTGAGGGCATCTCCTGGAAGCTGGCTGAATCCAGTCTCCTCCCCACGAGATGATCGGGATCGTTACTTGAAGGGCAGCTGGGCTCATCTGTTGGTTTGCATTCAGTTTGTGAGTCTTCTCGAATCCTTGTTAGTTTGATTTTGGTGTTTGAATCTGTAGAACATTATCATGATTCCTATTCAAACCCTGTGTTGAGCAATGTCAGCCTGTCCCCTCCTTCCTCCACCCTGACCCTGCGCTCCTCCTCAGTCACCGGTTCATTCGTGTTCACAGCTGTCTTGAGCCATAATTCACATCCCATTCAGTGTACTCATTTCAAGTGTGCGGTTCAGTGGGTTGTACTGTTCATAGGACGGTGCGGCTATCACCGCAGTCTGTGTTAGAGCATTGTCCTCACCCGGAGCAACCCACACCGTCAGGAGCCGCTCCCCGGGGCCACTGGTGGCCTCCCAGCCACAGGCAACCAAGAATCTACTTTCTGTCCACAGAACACAGAAGCACAGAACAGAACTGAGAATCTGGACGGTTCTGGACGTCTCATCCTAGCGGTATCACACGGCAGGTGGTGTTCTGGAGTGGCATCCTTCGCAGAGCGCAAGGCTTCCAGGCTCATCCGTGTTGCACCAGGCACCGGTACCATGCTCCTTTTCTGTGGACAGACCACGTTTTCTCCCTTCAGCGATGGCCCACCTTTCACCTGTCATGGACGATACCGCCGGAACATTCTTGCACACGTTCTTGCGTGGACATGTGTTTTCCTTTCTCTTGGGCGTGAGCAGAGGGTGGGGGTGGGCTTGCTGGGATGCAGTGGCTGTGTGTGTAAAGTTCAGGACTGGTTCTGGGAGTGGCTGCACCGGCTGCTGTCCCCCCAGCAATGGTGAGGTTCCGGGTTCTCCACCAGCACTGGTCCTCATCTGCCTGTCTCATTAGAGCTGGTCTGGTGGGCATGTGGTGATCTTGTGATGCCCTTGATTTTCCTTTTCCTGATGCTTAATCATCCTTTCATTAGCTCATTGACATTTGCACATCTTCCCTGGAGAAATGCCTACTTAGGGTCTTCATTTTTGGGGGGTTTTTGTTTTTCTTAAGTGGGCTCTATGCCCAGCACAGAGCCCAACATGGGCCTTGAACTCACAACCCTGAAATCATGACCTGAGCCAAGATCAAGAGTCGGACGCCTCACTGACTGAGCCACCCAGGCGCCCCTCTTTGTTCTTTTCTGATTGCATTCTTGTATTCTTAGTCCTTTTATTGTTGGGGTCTGAGGATTCTTTTTATACTCTGGATACGTGTCCCTCCCAGGAATAAGATTCACTAATACTTTCTCCACTCTTTGGATTGTCTTCAACCTTGATGGTATCCTTCGAAGCACAAAAGCCTTTATTTTTCCTTTGTTGTGTGTACTCTTGGTATTTAAGGCTTTGCCCAAGATCACAATTTACATCTGTATTTCCTTCCAGGAGGTTTGTAATTTTAGCTCATACATTGAGGTATTTGGTCCATTTTGGGTTAACTCTTGTGTGTGGTGTGAGGAAGGGGTCCACCTTCATTCTTTGGCATACACTTGCTCCCACCGCTTTGTTGAAAAGATTATTCATTATCATTCATTATGTCCATTATCATTCATTCTGAATGATCTTGGCACCCTTGTCAAAAATGAATGGACTTCAATATGAAGGTTCATTCTAGATTCTCAGTTCTGTTCTACTTATCTGTATGTCTCTCCTTCAGCCACTATCACAATGCTCGATTACGGTAGCTTTCTCATACATTTTACAACTGGGCAGTGTTTCCACATACGAATGGAGAATATCTCTATCTACTTGTTCTCCAGAAGTCGGCAAATGCATTTCTTTTTTTATTGCCCCTCCTTCCCTGCCCCACAGACACTTGCTCTTTTCCTGGATATATTCTCTCCATTCTGGATCAGCTGCCTGATACCGCAGCTAGCCCACGTCTCCTCCATTATTCTCTCAGCCACCTTCCCCGGGCCTCAGATGGTGGCCATCTGTCCGTGAATAACCTTGCCCACATACCTGGTTGTAGTTAGAGGGCTATTTTCAGAAGAGCCGCTGGGTGGGAGATTGCAAGAAATGCCTGTGTGGAGTGGTTGACCTAGATCCCCCTCTGGGAACTGTGCCATCCCAGCTCCACGTGCGACCATCACCACAGAGTGAACTGGCAATCTTCCTAATGGGTGACTACTGTGTCTCAGACAAGTTGTAATTAGCACCTCTAGTACTGTGAATGAAGCTTAACATTGTTCTGTGTGTTTAAGGCCCATATATATATGTACTCTAAGTCATCTATGCATGTCTATTTCCCATTTGTTTCCCACAGGATTGTTAACTCATTTGCGGCTTTAAAAATTCTTTATATATCAGGGATACTAGCCCTTTATTTCTGATACGTGGTCATGTTCTCTCAGTTTGTCGTTTCTCTTTGGACTTTGCTTATGGAGATTTTTTGTTTCTTCTGTTTGGCTGTGCATATTTTTTTCTTTAAATTCTTTATTGTTATGTTAATCACCATACATTACATGATTAGTTTTTGATGTAGTGATCCACGATCCATTGTTCACATATAACACCCAGTGCTCCATGCAGACTGTGCCCTCTTTAATACCCATCACCAGGATAACCCATCCCCCCACTCCACCTCCCCTCTAGAACGCTCACTTTGTTTCTCAGAGTCCATCGTCTCTCATGGTTCGTCTCCCCCTCCGATTTACTCCCCTTCATTCTTCCCCTCCTGCTATCTTCTTTTTTTTTCTTAACATATATTGCATTATTTGTTTCAGAGCTACAGATTTGTGATTCAACACTCTTGCACAATTCACAGCGTTCACCGTACACATACCCTCCCCAATGTCTATCACACGGCCACCCCATCCCGCCCACCCCCCCACCACTCCAGCAACCCTGTTTGTTTCCTGAGATTAAGAATTAGTCATATCAGTGAGGTCATATGATAAATGTCTTTCTCTGATTGACTTACTTCACTCAGCATAACACCCTCCAGTTCCATCCACGTCGTTGCAAATGGCAAGATCTCATTCCTTTTGATGGCTGCATAATATTTCATTGTGTATATATACCACCTCTTCTTTATCCATTCATCTGTTGATGGACATCTTGGCTCTTTCCACAGTTTGGCTATTGTGGACATTGCTGCTATAAACATTGGGGTGCACGTACCCCTTCAGATCCCTACATTTGGATCTTTGTGGTAAATACCCAGTAGTGCAATTGCTGGATCATATGGTAGCTCTATTTTCAACTTTTTCAGGAACCTCCATATTGTTTTCCACAGTGGTTGCACCGGCTTGCATTGCCACCAAAAGTGTAGGAGGGTTCCCCTTTCTCCACATCCCCGCCAAAATCTGTCGTTTCCTGACTTGTTAATTTTACCCATTCTGACTGGTGTGCGGTGGTATCTCATGGAGGTTTTGATTTGGATTTCCCTGAGGCCGAGTGATGTGGAGCACTTTTTATGTGTCTGTTGGCCATTTGGATGTCTTCTTTGGAAAAATGTCTGTTCATGTCTTCTGCCCATTTCTTGATTGGATTATTTGTTCTTTGGGTGTTGAGTTTGATAAGTTCTTTATAGATTTTGGATACTAGCCCTTTATCTGATATGTCATTTGCAAATATATTCTCCCATTCTGTCAGTTGTCTTTTGGTTTTGTGGACTGTTTCTTTTGCTGTGCAAAAGCTTTTTATCTTGATGAAATCCCAATAGTTCATTTTTGCCCTGGTTTCCCTTGCCTTTGGCGATGTTTCTAGGAAGAAGTTGCTATGGCTGAGGTCGAAGAGGCTGCTGCCTGTGTTCTCATTTAGGATTTTGAAGGACTCCTGTCTCACGTTTAGGTCTTTCAACCATTTGGAGTCTATTTTTGTGTGTGGTGTAAGGAAATGGTCCAGTTTCATTCTTCTGCATGTGGCTGTCCAATTTTCCCAACACCATTTGTTGAAGAGACTTTTTTCCATTGGACATTCTTTCCTGCTTTGTCAAAGATGAGTTGACCATAGAGTTGAGGGTCCATTTCTGGGCTCTCGATTCTGTTCCATTGATCTATGTGTCTGTTTTTGTGCCATTACCTTACTGTCTTGATGACAGCTTTGTAATAGAGCTGGAAGTCCGGAATTGTGATGCCGCCAGCTTTGCTTTTCTTTTTCAAGATTCCTCTGGCTATTCGGGGTCTCTTCTGGTTCCATACAAATTTTAGGATTATTTGTTCCATGTCTTTGAAAAAAGTGGATGGTATTTTGATGGGGATTGCATTCAATGTGTAGATTGCTCTAGGTAGCACTGGCATCTTCATGATGTTTGTTCTTCCAATCCATGAGCATGGAACGTTTTTCCATTTCTTTGTGTCTTCCTCCATTACATTCATGAGGATTTTATAGTATTCTAAGCACAGATCCTTTGCCTCTTGGGTTAGATTTATTCCTAGGTATCTTATGGTTTTGGGTGCAATTTAAATGGGATTGACTCCTTAATTTCTCTCTCTTCTGTCTGGTTGTTGGTGTATAGGAATGCCACTGATTTCTGTGCATTGGTTTTATATCTTGCCACTTTACTGATTTCCTATATGAGTTCTAGCAGTTTTGCGGTGGAGTCTTTTGGGTTTTCCACATAAAGTATCATATCATCTGCAAAGAGTGAGAGTTTGACTTCCTCTTTGCTGATTTGGATGCCTTTGATTTTTGTTGTCTGATTGCTGTGGCTAGGACTTCTAATACTATGTTGAATAGCAGTGGTAATAGTGGACAACCCTGCCGCGTTCCTGACGTTAGGGGGAAAGCTCTCAGCTTTTCCCCATTGAGAATGATATTTGCTGTGGGTTTTTCATAGATGGCTTTTATGATATTGAGGTATGTACCCTCTATCCCTATACTCTGAAGAGTTTTGATCAAGAAAGGATGCTGTACTTTGTCAAATGCTTTTTCGGCATCTATTGAGAGGATCATATGATTTTTGTTCTTTCTTTTGTTAATATATTGTATCACGCTGATTGATTTGCGGATGTTGAACCAACCTTGCAGCCCAGGGATAAATCCCACTTGGTCATGGTGAATAATCCTTTTAATGTACTGTTGGATCCTATTGGCTAGTATTTTGGTGAGAATTTTTGCATCCATGTTCATCAAGGATATTAGTCTGTAATTCTCCTTTTTGATGGGGTCTTTGTCTGGTTTTGGGATCAAGGTAATGGTGGCCTCATAAAACGAGTTTGGAAGTTTTCCTTCCATTTCTATTTTTTGGAACAGTTTCAGGAGAATAGGCATTAATTCTTCTTGAAATGTTTGGTAGAATTCCCCTGGGAAGCCATCTGGCCCTGGGCTTTTGTTTGTTGGGAGATTTTTGATGATGGCTTCAATTTCCTTAGTGGTTATAGGTCTGTTCAGGTTTTCTATTTCTTCCTGGTTCAATTTTGGTAGTTGATACATCTTTAGGAATGCACCCATTTCTTCCAGGTTACCTAATTTGCTGGCATAGAGTTGCTCATAATATGTTCTTATATTTGTTTGTATGTCTTTGGTGTTGGTTGTGATCTCTCCTCTTTCATTCATGATTTTGTTGTTTTGGGTCATTTCTCTTTTCTTTAAGTCTGGCCAGGGGTTTATCAATCTTGTTAATTCTTTCGAAAAACCAGCTCCTAGTTTCATTGATCTATTTTACTGTTCTTTTGGTTTCTATTTCATTGATTTCTGCTGTGATCTTTATTATTTCTCTTCTCCTGCTGGGTTTAGGCTTTATTTGCTGTTTTTTCTCTAGCTCCTTTAGGTGTAGGATTAGGTTGTCTATTTGAGACTTTTCTTGTTTCTTGAGAAAGGCTTGTATTGCTATATACCCTCCTCTCAGGACTGCCTTTGCTGCATTCCAACGATTTTTGAACAGTTGTGTTTTCATTTTCATTGGTTTCCATGAATTTTTTTAATTCTTCTTTAATTTCCTGGTTGGCCCATTCATTGTTTAGTAGGATGCTCTTTAGCCTCCATGTATTTGAGTTCTTTCCGACTTTCCTCTTGTGATTGAGTTCTAGTTTCAAAGCATTGTGGTCTGAAAAAATGCACGGAATGATCCCAATCTTTTGGTACTGGTTGAGACCTGATTTGTGACCTAGGATGTGATCTATTCTGGAGAATGTTCCATGGGCACTAGAGAAGAATGTGTCTTCCATTGCTTTGGGATGGAATGTTCTGCATATGTCTGTGAAGTCCATTTGGTCCAGAGTTTCATTTAAAGTCTTTATTTCCTTGTTGATCTTTTGCTTAGATGATCTGTCCATTTCAGTCAGGGGGGTGTTAAAGTCCCCTAGAGTTATTGTATTGTTGTCTGTGTTCCTTTGCTTTTGTTATTGCCTTATATAATTGGCTGCTCCCATGTTAGGGGCATAGATATTGACAATTGTTAGGTCTTCTTGTTGGATAGACCCTTTAAGTAGGATATAGTGTCCTTCCTCATCTCTTATTACAGTCTTTGTTTTAAAGTCTAATTTGTCTGATAGAAGGATTGCCACCCCAGCTTTCTTTTGGTGTCCATTAGCATGGTAAATGGTTTCCACCCCCTCACTTTCAATGTGGGGGTGTCTTTGGGTCTAAAATGAGTCTCTTGCAGACAGCATATCGATGGGTCTTGTTTTTTAAGCCCATCTGATAGCCTATGTCTTTTGATTGGGGCATTTAGCCCATTTACATTCAGGGTAACTATTGAAAGATATGAATTTAGTGCCATTGTATTGCCTGTAAGGTGACTGTTACTGTATATTGTCTGTGTTCCTTTCTGGTCTATGCTGCTTTTAGGCTCTCTTTTTGCTTAGAGGACCCCTTTCAATATTTCTTGTAGGGCTGCTTTCGTGTTTTCAAATTCCTTTAGGTTCTGTTTGTCCTGGAAGCTTTTTATCTCTCCTTCAATTTTCAATGATAGCCTAGCTGGATATAGTATTCTTGGCTGCATATTTTTCTCGTTTAGTGCTCTGAAGATATCTTGCCAGTCCTTTCTGGCCTGCCAGGTCTCTGTGGATAGGTCTGTTGCCAATCTAATGTTTCTACCATTGTAGGTTACATATCTCTTCTCCTGAGCTGCTTTCAAGATTTTCTCTTTGTTTCTGAGATTCGTAAGTTTTACTATTAGATGTCGGGTTGTTGACCTATTTTTTTTTTATTTTGAGAGGGGTTCTCTGTGCCTCCTGGATTTTGATGCCTGTTTCCTTCCCTACATTAGGGATGTTCCCTGCTATTATTTGCTCCAATATACCTTCTGCCCCTCTCTCTCTTTCTTCTTCTTCTTCTGGGATCCCAATTATTCTAATGTTGTTTCATGTTATCATATCGCTTATCTCTCGAATTCTGCCCCCGTGATCCTGTAGTTGTTGATCTCTCTTTTTCTCAGCCTCTTTATTTTCCATCATTTGGTCTTCTATATCGCTCATTCTCTCTTCTGCCTCATTTATCCTAGCAGTTAGTGCCCCCATTTTTTATTGCACTTCATCAATAGCCTTTTTGATTTCGACTTGGTTTCATGTTAGTTCTTTTATTTCTCCAGAAAGTGTTTCTCTAATAACTTCCATGCTTTTTTCAAGCCCAGCTAGTATCTTTAATATCATGATTCTGAACTCTATGTCTGACATCGTACTAATGTCCGTATTGAGTAGGTCCCTGGCAGACGGCACTACCTCTTGTTCTTTTTGTTGAGGGGATTTTTTTCGTCTTGTCATTTTGTCCTGTGGAGAATAGATGAATGAGAGAACAAAATGCTAACATGTTAACAATGTCCCCAGAAAATATACTCTAAAGAAATCAGAAAAGACCTGAAACCAGAGGGAAAGAAAAGGAAAGAAAGAAAAAAGAGAGAAGAGAAAGAAAAAGAAAAAGAAAAAGATAAAAACAAACAAAAACAAAACAAAACAAAAAACACAGAATATGATCAAATATGATCAGGCTAGTGCATAGATCATTGCCACACACTAGATTTTGGGTGTATTTTGGTCTGTTAGAAGAAAGTGCCTCCTAAAATTTTAAAGAAAGACATAAATGTATAAAATAATGGTTGATACAATGAAGGGGTGAAAGAGGACTGTAACGATGAAAATTATAAAAAAATTTTTAAAAAGGAATTGATAAGGTGCTTGAAAAAAGAAAGAAGAGGGGCGCCTGGGTGGCTCAGTTGGTTAAGCGACTGCCTTCGGCTCAGGTAATGATCCTGGAGTCCCGGGATCGAGTCCCGCATCGGGCTCCCTGCTCAGCAGGGAGTCTGCTTCTTCCTCTGACCCTCTTCCCTCTCGTGCTATCTCTCATTCTCTCTCTCTCAAATAAATAAATAAATAAATAATATTTTTAAAAAAAAGAAAAAAAAAGAAGAGTATTAAAAAAAAAGAAAGACTAAAAAGGGGGAGAGAATGTGATCAGGCAGGAGACTAGAACAAAGCCATACACTAGAGATTTAGGGTATAGTTTGATATGTTATAAGAAACTGTATTTCAAAATTTTAAAGAGAGAACTTACATATATATGCCAAAAATAAGGGTAACTACTATGAAGGATAGAACATGACTCTAAAAATGAAAAATAAAAATGTTTTTTTAAAAAAGGGATTGATAAGATTTTGGCTGAAAAAGGGAAAAAGAAAAATTCAATAAAAAAAAAACAGAAAAGAAATAACTTTGAAAGACTAATGAATCATGGTAAAAAAAAAAAAAAAAAAAGCCATGAATTCTATGTGCAGTATTCCCCTAGTGCTGGAGTTCTCCCGTTCTCCTTGATCGGTAAACTTGGTCTTGGCTTGCTGGCTGTTCTTGTTGATTTCTGGGGGAGGGGCCTGTTGCCGTGGTTCCCAATGTCTTTGCCGGAGGTGGAATTGCCCCGCCCTTGTCCCTTTGGGCTAAGCAAGCTGCTCGGGTTTGCTCTTGGGAGCTTTTGTTCCCTGCAAGCTCTCGGTGCAGCTTTGGAGGACGAGAGTGAAAATGGTGGCCTCCCAATCTCCACCTGGAGGAGCTGAGAACTCGGGGCCTCGCTCCTCAGTGCGCCCCCAGAGAAAAGCAGTCAATCACTCCCGTGTCCCCGGTCTCCGGCCACACTCCGTGCTCACCCGGCCTGTGACCGAGCGTTTCTATCTCTGGCACCCGACCCCGGGTGGAGTCTCCAAACCCAGCAGATCCCTGCGGTGCGCTCCCGCGCCGCTCCTCCCGGGGGAGGAAGGGGAGTCTCCCCGGCTCTGCTGCTTGTTGGGTCCCTGCTGGAGGAGCAGTGGCCCGACTGGGCCCCAGATCACGGGTTATGGCCACCCCGAGCTGAGAGCCCGCGCCTCGGCTCCGTCTCTGCAGCCGGCTTCCCCGCTCCGATCCCTGGGAGCTCTGCCGCACTCAGGCACCCCCGGTCTTTCTGTGACCCTGAGGGTCCTGAGACCACACTGTCCCGTGAGGGTTCCACCCCCCGCTTAGGTACTGGAGCGACATCGCTCAGCGGAGCCGACTTCTAAAAGGTCCGATTTTGTGCTCCGCGGCTCTAGCACTTGCCAGAAGCGGCCGACGGAGGCCCCTCCCCCGCCGTCTGTCCTCCCGAATATCACCTCGGATTCACTTCTCCGCACGTCCTACCTTCCAGTAAGTGGTCGCTTCTCTGTTCAGAGAGTTGTTGCTATTCTTTTCCTCGATCTCCTGTTGAGTTCGTAGGTGTTCAGAATGGTTTGATCCCTATTCAGCTGAATTCCTGAGAGCAGACGAAATCCAGGTCTCCTACTCCTCCGCCGTCTTGCTCCGCCCCCGGCTGTGGATATTTTTTTAAGTCAAATGGATCAGTCTCCCATTACATCTGGATTTTCATTCGGGGTTAGAAAAGCCTCCTCCCCACCCATGCCATGGAAGAATTGTCCAGCCTCATCATTTTGCACTTCAGTCTGGTCCATTTACATTTTTTTCCTGAGTATAGTGTGAAGAAGGGATCTAATTTTATCTTTTTCCAAATAGCTATCCAGTTGTCCCAGCACTGTTTGTTAGAACGTCCGTTTTTCTGCAGATTGGACATGATGTCTGTCCATCTGCACTGGGCTGTTTCTTCATTTTTCACTCTGTCCTGTTGGTCAGCTGAGCAATGTGTTTCGGTTACAGAGAGCTCGTAATTTGTTTTTAGTGTGTTCAACTTCTCATTTCCTGTTTTCTGTTTTTGTGCATTTTCCCCATATGTACTTTAATACCCACTTACCTAGCTGCAAAAACAAAAGTTTACTGATCCTTTATGGAGATCCCCTTAATTTCGCATGGTACCCTAGGGAGCCCTGAAATGAGGGTGACTCACAGCTGCTGTTCCAGTTACACATTGCTGCGTAGCCGACTGCCCGACACTCGGCAGGTTAAAACCATGCTTGTGAGTCTGGATTCACCTTCGCGCCTGAAGCGTGCCAGCACCCCTTCTGCTGTATTCTGTCGTCACGAAGCCTGCCCAGGTCCCAGGGGCCGGTCCAGAGAGCCCTTGCTCAGTGAGAGCCTGGTCGGAGGATGTGGCCTCCTCATCTGACACGTCTGCATGCTCAGGAGTGCTTTCTGGGTCTACACAGGCGTCCCACACGTCTTGCTGCGTCTATTTGTAAGCTGATGGTCGTGTTTTCTTGCTGTGGTAAACGCGCTCTTCTCCTGCCCTCGATGGGGTCACTAGTTTCGCATCTGAACGCTACTGCTGTTTGCAGGGTAACTTTTTATCCTAACTTGCTGATTTTTTTTTACTTTTGTAGTTGATAATCTGGATTTTCCCAACATAACCTTCCTGTCATCTGCATACAGAGATATTTTTACTTCTTTTCTAATTTTTCAGGCCTGTGGTTGTGTTTTCCTTGTGTAGTGACATTCAGTGGTAGTGGACACAGCGGGAAACACCATGGGAATGCCTCAGGACTGCCCGTTCTGGAACATGCTGGCCTCCGTCGGGGTGGCCCCACGTTAGGGAGCGTCCGCCCACCCCTGTTATCCAAAGCGCTTCTAATCAGAACGGTACTGAACTTCGTTAGTTTTTCTTTCCTTTCTTTTTAGCATCCATGGAGGTAATCATGTAATTTTTCATTTTAGACCCATTCACGTGATATTGATAGATTTCCCAGTATCAAACCAACCACCCTTGTGTTCCTGTATAAATCTCACGTGGTTGTTGACTATGGTTTTCTTAATGTTGGAATCTATTTGCTAATATTTTGAAATTTACATTAATGATCGTAAGTGATACTGGTCTAGAGCTCTCTTCTGCGAATGATTGCTTTTCTGTACCAGTTTTAGGTATGTTGTACTTGCTTGCTGAAAACAAACTGAACTCTGTTCTCTGAAACAATTTGTTTAGCCGTGGGGCGAGCTGGCCTGCAGAAGGGTGGCAGACTCGTGAAACCCTCCGGCATGGTGCTTTTCAGGGCGGGGGGGCTCCCTGATGAATTTCTGACTTTCTTCTCTGGAAATTGGTCCCTTTCAGCTTTCCATCTCTGTTGGGGTTGATCTTGGTACATTCTTTTCCTAGAAAATTATTCATGTCACCTAAGCTACCAATTATTTATTTTGCATAGAGGTCTCAGCGAGTTTCTTAAGTGACTCAAAATAGTCAAATTTCAGATTTTCCAAGAGGGCTTCGGGGTCAGCCCAGCTGAGCACAGAGCTACGAGCCAATAATCGTCCTTCACGTCTTTCCTGGTGCCAGTGTAGCAAGGCGTTCTGATCATCATGCGTGAAATGCAAAATCTCGGAAAGCAAACCTAATCTACAACACGTTAGCTGTCTTAACACAATCACATTCAGTACAGTGAGTGTTTGACTGTCCTGGGAATAATAACACATTTGTTGCCTTCAGCATCCAGGCCACACAGTTACCTGACTGGTCCTCGTACACCTGCTTTAAGCAGGAGATTGAAACGAAGGTGTCCATGTTGTCACCAAGGAAACTCCAAGGCGTGTTCTGGCCCAGTCGGCTGGCTATTCACGGGCAGGTTGTGCAGGCTCCAGGGTAGAGGGGCTGCCCGGGGACGGTGTTAGTGCACGCGCTTTAGAAAGTCATTATTCACCATCAAACAGTTCAGATCGAAGCCAGCACCCTCCTCCTGGGCCCCTTCCTGCGGGAGGAGAACACTGGGAGTTTGTCTCTGTTCTTAGGCATCCGGCGAGGGACGGAGAGCCACTGTCCCTGGCGACCACCATCAGAGTCTCTACGTCACTACCACTCTGCAGTCTCCTGTGGGGTTGCTGGAAGCACTTCTGTCCCCACTAGAATTCCCTCGCTGGTGGCGCCTGAGACAGGATGTGAGGGCAGGAGCCCGTGTGGACAGCCAGGAGGCGCCCAAGTGAGGGGGGACATGAGGCAGAGAAGGAGAGCAGCCACGAGGGTGTTCTCAGTCCCTCCCGCTGAAAACACAGACTGTGTGGAACACGTTTCTCGAGTCTCCCTCAGGTGGAGGCCGGATCTGCACCTGCTCTCAGCAGCTGTCCAGTCCCAGCATGTCCCTGTCCTACTCTGGGCACAGATAGTTTCTCTAGACTTAGGGATGCAGACAGGGCTCCACAGGGACTGGCCAGAGCCCTGGATGACATGCTCCCTGGGGACTGGCCAGAGCGCTATCTCCCCGGGGACTGGCTGGAGCCCTGGATGACGTGCTCCCCGGGGACTGGCCGGAGCCCTGGATGACGTGCTCCGTGGGGACTGGCCGGAGCACTGGATGGTGAAGCCCAAGACTTGTGCTCAGGACACGTACCATGCAGGCTGTGAGCCTTACCTGCACACGTTCTTGCAAAAACGTATGTTTGTCAATTTACATAAATGGTATTGGGTGCAGATACTGGTTATTTTTTCCAGCCAGTACTTTTTTCAAGACTTATCCACCTAGCTGTGAGTACATGCTGCTGTTTCTAAGTCCTGCCTGGTATCCCAGCGTGGGATTCCCCATGGGAGCCGCCTGCCCTGCACTGGACATGGCTCCCAGCTCCGCCGGGTCACACACCGGGCTGGGTGAACGCCCAGGCTCTGCACCTGTCACCCACACCGTCTGTTACGGACCCCGGGGGATTGCATTCGGTTATCTGTGGGAGTGGAAGCCTGGGTCAGTGGGTAGCAAATACTGATTTTCCTGCATTCTGCCAGATGGCTCACAAGAATGACTATAGCTGTTAGCCCACTCCCTGCCCAACAGTTGGCATGATTTAGATTTCTAATTCTTGCCAGCCTGAATCAAGGCTGAAAATCAGTATCTCATGCTGCAAATGGTTTTTCTCTGATGACTAATGATGGAGGAGTCTTCATGGGCACGGTAGCTTCCGGATCAATGTCTGCATCAGCGTTGTGTTTCTGCTGTTCTGGGCTACTGTAAACTCTGTGGCCTTGAACAGCATGGACCTGTCCTCCATGATTCCGAAGCTCAGTCATCCAGGACAGGTGTCACGGGGCTAAAACCAGGGTGTTGGCAGAGCCGGGGTCCTTTCTCGATGTAACAGGGGAGGACCCGTTTCCTTGCTCACTCGAGTTGTTGGCAAACTCCAGCTACTTGGAGTGGTGGGACAGGGAACGCTCTCTCGCTGTCATTCCCAGCCGGTAGGGGGTGCTGTGAGCCCCCCATGGCCCTTCCCCTGCTCAGTCCCTCTCCAGTCCCCGGCTCCTCTCCCTAATCCACCTGGGGCAGGCCTTTTAAGGATTCGTGTGTTCACCCGGGATCCACCTGGTACTCCAGGATTATGTCCCCTTTTCAGGGCCAGATCGTTAGACACAGACCCCTTTCCCCACGTCAGGGACATACAAGCAGGTTCCAGGGGTGAGGACGTGGACATCTTTGGGGGACCATTTATTCTGCCCTCCATAATGTCGTTTGCCTGGTTTTCAACCGGAATTCCTCTCCCTTTTTTGAATGTCAATTTGCTGAAGTTTCTTGCATATCCTAGATACCAATTTTTTTCAATTGCAAATATCGTCTTTCAGTCTTCCACCTGCTTGTTAACTTCTTGGTATACCTCACTGAACATCCATCCTTAACGCTGACATAACCACGTCAATTTTTATCTTGTGGGTTGTGCTGTTGGTGACTGGGAGGTTTTCCCCATCCTACATCACAGAGGCACCACCCCGTATCATCCTCTGTTAATTCTGTAGTTTTATCTTTCATGTGCAGGTAGAGCTCCCTGTTTGTGGTAGGAGTGGGTCCTCTGTTGGTATTTCACAGTCACAGACCACCCCGAAACTCAGTGGTGTAAACAACCCTTCTTACCGTGCGCGTGGGTCGGGGATGCAGACAGGGCCCGTTTCCGCTGTGCAGTGGCTGGGGCTAGGGTCCTCCAGAAGCTTCTCCACGGACACGCCAAGGGTCTGATGCTAGCCAGCTTTGTGTCTTCCATGCGGAGAAGAAAGTTGCCCCTGCCACAAATATTTACAGTATTTGGTTGTGTTCGTGCGTATCCACAGACACACCCGTCTGGCTGTCTGGTCTATGTATCTGGTGCCACTGGACCATTTCTTTTTTTTTTTAACAATTTTTTATTGTTATGTTAATCACCATACATTACATCATTAGTTTTTGATGTAGTGTTCCATGATTCATTGTTTGTGCATAACACCCAGTGCTCCATGCAGTACGTGCCCTCTTTAATACCCATCAGCAGTCTAGCCCATCCCCCCACCCCCCTCCCCTCTAGAACCCTCAGTTTGTTTTTCAGAGTCCATCCTCTCTCATGGTTCGTCTCCCCCTCGGACTTACTCCCCTTCATTCTTCCCCTTCTGCTATCTTCTTCTTCTTTTCTTTCTTAACATATATTACATTATTTGTTTCAGAAGTATAGATCCGTGATTCATCAGTCTCGTACAATTCACAGCGCTCACCATAGCACATACCCTCCCCAATGGCTATCACCCAGCCACCCCAATCCCTCCCACCCCCACCACTCCAGCAACCCTCAGTTTGTTTCCTGAGATTAAGAATTCCTCATATCAGTGAGGTCATATGATACATGTCTTTCTCTGACTGACTTATTTCACTCAGCGTAACACCCTCCAGTTCCATCCACATCGTTGCAAATGGCAAGATCTCATTCCTTTTGATGGCTGCATAATATTCCATTCTGTATATATACCACATTTTCTTTATCCATTCATCTGTCGATGGACATCTTGGCTCTTTCCACAGTTTGGCTATTGTGGACATTGCTGCTATAAACATTGGGGTGCACGTACCCCTTCAGATCCCTACATTTGTATCTTTGTGGTAAATACCCAGTAGTGCAATTGCTGGATCGAATGGTAGCTCTATTTTCAACTGTTTGAGGAACCTCCATACTGTTTTCCAGAGTGGCTGCACCAGCTTGCATTCCCACCAAAAGTGTAGGAGGGTTCCCTTTCTCCACATCCCCGCCAAAATCTGTCGTTTCCTGACTTGTTAATTTTACCCATTCTGACTGGTGTGCGGTGGTATCTCATTGAGGTTTTGATCTGGATTTCCCTGATGCCGAGTGATGTGGAGCACTTTTTCATGTGTCTGTTGGCCATTTGGAGGTCTTCTTTGGAAAAATGTCTGTTCATGTCTTCTGCCCATTTTCTGATTGGATTATTTGTTCTTTGGGTGTTGAGTTTGATAAGTTCTTTATAGATTTTGGATACTAGCCCTTGATCTGATATGTCATTTGCAAATATATTCTCCCATTCTGTCGGTTGTCTTTTGGTTTTGTGGACTGTTTCTTTTGCTGTGCAAAAGCTTTTTATCTTGATGAAATCCCAATAGTTCATTTTTGCCCTGGCTTCCCGTGCCTTTGGCGATGTTTCTAGGAAGAAGTTGCTGCACCTGAGGTCGAAGAGGTTGCTGCCTGTGTTCTCCTTTAGGATTTTGAAGGACTCCTGTCTCACGTTTAGGTCTTTCAACCATTTGGAGTCTATTTTTGTGTGTGGTGTAAGGAAATGGTCCAGTTTCATTCTTCTGCATGTGGCTGTCCAATTTTCCCAACACCATTTGTTGAAGAGACTGGCTTTTTGCCATTGGACATTCCTTCCTGCTTTGTCAAAGATGAGTTGACCATAGAGTTGAGGGTCCATTTCTGGGCTCTCGATTCTGTTCCATTGATCTATGTGTCTGTTTTTGTGCCATTACCTTACTGTCTTGATGACAGCTTTGTAATAGAGCTGGAAGTCCGGAATTGTGATGCCGCCAGCTTTGCTTTTCTTTTTCAAGATTCCTCTGGCTATTCGGGGTCTCTTCTGGTTCCATACAAATTTTAGGATTATTTGTTCCATTTCTTTGAAAAAAGTGGATGGTATTTTGATGGGGATTGCATTGAATGTGTAGATTGCTCTAGGTAGCATTGACATCTTCACAATGTTTGTTCTTCCAATCCATGAGCATGGAACGTTTTTCCATTTCTTTGTGTCTTCAATTTCTTTCCTGAGTATTTTATAGTTTTCTGAGTACAGATCCTTTGCCTCTTTGGTTAAATTTATTCCTAGGTATCTAATGGTTTTGGGTGCAATTGTAAATGGGATCGACCCCTTGATTTGTCTCTCTTCTGTCTTGCTGTTGGTGTATAGGAATGCCACTGATTTCTGTGCATTGATTTTATATCCTGCTACTTCACTGAATTCCTGTAGGAGTTCTAGCACTTTTGGGGTGGAGTCTTTTGGGTTTTCCACATACAGTATCATATCATCTGCAAAGAGTGAGAGTTTGACTTCCTCTTTGCCGATTTGGATGCCTTGGATTTCTTTTTGTTGTCTGATTGCTGTGGCTAGGACTTCTAATACTATGTTGAATAGCAGTGGTGAGAGTGGACATCCCTGCCGCATTCCTGACCTTAGGGGAAAAGCTCTCAGCTTTTCCCCATTGAGAATGATATTCGCTGTAGGTTTTTCATAGATGGCGTTTATGATATTGAGGTATGTACCCTCTATCCCTATACTCTGAAGAGTTTTGCTCAAGAAAGGATGCTGTACTTTGTCAAATGCTTTTTCTGCATCTACTGAGAGGATCATATGATTCTTGTTCTTTCTTTTGTTAATGTATTGTATCATGTTGATTGATTTGTGGATGTTGAACCAACCTTGTAGCCCAGGGATAAATCCCACTTGGTTGTGGTGAATAATCCTTTTAATGTACTGTTGGATCCTATTGGCTAGTATTTTGGTGAGAATTTTTGCATCCATGTTCATCAAGGATATTGGTCTGTAATTCTCTTTTTTGATGGGGTCTTTGTCTGGTTTTGAGATCAAGGTAATGGTGGCCTCATAAAACGAGTTTGGAAGTTTTCCTTCCATTTCTATTTTTTGGAACAGTTTCAGGAGAATAGGCATTAATTCTTCTTGAAATGTTTGGTAGAATTCCCCTGGGAAGCCGTCTGGCCCTGGGCTTTTGTTTGTTGGGAGATTTTTGATGACGACCTCAATTTCCTTAATGGTTATAGGTCTGTTCAAGTTTTCTATTTCTTCCTGGTTCAATTTTGGTAGTTGATACATCTCTAGGAATGCACCCATTTCTTCCAGGTTATCTAATTTGCTGGCATAGAGTTGCTCATAATATGTTCTTATAATTGTTTGTATTTCTTTGGTGTTGGTTGTGATCTCTCCTCTTTCATTCATGATTTTGTTGATTTGGGTCATTTCTTTTTTCTTTTTGATAACTCTGGCCAGGGGTTTATCAATCTTGTTAATTCTTTCAACGAACCAGCTCCTACTTTTGTTGATTTGTTCTACTGTTCTTTTGGTTTCTATTTCATTGATTTCTGCTGTGATCTTTATTATTTCTCTTCTCCTGGTGGGTTTAGGCTTTATTTGCTGTTCTTTCTCCAGCTCCTTTAGGTGTAGGGTTAGGTTGTGTATTTGAGACCTTTCTTGTTTCTTGAGAAAGGCTTGTATTGCTATATACCCTCCTCTCAGGACTGCCTTTGCTGTGTCCCAAAGATTTTGAACAGTTGTGTTTTCATTTTCATTGGTTTCCATGAATTTTTTAATTCTTCTTTAATTTCCTGGTTGACCCATTCTTTCTTTAGTAGGATGCTCTTTAGCCTCCATGTATTTGAGTTCTTACCAACTTTCCTCTTGTGATTGAGTTCTAGTTTCAAAGCATTGTTGTCTGAAAATATGCAGGGAATAATCCCAATCTTTTGGTATCGGTTGAGACCTGATTTGTGACCTAGGATGTGATCTATTCTGGAGAATGTTCCATGGGCACTAGAGAAGAATGTGTATTCCGTTGCTGTGGGATGGAATGTTCTGAATATGTCTGTGAAGTCCATTTTGTCCAGGGTGTCATTTAAAGTCTTTATTTCCTTGTTGATCTTTTGTTTAAATGATCTGTCCATTTCAGTGAGGGGGGTGTTAAAGTTCACCACTATTATTGTATTGTTGTCAATGTGTTTCTTTGCTTTTGTTATTAATTGCCTTATATAATTGGCTGCTCCCATGTTAGGGGCATAGATATTGACAATTGTTAGATCTTCTTGTTGGATAGACCCTTTAAGTAGGATATAGTGTCCTTCTTCATCTCTTATTACAGTCTTTGTTTTAAAATCTAATTTGTCTGATATAAGAATTGCCACCCCAGCTTTCTTTTGGGGTCCATTAGCATGGTAAATGGTTTTCCACCCCCTCACTTTCAATGTGGGGGTGTCTTTGGGTCTAAAATGAGTCTCTTGCAGACAGCATATCAATGAGTCTTGTTTTTTAATCCAATCTGATAGCCTGTGTCTTTTGATTGGGGCATTGAGCCCATTTACATTCAGGTAACTATTGAAAGATATGAATTTAGTGCCATTGTATTGCCTGTAAGGTGACTGTTACTGTATATTGTCTGTGTTCCTTTCTGGTCTATGCTGCTTTTAGGCTCTCTTTTTGCTTAGAGGACCCCTTTCAATATTTCTTGTAGGGCTGCTTTCGTGTTTTCAAATTCCTTTAGGTTTTGTTTGTCCTGGAAGCTTTTTATCTCTCCTTCAATTTTCAATGATAGTCTAGCTGGATATAGTATTCTTGGCTGCATATTTTTCTCGTTTAGTGCTCTGAAGATATCATGCCAGTCCTTTCTGGCCTGCCAGGTCTCTGTGGATAGGTCTGTTGCCAATCTAATGTTTCTACCATTGTAGGTTACATATCTCTTCTCCCGAGCTGCTTTCAGGATTTTCTCTTTGTCTCTGAGATTTGTAAGTTTTAGTATTAGATGTCGGGGTGTTGACCTATTTTTCTTGATTTTGAGAGAGGTTCTCTGTGCCTCCTGGATTTTGATGCCTGTTTCCTTCCCCACATTAGGGAAGTTCTCTGCTATTATTTGCTCCAATATGCTTTCTGCCCCTCTCTCTCTTTCTTCTTCTTCTGGGATCCCAATTATTCTAAGGTTGTTTCATCTTATGGTATCGCTTCTCTCTCGAATTCTGCCCTCATGATCCTGTAGTTGTTTATCTCTCTTTTTCTCAGCCTCTTTATTTTCCATCATTTGGTCTTCTATATCGCTGATTCTCTCTTCTGCCTGATTTATCCTAGCAGTTAGTGCCCCCATTTTTGGTTGCACCTCATCAATAGCCTTTTCGATTCGACTTGGTTAGATTTTAGCTCTTTTATTTCTCCAGAAAGGGTTTCTCTAATAACTGCCATGCTTTTTTGAAGCCCAGCTAGTATCTTTAAAGTCATGATTCTGAACTCTAGTCCGACATCATACTAATGTCCATATTGAGTAGGTTCCTGGCTGACGGTACTACCTCTTGTTCTTTTTGCTGAGGTGATTTTTTTATCTTGTCATTTTGTCCAGAGAATAGATGAATAAGAGAACATAATGCTAACAGGTTAACAACGTCCCCAGCAAATATACTCTATACAAATCAGAAAAGACCTGAAACCAGGGGAAAAGAAAGGGAAAGAAAGAAAAAAGAAAGAGAAAAAAAAAAGATAAAAACAAACGAAAATGGGACAAAACAAACAGAATATGATCAAATATGATCTGGCTAGTGCATAGATCAGTGCCACACACTAGATTTTGGTTGTATTTTGTTTTGTTAGAAGAAAGTGCCTCCTAAAATTTTAAGGGAAGAAAGACTTATATATGTACAAAATAAGGGTTGATACAATGAAGGGATGGAAGATGACTGTAAAGATGAAAATTATAAAAGATTTTATAAAAGGAATTGATAAGAAGTTGTTTGAAAAAAGAAAGAAGAAGATTTATTTTTTTTTAAGATTTTTATTTATTTATTGAGAGAGAGAATGGTAGAGAGAGAGCATGAGATGGAGGAAGCTCAGAGGGAGAAGCAGAATCCCTGCTGAGCAGGGAGCCCGATGCGGGACTCGATCCCGGGACCCCAGGATCATGACCTGAGCCGAAGGCAGTCGCTTAACCAACTGAGCCACCCAAGCACCCAAGAAAGAAGAAGATTTAAAAAAAAAAGGGAGAGAATGTGATCAGGCAGGAGACTAGAACAAAGCCATACACTAGTGATTTAGGGTATATTTTGATCTGTTAGAAGAAACTATCTCAAAATTTTAAAGAGAGAACAACTTATATATATATGCCAAAAATAAGGGTAACTACTATGAAGGGATAAAATATGACTCTAACAATGAAAAATAAAAAATGTTTTTTTAAAAAAGGGTTTGACAAGATGTTGGTTGAAAAAGGGAAAAAAACTCAAAAAAAAAACAGTTAAAAAATTAACTTTGAAAATCTACTGAATCATGGTAAAAAAGCATTGAATTCTATGTGCAGTATTCCCCTAGCGCTGGAGTTCTCCCGTTCTCATTGATCGGTAAACTTGGTCGTTGCTTAATGGCTGTTCATGCTGATCTTCTGGGGGAGGGGCCTGTTGCCATGGTTCCCAAATGTCTTTCCCGGAGGTGGAATTGCCCCGCCCTTGTCAGTCCGGGCTAAGCAATCTCCTTGGGTTTGTTCTCAGGAACTTTTGTTCCCTGCAAGCTCTCGGTACAGCTTTGGAGGACCATAGTGAAAATAGTGGCTTCCCAATCTCTGCCCGGAGGAGCTGAGAACTCGGGGCCCCGCTCCTCAGTGCGCCCCCAGAGAAAAGCAGTCACTCCCGTGTCCCCGGTCTCCGGCCGCACTCCATGCTCACCCGGCCTGTGACCGAGCATTGCTATCTCTGGCACCCGACCCCGTGTGGAGTCTCCAAACCCATCAGATCCCTGCAGTGCGCTCCCGCACCGCTCCTCCTGGGGGAGGAAGGGGAGTCTCCCCAGATCTGCTGCTTGTTGGGTCCCTGCTGGAGGAGCAGTGGCCCGACTGGGCCGCGGATCACAGTTTATGGCCACCCCGAGCTGAGAGCCCGCGCCTCAGCTCCGTCTCTGCAGCCGGCTTCCCCGCTCCGATACCTGGGAGCTCTGGCGCACTCAGGCTCCCCCGGTCTCTCTGTGACCCCAAGGGTCCTGAGACCACACTGTCCCGCGAGGGTTCCACCCCCCGCTTAGCCACTGCAGCGACGTCCCTCCGCGGAGCCGGCTTCTAAAAGGTCCGATTTTGTGCTCCGCGGCTCTAGCACTTGCCAGAAGCGGCCGACGGAGGCCCCCTCCCCCGCCGTCTATCCTCCCGAATATCGCCTCGGATTCACTTCTCCGCACGTCCTACCTTCCAGTAAGTGGTCGCTTCTCTGTTCAGAGAGTTGTTGCTACTCTCTTTTGTGATCTCCTTTGAGTTCGTAGATGTTCAGAATGGTTTGATCCCTATTCAGCTGAATTCCTGAGACCAGACGAAATCCAGGTCTCCTACTCCTCCGCCATCTTGCTCCACCCCCTGTATTTTTAATTTTTTGAGGAACCTCCATACTCTTTTCCAGCTGTAACGGTTTGCATTCCCACCAACAGTGCATGAGGGTTCTCCTTTTTCTCCACATCCTCACCAAACTTGCTATTTCTCATCTTTGGATACTAGCCATTCTGACAGGTGTGAGGTGGTGTCTCATTGTTTTTGATTTGTATTTCCCTGATGCCCAGTGATGTTGAACATCTTTTCATGTGTCTGCTCGCCATCTGTATGTTTTCTTTGGATAAATGTCTGTTCATGTCTTCTGCCCATTTTTAATTGGAGTTTTTTTTTTTTTTTTTTGGTGTTGAGTTGTAAGTTCTTAATATATTTTGGATATTAACTCTATACTGGATATATCATTTGCAAATATTGTCTCCCACTCAGGAGACTGCCTGTTCATTTTGTTGGGCAAAAGCTTATTTGGTGTCATCCTCTAGTTTAATATTGCTTTTGTTTCCCTTGTCTGAGGACACCTATGCATAAATATGTTTCTAAGGGTGATGTCCAAGAGTTTACTGCCTGTTTTTCCTTCTAGTTTTATGGTTTCAGGGCTCACATTTAGTTCTTTAATCCATTTGACTTTAGTTTCATATAGAGTGTAAGAAAGTGGTCCAGTTTCATTGTTTTGCATGTAGCTGTCTGGTTTTATCAGCACCATGTGTTGAAGAGATTGTCTTTTCTACATTGCAGGTTCTCACCTCCTTTGTTGTAGATTAATTTCCCACATAAGTACGGGTCTATTTCTCACTTCTCGTCCACTGATCTCTGTGTCTATTTTTGTGCTGCTCTCATGCTGTGTTGATTAGTGCAGCATATCTTGAAATTTGGGATTGTGATACTTTCGGGTTGTTTTGTTCTTTCTCAAGATTGTGTGGCTATTTGCAGCTTTTCTGGTTCCCTACAAATGTTAGGATTGTTTGTTCTAGTTCTGTGAAAAACGCTGTTGGTGTTTAGGTAGGGATTGCATTACATCTGCTGATTGCTTTGGGTAGTATGTACATTAACAGTATTAATCCTTCCAGTCTATTTGTGTCATCTTCCATAGCTTACATTAATGTCTTTCAGAGTTTCCAGAGTAAAGGTCTTTCATCTCCTTGGCTAAGTTTATTCCTAGGTATTCCTTTTTTGCATTTATAAACGGACTTGTTTACTTAAGTGCTCTGCTAGATTATTAGTATATAGAAATAAAATTGTATATTAATTTTGTATACACAATAGTGCTGAACTCATTCTAATAGTTTTTTGGTGGAGTCTGTAGGCTTTTCTGTGTATAGTATCCTGTCATCTGCTAACATTTGGATGCCTTTGATTTCTTCTCTGATTGGTGCAGCTAGGCCTTTCAGTACCATGTTGAATAAAAGTGGGAACAATGGGCATCTTTGTCTTGTTCCTATTTTTCACCAATGAATATGATGTTAGCTGAGGGTTTGTTGTATATGGCCTTTATTGTGTCAAGGTATGTTCCCTCTCAGTCCACAATCCTGTGAGTTTTTATCATGAACAGATGCTAAATTCTGTCATATGCTTTTTTTTTTTGCATTTATTGGGATGATCCTATGATTTTTATTTTTCATTTTGTTAACGTGGCATATCTCATTGGCTGATTTAGGGATTTTGAACCATCGTTATATCCCTGGAATATATCCCACTTGATTGTGGTGAATGATTCTTATCATCATTGAGAAAGAAGGACAAAACTGGAGGTAACACAATCCCAGATTTCAAGTTATATTACAAAGCTGTAATAACCAAAACAGAATGGTACTGGCAAAAAAAAAAAAAAATAGACTCATAGAACAATCAAACAGAATAGAGAGCCCAGAAATAAATCCGCACTTACATGGCCACATAATGTGTGCCAAAAGAGGCAAGAATATACAATGGGAGATAGACAGTCTCTTTAATAAGTGGTGCTGGGAGAACTAGTAAGTATATACAAAAGAATAAAACTGGACCACTTTCTTACATTATACACACATTAACTCAAAATGGATTAGGCATATAAATGTTAGACAAAAACCATAAATATCCTAGTAATAAAACATAGGCAGTAATCTCTCTCTTTTTTTTAAGGATTTTATTTATTTATTTGATAGAGAGAGACACAGCGAGAGAGGGATCACAAGCAGGGGGAGCGGGAGAAGGAGAAGCAGGCTTCCCACTGAGTAGCGAGCCTGATGTGGGGCTCGATCCCAGGACCCTGGGATCATGACCTGAGCTGAAGGCAGACGCTTAACGACTGAGCGACCCAGGTGCCCCAGCAGTAATCTCTTTGACATCAGCCTTAGCAACATTTTTCTAGATATGTCTCCTCAGGCAAGGTAAACAAAAGCAAAAAATAAACTATTGAGACTACACCAACAACACCAATGAGGTTTTTGCACAGTGAAGAAAACCGTCAACAAAATGAAAAGACAACATACTAAATGGGAGAATATATTTGCAAATAATATATCTGAAGGGGTTAATATCCAAAATATATTAAGGACTTACACAACTCAACACCAACCAACCAACCAACAATCTAAATAAAAATGGGCTGAGGTCCTGAATAGACATTTTTCTGAAGAAGACATAAAGTGGCTAACAGATACATGAAAAGATGCTCAGCAGCACTATCAGGGGAATACAAATCAAAACCACAAGGAGAGATCACCTGACAGCTCTTATTTTACAAGAAAATACAAGTGTTGGCAATGATATGGAGAAAAAGGAACCTTCGTGCACTGTTGATGGGATTGCAAATTGGTGGAACTGCTGCAGAAAACGGGGTAGAATTTTCACAAAGAATTAAAAATAGAAATATGATATGATTTAGTAATTCAACTACTTGGTATTTACCCAAGGCAAATGCAAATGCTAATTCAAAAAGATATTGCACTCCTATGTTTATTGCAGTATTGTTTACAATATCAAGAAATGGAAGC
Organism: Eumetopias jubatus; assembly: GCF_037043125.1. NCBI lineage: Eukaryota > Metazoa > Chordata > Mammalia > Carnivora > Otariidae > Eumetopias > Eumetopias jubatus. The sequence goes on from NW_028274808.1 coordinate 1,912,558, forward strand.
AATCCAAATCTCTGTCAGTAGATGACTGGATAAGGAAAATGTGCGCACGCGCTCTCTCTCTCGCTCTCTCTCTCTGTACACACACACACAATGGAATATTACTCAGCCAAAAGAAAGAATGACTTCTTACTATTCGCAACACAATGGATCTACAGGGTAAGTGAAACAAGTCAGTCAGAGAAAGATAAATACCATAAGATTTACTTGTACGTGGAATCTAAAAAATAGAACAAATGAATAAAAAGCAGAATCACACCTATAAATACAGAGAACTGATGACTGTCAGAGGGAAAGGGGGGTTGGATAGACACGCAAAATGGGTGCAGGGGAGTGGGGGATACAGGCTTCTGGTCATGGAATGAGTAAGTCGTGGGGACAGGAGGTACAGCACAGGGAATATGGCCAATGGCGTTGTGACAGCTCTGTGTGGTGACAGGTGGAGCCATACCTGTGAGCGCACCACAGCGTGTAGACTTGTGGAATCACTATGTTGTACACCTGAAACTAATGTAAGATTGTGTCAACTATACCCAAATAATAAAGATGTTTAATTCACAGGTACATAGATTTTGATGGTAAAGAAAATCATTTTCAGAGAAAAGTATCTACTTTTGAAAAAAATAAGGGTGAGATGAATATAACCTGTGCATGTCAGCCTCTGGGCCCCTCCTTCCTCGGTGAAATACACCATCACCAGCCACCATACAGGGCCTTCCTTTAATATCTATACACACAAACTCAATTCACGCCTTCTCCCACCCAGTGCCTGCACACAGAAGCACATCACCAATAGATTATATTCAACCAGCAGAAATCCAACCCAACCAACCTGGTGACATGTACACGGGGGACCTCCCTGTCACGTTAGAACACAGAACACATTATCCTCCTTGAGCTTCACGCCAGCCACAAGGCCGGTATCCACCACTGGGCAGGCACCCCTGAGCTGGATCACACCAAACGATACAACCTAGGGGAGCCACAGTCGGACTCCATCTCAGATCTGACATCAGGGCCAATCATTAATACTCCAAACTACCTAATAAGTCACCCATTTGCTCTGCGTTTGATTTTATAACAAAACCCAGGTCTTAGCTTCCCTCCGGAGCTGCTCCTCCAGCTGTCTTTACCTCCCTGGTCCTCTGCTGCTCACTCACCTCCCTTTCCCTTCCCTTAATTTCCTGTTAGCCACTGTCTTCCTCATTTCAAAGGTAGCTTTGTGATCAAAGGGAAAAGAGGTAACAGTAAGGAGAAACTGCCTTTTGGATATGGGGGAAAGTGATTAGGTTGTACAGAAAACAGACCTGTCTCAACTGTAATCTCATTCTTTGCTTCCAGTGAGCATAAAGAGGGTGAGCGAGAAGCAGAGGAGACAACAAATAAGCAAACCTTCAAGGAAAGGAATACAATAGCACAATTTAAAAACTGGGAAAAGGAGAGGGGAAGTAAGATGTCAGAGGAGGAGGAGGACCCTAGGTTTACCTCATCCCTTGAATGCAGCCAGATTAATGTCAAATCAAGAAATTGATCTGAGGACTGACAACAAAATGTACAACTAGAGCGAGAGAGGAGGCCCCACTGTGGAAGGTAGGACGTGCTAAGATGTGATTTGGGGGAAGGAAAGGATTATAGGTGCTGCAGAGGGGAGGGAACCCTGATCATGGGGGGAGGAAAAAGAAAGAGAGAGGGGTGCACAGAGGATCACACAAAGACATTGACTGGGAAAGTGAGAGGGGCTGATTTTTGTGAGCTTTACCAGCCAGTGGGGCTCGAAGACCGGAGTTTTAGAGGTCCACGGCATGGCCAGTGTAGAACCCAGTGGGCACTGCATTGCTCCTGTGGAGAAGGAGGGCAGATAGTCCATAGTAGGTGTGAGCTGGGCATCCCCTGGGATGCACTGGGAGAGATGGCTCCCCCTTCCTGGAGCACTTCTGGGCGAGGTGGCTTTGGCTCTCCAGGGACAAGAGCCAGCAGGTGCCATTATCATCCCCCGCCCCTCAATATAGGCAGAGACACCGGCTGAGGATGGCTATAACCTGGACACTGCTCTTTGCTGTGCTTTACTCCAAAATCCACCCCCTTGTGCTTTGGTACAGCTGCCCTTCTGAGACACCTGCATCAGTCCCAGCACAGTGGGGCCCTCCCCCAGAGAACCAGCGTGGGTGCCCACTACACCAGGTCCCTAAGTTTGGAGTTTTAAAGCTCAGTGGCCTTCCTGGGATAGAACACAGATGCACTGCACTGCCAGGTGGATGGAAGACCTGGACACAGGGTGAAGGCAGGGGTCTGAGGGAAGCCTGGGACACATGAGGGGAAATTACTTGCTCTTCTGGGAGGGCTTCTCAGACAGCAGTGGGTACAAATTCCCCTCTCTGGGAAAAGGGAGGGGAATGGTGCCATTTCTCTCCCCTGCCCCTCAGCCTAAGCTGACTTCAGTAAGCAGCACAGTGCCGACAGAGGTGGCCTAAACCGCTTACACCAACCCCTGCACTCAGCAGGTGCTCCTTTTCTAGGACAAGCTGCCTGAGAACCAGAGCAGCAGGCCCCTCCCCAAGAAGACCAGCACAAACCACACCCCCCAACCCCCAGATCCCTGCACACACCTTATCTACTGACCATAGAGTTCTGCAAGGCTTCGGCTCTAGCGGAAATAGCATCACATCTCTTTTAGCAAGCAGACCAGAGCAGACCTAGTTAAAACTCACCACACTCTGGCCAAGGTCCAAACGCTCCCCACGACAGGCAAGGAGAAACTCTTCAGCCGACCGACCTGAGGGAGAGAGCAGCCAAAACTCGGCAGCAGCGTGCACCCAGCACACACCAGACACACTTCGTGAAGCTCCGGGCCCGGGACGGTACATGACCTCTTCTTCGTAAAGCCACTACTCTCAGGAGCAGGAAACATAACAGGCTTTTTGAACACACAGAAGACAGAGACCTAGACAAAATGCCAAGATGGACGAATTCATCCCAAAAGAAAAAAAAAAAAGTCAGGGCCAGAGATCTAATTGAAACAGATGTAAGTAATACGCCTGGTCCAGAATTTAAAGCAACAATCATATGGATACTGGCTGGGGTTGAGAAGGGCATAGAAGACAGCAGGGAGTCCTTTGCTGCTGAGATAAAAGACCAAAAAACTAGGCAGGCAAAATAAAAATAACAGACACATGAATAAATGCTCAACATCATTCATCATCAGGGAAATGCAAGTCAAAACCACAATGAGATATCCCCTCACACCTGTCTGAAGGGCTAAAAGGAACAAGTCAGGAAACAACAAATGTTGGTGAGGATGCAGAGAAAGGGGAACCCTGTTAACGTTGTTGGTGGGAATGCAAGCTGGTGCAGGCACCCTGGAAAACAATATGGAGGTGCCTCAAAAAGTTAAAAATAGGGGCGCCTGGGTGATTCAGTTCTTTGAGTGTCTGACTCTTGATTTCAGCTCAGGTCATGGACTCAGGGTTGTGAGATTGAGCCCCGCATTGGGCTCTGGGCTCAGTGTGGAGTCTGCTTGAGATTTTCTCTCTCCCTCTGCCCCTCCCTCTGCTCTTGCATACATTCTCTCTTTCAAAATAAAAAATAAAATCTTTTTTAAAAAAAGTTTAAAATACCCAGCAATTGCACTTCTAGGTATTTATCCAAAGGATACAAAAATAGTGATTCGAAAGGGCACATGCACCCCAATGTTTACTGCAGCAATGTCCACAATAGCCAAACTATGGAAAGACCATCGACAGATGAATGGATAAAGAAGATGTGGGGGGTACAAACACACACACACGCACGCACACACACACACACACACACACAGGAATATTAGTCATCAAAAAAAAATGGAATCTTGCCATGGGCAATGATGTGGATGGAACTAGAGGGTATTATGCTAAGCGAAATAAGTCAATCAGAGAAAGACAAATGCCATATGATTTTACTCCTATGTAGAATTTAAGAAACAAAACAGATGAACATAAGGGAAGAGAGGAAAAAATAAAATGAGACAAACCATAAGAGACTCTTAATCATAGGAAACAAACTGAGGGTCGCTGGAGGGGAGGTGGGTGGGGGGATGGGGTAACTGGGTGATGGGCATGAAGGAGGGCATTTGCTGTGATGAGCATCGGGTGATGTAGAAAACTGTTGAATCACTATATAAACTAATATAACACTGTAAGTTAACTGGAATTAAAATAAATTTTTTTTAAAAAGGTAAAAAACTACATGTCATAGGCCCTAGGGGACATAGATAGTCATTCCTCTCATGGATCTAGGCAAAGTACATTGAAAACCTTCTGGAAAGGATTCATCGTTCCAGATGCCATTAAGAACATTCATGATTCATGGCAAGAGGTCAAAGCATCAGCATTTACAGGAGTCTGGAGGAAGTTGATTCCAGGCCGCATGGATGACTTTTAGGGGTTCAAGAATTGAGTGGAGGCGGTAGCGCAGATGTGATGGAAATAGCAAGACAATTAGAAGTAGAGTCTGAAAATGGGACTAAATTGCTTCCATCTCATGATAAAAGTGTCATGGAGAGGAGTTGCTTCTTATGGATGAGCAAAGAAAGTGATTTCTCAAAAGGAGATTCTATTCTTTGTGAAGATGCTGAAATGACAACAAATGATTAAGAATATCACATAAAAGTTGATAAAACAGCAGCAGGGTTTAAGAGGATTAACTCCGATTTTGACAGAAGTTCTACTCCGGGTCAAATGCTATCAAATGGCATCACACACTACAACCTTCACTGTTGTCTTCTTTTAAGAAGTTGCCACAGCCTCCTGAACCTTCAGCAACCACCACCCTGGTCAGCAGCCATCAACCACGAGACCAGAGACTCCACCAGCAAAGATTAAGTGATGGGTAACATTTTTATGAATCATGTGTTTTTTAATGAAGGCTTTTACATTGCTTTTTTGGACATCATGCTGTTGCACACTTAAGGCCACCTTATATTGTAAACATAATTTTTATATGCACTGCAGAACCAAAAAATTCATTTGATTCACTATTGCAATGTTTATAACCAAATCTATAATATCCCCAATATGCCAGGATTACTATACCCTAAAAATGTTTCAGACAGTTTGAGTCCTGCATGGGTTGACATAGTGAGAGAACCAAGTACATGACAAAGTTAAGAAATTGATTCACAAATCACTGTAAACCATTTTTTCTGTCTTCAGTTTAAAAAATTAATTAAAAATGGGATAATAATACCCATACATTTTTAGAATTATCATTTTGAATATGGTACTATATATGCTTAGTGAACAAAATTATGGAAAATTATGACCTGTCATATGTCATGAATAAGAATTATAGAAAAAATTTACAGTGTAATGAAGTTCATTTATGGAATGTGCTTCAAAACCATAGGTGACAAAGAGCTGGGCATGAAATCCAATTAGCAGAGCATTAGGCATTTGTATTTTTGTATTTGCAATTGGTTTATAATTGTTGTGTTTTCATTAGTATAAGATGTGTAATGGTGTGTGCCAGAGAAGTAACTCTATGTTTTGCTTAATATTTTAACTAATGACTAAAAAGATAATAAGCAGAATTTCATTATAAGATGCATTTTGAACAATACTGAATAACCGTGTGTCTCCAGAGTCAGTAGAATTGGAGGATGAAAAGGCAGAGGTCAGCAATGGAGACAGTAAAAGCTGCATTAGGTTCATGTGAAGTCCACACTCTCCACAAAGAGAAGGCAGACCTGATACTCAGAGGTGCCTTCCAGATCATGAAGTTTAAGCGGGTTTGAGAGTGGATCAAGCTAAAGCCCAATGTTGCTGGAGGACTGATCCCCACAGAGAGGAAAGGACTTAGAACAAATCATCAGCTGCAAATTGAAGTTCACAGTGGAGGTCTCCTGCCTGTGGTCCAGGGCTCCTCTAGGGCATCACAAACCAAGACAAAGTGGTACGAGGGTGCCCCATTCTTTTTAACAAGTCAGAAGGACCACAGACCAGTACTTCCCATGACAAAGTCTATTGCAGAAAACAAAATAGGATAGTCAAAGAAATCCTGACAACCACTCCTCGTGCTTGAAGAATGATGGCATCTCCATCCTCCGGTCGTGCCCTCCGTGAGACCAGGGGTAGACAGTCAGCCAAGCCACTTAGTTCTTATTAACAGATCTACTCACATGAAAAGTAACTCCACTTGTTACTGAATTCAACTTAACCCACAGCAGTAGACACATTCTAAGATTTTTATTTATTTGAAAGTGCGTGCACATGCACACGCACGTGCAAGAGACAGAGAGACAAAGAGAGTGCACACGCGCACCTGCAAGCATGAGCAGGGGGAGGGGCAGAGGGAGAAGCAGACTCCCTGCTGAGCAGGGAACCTAATGTGGGGCTCCATCCCAGGACCCTGAGATCATGACCTGAGCCGAAGGCAGATGCTTCACTGACTGAGCCACCCAGGCGCTCCAACATGTTCTAGAACAACAGGAAGAACTTTTATCCATAGTCCTGTTTTTTCCCAGTGCTCTGCCACAAAGTGGGCACTTCAAACCAGGCAGGACCATGCTGGCTGAGACAGAAGCTGGAGGGGCCGAGACACCTGGGGTGCGTGACTTGAGCAGCAAACACACTGTGTGAGAGGGTGCGTGTGAACCCACACTCAGCAAGTTATCTCCTGAGCAGTAAAAGTTTAGATCAAATCCGGGGTCTGAGAAGAAGTGAAAAGACCTCAAATGGTGTCTCAACCGCAAACCACTAGACGTGGGCCCACATGAGGACACAGCAAGCATGCATAAAATGTGAAGAAGAAATTCTAATTTGAAAGGTACCATTTTGAAAGGTACTGAGTGTTAAGTACAAATGTTATGATAGGGTAAATTAGTCGGGCATTGACCTAGGGTAGGGTAATAGCCACTGCGACTTTACGGTGGGTCACGAGCTGGTGGGCTGCTCTGGGGGTAGCCTGCGCACCTACCTCTGCTTTGGAGAGACACCGCCTCTTACCCAGTCATGCACCTGCGGGGACAGAAGGGGGCTCTGTGTGGCATTTATTGACACGCCCGAGGAGTCCACCTTGGGGCAGCTCACGAGTTACCTCCCCCAGGGCCACCCCTGAAGGCACGGGTCCCAATCGGCAGCTCCCTACTGTTCTGGGAAGGGGGGATGCCATTCCCAGTCCTCCCTGGTGCTAGAATTCCCTTCTCCCAGGGGCCGACTCCCTCCCATAGGAGAGAGGGGGCTTCCCCAGGTCTCAGCAGACCCAGGAACAAATTCCGATAAATAAGAAATGAATAAGGTTCCATTCCAAAATAGCAAGGTAGGAAGACCCTGAACTTACCTCCTCCACAGACCCACCAAATCTATACTGATGTTTACAGAAATTCCTCCTGAAGAATTGAGAGCTTCTGTACAGAGATCACACAGAGAGAATGGAGAGACAGAGAGATGGAGACACGGTAATAAAGGGAAACACCCCCCCCCATGCTGTGAACTACAGTGGGAGTGGTGGTACTGGGGACTGTGTACAGATTATCTGCCTTGGGGCACAGAAAAAAAAAAAAGCCATGGTTTAAAAGAGCAACTAGTATATAAAGGATCCAGAGCTAGAAATCTACAAAATGGGGTAATTGCTGGAATTCTCTCTGGGTCAGAGGGCCTGGTGAGTGCCACAGTTTACATTAACCGTCCACCTTGGTAGAATAGGCAGGAGCAGAGCATAGGACCTGATCAGCCTACTGCCTCACCGAGCCCAGCTCCCCTTGCCCATACCAGCCCATGCCATCCCACCAAGGCGGCCCCAGCATGGTGCACACTGGTCAGCCCTCACTACAGCTGCAGTCATTGGGCCAAGGTCACACAGGCAGAAAGGACCACAGAACACTCCAGGCCCCTGCCACTTGGACTAGGGATGACTTGCAAGGATGCCTCCAATTCAGAGCATTCCTGGGCCTCCCGGATGCCCCATGCACTGAGCAGCGCTGGACATCCTGGCCCAAGGCCCACCTTATCTCCACCTGCCCTGCCAGGGTGACCTCTTTGTGGAGAGCTCAGGGCCCACCATGGTGCACACCCACTTCAGCTTTTGCCGTCCTTCCAGGATACCCTCTCCGTAGAGAACCCCAGGGTTCCCCAGTTCTTTCCCACTTGAACTTCAGCTGTCCTGCAGGGGTGCCACTTGTGTGAACTCCAGGACTGCCCCAGCCCATGCCCACTTCAGTTCAAGCCACCAGAGTTCCTAGGACCACCAGCTCATGCCAGCCACATCTCCAGCCAGCCAAAGTCAGCAGACACACACAGTCTACACAGTGAATGATCACGCACAAGACCATTCCTTCAAGTTTAGAAGTAGCTGTTCCTCCTAATTCATAGAAACAATCACAGAAAGTCACGTAAAACGAGGAGACAGAGGAATATGCTCCAGACTTAAGCACAAGACAAAAACTTTAGAAAAAGAACTACATGAAATGGAGATCAGCAATGTGCCTGATAAAGAGTTTAATGCAATGATCATGAAGACGTTCACAGGAAACAGGGGAAGAACTCAGGGAAAACTTCAATGAAGAGAAAATATAGAAAATAACCAATCAGAATTGAATGATATAATAACTGAAGTGAAAAATACACTAGAAGGGATCCACAGATGAGAGGACGCAGAAGAACGGATTAGCCCTCAGGAAGACAAGGTAATGGAAAGCATACAAGTTGAACATCAAAAGGAAAAATAATTAAAAATGAGAATAAGAGAATAGGTTAAGGGATCTCTTGGAGGACATCGGACAAACGTTTAGATTATAGGGGTTCCAGAAGGAGAAGACTGAGGAAAAGGAGCACAAAATTTATTTGAAGAAATAAAAACAGGAAAATTCCCTAAACTGGGGAAGGGAACAGACATCCAGGTTCAGGAAGCACAGAATATGAATCTGGAGCTTGGGAAAATTGCAGAACAGGGGGATGCTAAGCTCACCCCATCCCGTGTTTACAACTAGGTACCGCTCACACCCGAGTAAATACATTGGAGAGCAGTCTGAAGACTGGCAGAATAAACTGGACAACTAATTGTAGAGAAGTCACAGCGGAGAGGTTAGGAAGGGCAGACAGGGCAGGGAGCTGCCCCCAAGAGGCAGGGAGCTGCAGGTGCGGAGAGGGGAAAGCACCAGGGTACCCACACAGGGAACACAGATTCCCAAAGCGCCTGGCCTTTAAAACCAGAGGGGCTGAATTCTGAGTTAGCATAAGCGGCAGGAATTGGAGCCTGGAGCTTTATAAGTCAGCGGACTCAGCGCTGGGTGAGCCCAGAGAGAATGGTAGCTGCGTCCCCACCCTTAAAGAGACAGCGGCCCTCAGAGAAGCCAGAGAGTCTGCGCAACACCTGGACAAACAGAGGGAGATCTGTTTATACTGGATTTCAGAGCCTGTTGGGGGACTTCTCTGGGAACAAAGGAGAAGGCAGGTGCCGCCCCTCCCCCAAGCATAAACATAGCCCCCTGGGGGAGGTGGCTCTGCAGGGTCACTTGTCCCCTAACTGCTAGCAGTGCACCCTGCCCCCACATTCTCCTGAGGACTCACCCACTCCCAGTCTGCCAGCCTCACTCTGGGCTCAGGGCTCAGGGCTTAGGGCTCGTTTCCTTAAGGCTGCACGCGCCCCACCCAGCTGCTGCCGGGACCCGCCAAGGCCCTGGCAGCCTCTTGGGCTTCAGGAGACCTGGCCCAGGACTCGCGGCTCAGCACCAATTCGGCATGTGCCCTGTCTAGCTGACTCTTGCCCCTGGCCACCAGCCCTGTCGCATGGCACGCCCCACCGGCTGCCAGGAGTAACGAGTGCCACCCCCCAGCAGCAGCCACGCTGCAGGAGATCCAGCAGAGGACCAGTGGCTCTCTGCAAATTTGGCTAACACCCCTGCCCCGCCCCTGAGCCCGCCATTTGCCCTGCCCCCGCACAGCTGGCCTGCCTGGGTCTCCGTAAACATCACAGACGTGGCAAGCGGAGCCACGACCAGCAGGGAGTGCATGCAGACATCCAGACTGAGAGAACACAAGCAACACACGGAGACTCCCCTGGAGTGCCAGGTTGTGGGGGGCAGGGGACATGGCACTGCAGGGCCCCACAGGACCTCCTCTGCGTAAGGCCACCACTTTCAAGAGCAGAAGACAGACGACTCTCGTCTCACACACAGAAACAGACATACAGAGGTAGACAGAATGAGGTCCCAAGTCTTTCAAGAACGGAACAAAATCACAGCAGGAGATCTAAGTGAAACAGAAATAAGTGATATGTCCCAAAGCGAATTCCAAGTAATGATCATAAAGGTACTCACCGGGCTTCAGAAAGGATGCAGGACATCAGTGAGGCCCTTGACAAGGAGACAAGAAGATCGGAAATGAAGAGCTCAATAAAAAAAATTAAAATTACAGCAGCTGCATAAATAGGAGGCCAGGGGCACAGAGAGATAGAGTCACTCTATCCTCCGTCCACTCCAGACGTTTGCTACTCTCTCCTCCACTAGAGCATATTTCTGTGAATTTTCACCAAGTGTGCAGCGTCTGCAGCCTCCCCCTCCACCTCTGCCCGCCAGACAACAAAACCCACCCCTCCTCAACCCCCTCCCCCGCTCCTCAGCATATACACAAGGATGAAAACCTCTACGATGACCCCCTTCCACTTAATGAAGGTAAATAACCATCATGCCGTGCCATTAATAAACCTCCCTGTTGTGTGTGCGTGTGACAGTGTCTGTGTGTGGACGTCTCATCACTGTGTGGCAAGAACTGCACGGGTCATTTTGTGCCATCATCATCACCCACAGATTCACCATATACAACATCCTGTGCAAGTCTCGTATGGAAGTAGATGGCCCATCCTAACTTAGGCATCGCATGAGCACCCCTAAACCCCACGTTGCTCAAGGGTCAACTGCATATGTTATACTGTTTCCATGGCTCTGACTCTGGGGGTCTTAAGATGCCCGTCCCATCACAAGCACACAGACAGGGCCGTTACCTGTTGCTGACTACAAAACACACCCTACTTGCTTTGTACTTTTAAATACCTTAAGTAAAATATGATTATTTATCTCATTTCATGAGCTTGGATCATCTTGGATAAGGACACACAAGCGTATCTAAGAAATAGTTATATTTCCCTTGGGTGCAGTGGGGAGTTCTTTATGCCCACAGTGTTTAAACAAATAAATAAAGAACTCAGAGAAGCTTCCGGGCTTGACTGCACCTACTGGCTATTTCTTCTATTCTCTGTGACTCCCTTCAATTTTGCAGGCCCCTCCCTCCCTCCTGGTCCCTCTGACATGGCCTCACCTAGAACTTCTCGCTCCTCATGGATCTGCCCATAATTTCTGAAGACCTGCAGGGGTCCCTGCTACCTCACAGAAATTCTTGACTCTTCTTTCCTCTGAGGGAATATTTACTGAGCATAGTGATGATTTAAATAACCTTTATTCTTCCTAGTAACTGAATGCCCCCATCTTCCTAGCAACAAAGCTTCAGTATAAATAAATCATGGCCATATTAGCCCAGAAATAACACTAAAGAACGCTGAGCCTTCCTAACATGCCCTAAAGTGACTACTGCTCCCGAGAGGCATCTGTCAAGTCCACGCTCGGAGACGCAGGGGAGCGACGCAGCACAGAGGATCACCGTCGTCCCTCCCTGGGAATCACGGGGGAACAGCGACACCGTTACTCCAGGCTTGTGTCCCGCACTGTAAAGTCTGCACACCTGTCAAGGCAACTGTTTGCATGTCTGCAAGAGAGAGATGATAATACTTGACCCAAATAAGCTTGTAATCTGTGTTCTTCTAAGGTGGGGGTTTAGGACAAAACAATCATAAGAGAGTGACCATGGCTTTTGCCACGTTTCTAAAAATAATCTTCAGAAACAGATAAGCAGGCATCTACTTGGACGGACAAAGGAATACAACATTTGAGAGGAAGACTCTCCTGAGAAACCCAAGAGGCAGGCCATCTGCAGGGGGCCAACCGTGGGGTGACTCTGGGCTGCTCGGGCACGGGGACTGGGCCGGCCTGCACCCCACTCCCCAAAGGCTTCGTCACAAGGGCCACCACACTCCACATCTGCCCGACCTTCAGGGTCCGCTGCCAGAGGCTGGGGGGGTCCTCATGCATCCCGCGCCTCCTGGCCGGCTCAGGCAGCCCGCCACTTTGACATTTCAGAGGGGATCCGGGCCCCGTTATGGGGCATCCTCCATGCGTCGCACTGAATGAACGGGCCCCGGGCGTGAAAGCAGGAAGACTGGCCGGAGGCACTGCTCTGAGCATCCACCTGCGGCCCCAGCCCCTATTCCTGGACCACACAGTCAGATGCACCCCAGACAGATGCTAACCAGGCCCCGGGCACACCTGACCCCCCTGGCCCCTGCTCCACCTGTCTGCGCATCAGATACCACTGTTAAGTGCTGGGCAAGGGCCAACGGCTCGGTCCTGCCATGTCCATGGCTCCCACCAGACTAGGAACCTCTGGTGGGCAAGGACCGCATCCCACTGTCCTTTCTGACCACAGCGCGGGATCTGACACAGACAAACCCTGTCGCGGGAGAACCAGTGAGTCAGGTGCATCAAGAAAACATAAGCGCGAGAACGTCAGATGAAGGAGAATTTTGAATTTGCCGTCAGGATTAGGAAAGAGGCAGAAAACCCAGAGAAGTGCTTATGTTTTTTAAACCTTACATTTATTAAATGTCTCCACAGAGAAAGCAACAAGGACCCGGAGGGAGGACGCTGAGCTGGCGCGTTCAAGAACGGAGAGACACCCCTGAGCAGTGATCAGAAACGCGTCAGGAGCTCGAAGCACATCAGACGTTTATGTCACAAAGTATTGCAAACAGATCTTTCCAGGGAGGGATGGTTGTGGCATCGGCAGGGCTAACGGCACCTGTCTGCCGGCAGAGGCTCGGGGCGGCGGGGGGTGGGTACTTCCAGGCTCCAGCAGCTTGGGCAGCTCACCTTCTCCATCCAAATAGTGCAGCCCAGTCCCACAGTTCAGAATTGGTCTATTTTAGGACTGGACATTTTTCAGACACTAAATTTAGCTCGCTTGAATTCTTCTTAAAAAACGCTATCCCATTAAACCTTTTGAAACAGGAAATCTACATTTCATTATAAAGTCAGAACACGGTGTTCTCTGATCAGCTGTGAAGCGCAGGGGAAAGTGAGCATTAGGGACGGTGCACTTGGCAGATACGAATGCCTCACAGGGGTATTTTGGGAAGGTTGAGGGCATACGACGAATGGACTCATGCTCAGATGTCTGATCATCAAATATTGAAAATGTGTGGTCATTAATTATTTTTAAAATAATAACCTATGGTATGAGTTTTAAAAAGTGATTTTTAGTTTGCCTTTTTGTTATCTCTTATTAGTGACTCTGGTCATTCTCAAATGCTTATGGACCAACTATTGACTCCTTTATGAATTTCCTGATTATTCCTTTTCCATTTTTATGCACTCATGAAAATAACCTTTACACATAAAGGATATGAACCCATTTTTACGGATAAGAACAAACATGCGTCCAAGCTCACCACGTGTGCCTTTAGTTTTCTCTGGGTGGGCACAGAAGTTTCCCGACGTTCCTTTCCTTTGCTCTCATGGCTCTCACACTTACAAACCCCGTCCTGAGCCACGATCAGTGCACACTTGCCCCCTTTCCCAGCTGTGGTGAGGGTGCCACAGAATGAGCACTCACACCGTGCTGGGGGGGAACGTCCTGCTCTGGAAGGAGCTCGGCAGCAGTTTCAAGTTCTAAGAACGTTCAGGCCCACTGCAGTGAGCCAAAAACGGCCCCCAGGGGATGGCCACTCCACTGCCTGGAATCCAGCAACCTGAGCTTGTTTGGAAATGAGGTCTTTGAGGGTGTGATTCAAGTAAGAACACGGAGAGGAGCCAACACTCCCGGGTCATCTGGGTGGGTCCCAGCTCCAGTGACAAGAGTCCCTCAGAGAGAGAGACTAGAGATGGACAGGAGACACAGACCCAGACAAGAAACCACGTGAAGATGGAGGCAGAGACCGAGTGATGGGGCCACAAGCCACAGGACCCCCAGTCAGCCCCCAGAAGATGCAAGAGGCAAAAAGTCCCTCCCCTGGACTCTTTGGAGGGAGCACAGCTCTGGGATGAATAGATTCCAGACATCTGGTCCCAGAAATGTAAGGATATATCTCTGCTGTTTTAAACCACCAACTCATGGTAATTTGTCATAGCAGCTCTAATAAACTAGATATACATTTAATCCAAGAATTCTTTTCCTAGGAATTTACTAGAGAAAAATTATCCAGATTTCCAGAAAATATCAGAAAAGTTATTAACCTCAAAATAATGGCCAAAAATTTTAGTAAGCCAGTTAACATTAAAAAACAGAGGAATGTTTGAATAATACTGCACACTGGAATATTATACTTCAAATAAAATCAACTCAAAGAATATTTTAAAAATATGGGCACATTCTCAGAAAAGAATATAAGGTGAAAAACACACTATAGTTCCCAATTTCACTTTACAAAATAAGAATAAGATGGGAAAGAAGCAAGACAAAAACAACAATCGTTTCTAGGTCATGGAATTATTAGGAGCACAAATAACGATCCTCCATGGAACATTCCCTAAGAAAGGCACAAAGAACCACAGGGATGACTTGCTTCTGCACTGAAGGACTGGGGAACCTGTCAACGGGGACGTCACAGTTAAACGAGGTCTGAAAGGAAATACCGAGGAAAGCACAGACAAGAAACAGTGGTTAAGTGTGGGCAGAAGCATGGTGTCATCCTGCTCATGGCCAAGTCAGGAAACAGGGAACAAAGCAGGCACAGGATCCGAGAGCAGAGCCTAGAACACCATGGAAGGAGCCATGGGGATGAAGGAAGAGTAACAGACGTAAGGTCAGATCTGCCAGGCTGAGTGTCTGCTCATTGCTCTCAGTCACACGCTGCAACAGATAGCGAGACAGACAGGGATCCAAGCACCCTCCCTCGAAAGCTGTCATTCTGAAAGGGGAAGAGAAGTAAACGGTTAACCACAGTGCAGTGTGAGGTTTACTCGACTAGCAGGTACACAGGGAGTTACCTAGCTGACCTTATGGGGTTAGGCAAGTTATGGCTCCTAAGCTCTTACTCGGAGGCTGAGTACCGCTCCCCAAAGTGTGGGTGGGAGACGGAGACCGGACATGGCCTTGGGGTTGGAGACCATAGCCGTGACGACTCCATTCACCTGGCTCCCATTCAGACCACACAGCCGCTCGTCTTTGGCTAAGACAGGTTCATCACCGAAAAACAAGCATGCAAAGTCCACTCCGATAAGGTGATCAAGTCAGGGCCTAGATTTGTGGGGTCTCGTGGACTTGGTGAACAGGAAACTCAATCAAATTTGATGCCCAAAGAATTATGTTAACCCTCCTCGTTGTCATACTTGTTTGCTCTGATTATCTATTGCTGTTTGATTAGCATTTTCGGCCTTAGTCTTTGTGGTTAAGTTGGGTCAAAATTTTGGAAAAAGGAGGCAAAACAGATAAATGAGTAAAGGAAGACTACAGGTAACAAATACATAAGTTTTATGGGAATTCAGAACATCGCTTCACGACCCACAACATAGGATGGCTCAAACCAAGCCCCAGTTTTACTCTGTGATCCAAAATAATCAACACTTACTGAGCATTTACTGCATACACCATTCTAAGTGCTTTATAGCCATTAATTCTTTTATTTTTTAAGATTTCATTTATTTATTTGAAAGATAGCAAGAGAGAGCACAAGCAGAGAGGAGAGGGAGAAGCAGGCTCCCTGCAGAGCAGGGAGCTCGACGTGGGGCTTGATTCCAGGACTTTGAGATCACAATCTGAGCAAAGTCAGACGATTGACTGAACCACCCAGGTGCCCCAGCCATCAGTTCCTTTAAACCTCGTGACAACCCTATATAGCTAATGGGTATCCGTCCCTCTCTTACTGACAAGGGACTGAGGTATGTGAAGGTCAAATGAACGGTCCGAGGACACTGGGCTGCCCAGCAGGTCTGACCCCAGAGCCCACTCTCTCATCACCATCTACGCTGCCGACATGGATCCTGCTGCTCAGTGCTGTGCCAAATCAGTAGGACACACCTTCATTTAGCTCAAGAAGATAATTTTATTTTGTCCGGCTTGTCATATATACTCTATGGGCCCTAAGGGAATCAATTCAATATATTTACTTTTGTGCAGAGTGTGGTATACATCATTTTTAAAAAGATTTATTTATTTTAGAGAGAGACAGTGGGGAGGCGGGCCAGAGGGACAGAAAAACTGCAAGCAGACTCTACATTGAGCAGGGAGCCCAATGTGGGGCTCAATCCCAGGACCCTGAGATCACAACCTGAGGCAAAAAGCAAGAGCTGGACGCTTAACTGACTGTACCACTAGGTGCACCGGTATACATCATTTTAAAGACAATGACTGATTATATTTATAAAGATAGTTTTTTAAATATTTGCCATGGGAGAGGAGTTAAGATGGTGGACCCTAAGCTTGCCTCCTCCCTCAAACACAGCAAGATAAATATCAAATCTTTCTGAACACCTAAGAAATCGATCTGAGGACTGAGAGAGCAAAACTGCACAACTAGAGGTTGAAACGCAGCCGCACTGTGGAAGGTAAGCACTGGGGCAGAGTTGATTTGGGGGAAAGATGAACTGCAGGCACGACCGAGGGAAGGGAACCCTGATCAAGGAGAGAGGAGTGAGAGTAAGAGTGAATCAGCACAGGGGACTGCACAAGAAAAACTCTTCCCCCAAGCCACTGACTGGGAAAAGGAAAGAGGTTGATTACTGCAGGCTCTTTATAAACAGTGGACCACAAAATCTGAAGCTTGGAGGTCCATACCATCACCAGAGTTGTGCCTGGCAGGCTTAGTGGTACTCCAGTGGGGAAGGAGGGTAGAGACCTGGGAGCAGGCAGCATGGTCTGAGGATCCCCCGAATTGTGAGGAGAAACAGTTCCCCTGATTGGAGTGCATTTGGGAGTGGCAACAGGGCCTCTCTGGGAACAAAATACCCGGTGGGCACCATTGAGCTTCCCTGTTCACTAACATAAGAACAAAGATATCTGGTAAGGGCAGCAAGCTTGGTGGTGTCAGCTTTCTGCTGCACTTTACCATAAGCTCTGAACTGCTGCACGGTCATGCAACCAATTTCTGGGACAAAGAGGCACCAGCCACAGCACAGTGAGACCCTCTCCCTGAGGATCAGCACAGGTCCCTAAAATATGGATCTGGTGGAAGCCAGGGACACAAGAGAGGTGACTGTTTGCTCTTCTGTGACGGCTTGCTGAACAGTGGTGGACTGAGCTCTCCCCTCAGGGGAGGAGAGAGCAGGCTGATGCTATTTTCCCCTACCTCCGACCATCAGCACTGACCAAATTCAGTGAGCAACACAGCACCCCCCAGTGGAGGCTGGAGCCACTTACACCAAGTCCCAACCCCCGGCACCCTGTGGGATCATCATCCAGGAGGGCAAGTCCACCTGAGAATCATCTCAGCAGGCCCCACCCCCAGAAGACAAGTAAAAATCCCTCACTGGCACCAAGTCTACTCATCAGAGAGTCCTGCAAAGCCCAGCTCTAGGGGAGATAGGAGTTAGCCTCTTTTAAGCAGACCAAAACACACCTAAGAACTGGCTTCCTTCTTTTTTTTTTTTTTAAATCTCTTGTTAATATAGACATACTCTCAGAAGCAGGAATACAACAGGCTTTCCAAACAACCACACACAAGAAAACAGTGACCCAGACAAAATGACAAGACAGAGGAATTCACCCCAAAAGAAAGAACAGGAAGAAGTCACAACCAGGGATTTAATCAATACAAATAAAAGTGAGATGTCTGAACCAGAATTTAAAACAATAATCAAAAGGATACTAGCTGGGCTTGACAAAAGCATAGAAGACACCAGGGAGTCCCATACCACAGAGATAGGCTGAAATAAAAAATGCTATAATTGAGATGCAAAACCAAATGGATACATTGACAATGAGGATGGATGAAGCAGAAGAATGAATGAATCAGTGATAGAGAAGATAAAATTATGGAAAATAATGAAGCTGGAAAAAAAAGAGGGAAAGAAATGTATTGGATCATGAATGTAGACATAGGGAACTCAGTGACTCCTTAAAGTGTAATAACATTCATATCATAGGAGTCCAGAAGAAGAAGAGAAAGAAAAAGGAGGTTTTTTTTGAGAAAAATCATAGCTGAAAACTTCCCTAATCTGGCGAAGGAAACAGACATCAAAATCCAAGAGGCACAGAGAATTCCCAGCAAATTCAACAAAGGCCAGCTATCACCAAGACAAATCATAGTGAAGGTCACAAAATAAATAGACAAGGAAAGAATCCTGAAAGCACCAAAGAGAAAAAAGTCCTTAACCTATAAGGGAAGACAGACCAGGTTTGCAGCAGATCTCTCCACAGAAACTTAGCAGGCCAGAAGAGAGTGACATGATACATTCAAAGTCCTGAAGGGGAAAAATCTGCAGCCAAGGATGCTCTATCCAGCAAGGCTGTCATTCAAAATAAGAGAGAGAAAGAGTTTCCCAGACTAACAAAAACTGAAGGAGTTCGCGATCACTCAACCAGCCCTGCAAGAAATATTAAAGGGGACTCTTTGAGTGGAAGAGAGACCAAAAGCAACAAAGACTAGAAAGGACTAGAGAAAATCTCAAGAAAGTGTGACTTTATAGGTAACACAATAGAACTAAATTCATATCTTTCAATAATCACTCCAGATGTAAATGAACTAAATGCTCCAATCAAAAGACATAGGATATCAGAATGGATAAAAATACAAGACCTATCTGTATGCTGCTTACAAAAGATGCATTTTAGACCCAAAGACACCTCCAGATTGAAAATGAGGGGATGAAGAAACACTTGTCATACTGATGATGTCAAAAGAAAGCCAGAGAGCCACACTTATATCAAACAAAATAGATTTTAAACCAAAGACTGTAATAAGAGATGAAGAACAGCACTATATTGTAATAAAGCGGTCTATCCAACAGAAAGATCTGACAATTATAAATATTTATGCCTCAACTTGGGAGCACAGAAATATATAAATAAAATAGTAACAAACATAAAGAAACTCACTGATAGTACAATAATTGTAGGAGACTTTAATACCCCACTCACAACAATGGACAGATCATCTAAGCAGAAAGTCACCAAGGAAACAAGGGTTTTGCATGACACACTGGACCAGATGGACTTAACAGATATATTCAGAACATTTTATCCTAAAGCAGCAGACTACACATTCCTTTCGAGTGTACCTGGAACATTCTCCAGAATAAATCACATACTAGGTCACAAATCAGTCTTCAACAAGTACAAAAAGACTGAGCTCATATAATGCATATTTTCAGACCACAATGCTATGAATCTTGAAGCCAACCACAAGAAAAAATTTGGAAAGACCGAAATACACGGAGGTTAAAAAAAAAAACACCCTACTAAAGAATGAATGGGTCAACCAGGAAAAATAGAAGAAATAAAAAATACATGGAAACAAATGAAAACAAAAATATGATAGCCCAAAACCTTTGGGATGCAGCAAAGGTGGTTCTAAAAGAGAAGTACATTCATTGTAATACAGGCCTTCCTCAAGAAACAACAAAAGTCTCAAATATACAACCTAACCTTATACCTGAAGGAGCTAGAAAAGGAACAGCAAATAAAGCCTAAATCCAGCAGAAAAAAGGAAATAATAAAGATTAGAGCAGAAAGCAAAATAAGCCAGAGAAAGACAAATGC
This sequence comes from Eumetopias jubatus, assembly GCF_037043125.1. Lineage (NCBI taxonomy): Eukaryota > Metazoa > Chordata > Mammalia > Carnivora > Otariidae > Eumetopias > Eumetopias jubatus. The sequence continues at coordinate 1,932,327 of NW_028274808.1, forward strand.
CATATGACTTCTCTCCTATGTGGAATTTAAGAAACAAAACAGATAAACATAGGGGAAAGGAAGGAAAAATAAAATAAAATGCAAACAAAGAGGGAGGCATACTATAAGAGATTCTTAACTATAGGGAACAAACAGAGTGTTGCTGGAGGGGAGGTGGGTGGAGGGATGGGGTAATTGGGTGATGGGCATTAAGGAGGGTACTGAATATAATGAGCACTGGGTGTTGTATGCAACTGATGTATCACTAAATTCTACCTCTGAAACTAATAATACGGTATATATTGACTAATATGAATTTTAGTAAAATAAAAAAATACATTTTAAAAAATTTTTAAAAGATTAGAGCAGAAATAAAAATATATAGACGACAACAACAAAACAGATCAGATTAATGAAACTAAGAGCTGGTTCTTTGAAAGAATTTATAAAATTGATAACCCCCTAGCCAGACTTATCAAAAAGAAAAAAGAAAGGATCCAAATAAATAAAATCATGAATGAAAGAGGAACGATCACAACCAACACTACAGAAATACAAACAACTATAAGAGAATATTATGAAAAATTATACGCCAACAAACTGGGCATTCTGGAAGAAATGGACAATTTCCTAGAAACATACAAACTACCAAAACGGAAACAGGAAGAAATAGAAAACTTGAACAGATAGATAACCAGCAAAGAAATTGAAGCAGTAATCAAAAATCTCCCAACAAGGGCGCCTGGGTGGCTCAGTTGGTTAAGCGACTGCCTTCGGCTCAGGTCATGATCCTGGAGTCCCAGGATCGAGTCCCACATCGGGCTCCCTGCTCGGCAGGGAGTCTGCTTCTCCCTCTGACCCTCTTCCCTCTTGTGCTCTCTATCTCTCATTCTCTCTATCTCAAATAAATAAATAAAATCTTAAAAAAAAAAAAATCTCCCAACAAACAAGAGTCCAGGACCAGATGGCTTGCCAGGGGAATTATACCAAACATTTAAAGAAGAATTAACACCTATTCTTCTGAAACTGTTTCAAAAATTAGTAATGGAAGGAAAACTTCCAAACTCATTCTATGAGGCCAGCATTACCTTGATCCCAAAACCAGACATACACCCCACCAAAAAGGAGAATTACAGACCAATATCCCTGATGAACATGGATGCAAAAATTCTCAACAAGATACTAACAAATTCAACAGTACATTAAAAGAATCATTCACCATGATTAAGTGGGCTTTATTCCTAAGCTGCAGGGATGGTTCAATATCCACAAATCAATCCACATGATACATCCTGTTAATAAAAGAAAGAATAAGAACCATATGATCCTCTCAATAGATGCAGAACAATCACTTCATAAAGTACAACATCCATTTATCATAAAAACCTCAATAAATAAGGATAGATGAAACATAACTCAACAGCATGAAGGCCATATATGAAAGACCCACAGCAAATACCATCCTCAATGAGAAAATCCTGAGAGCTTTTCCTCTACAGTCAGGAAAACGACACAGATGTCCACTCTCATCAGTGTTATTGAACAGAGTACTGGAAGTCCTAGTCTGAGCAATCAGAGAACAAAAACAAAGAGCATACAAATCAGCAAGGAAGAAGTCAAACTTTCACTCTCTGCAGACGACATGATAGTTCTCTATGTAGAAAACTTAAAGGACTCCACCAAAAAATTGCTAGAAGTAGTACCTGAATTCAGTAAAGTCACAGGATATAAAATCAATCTACAGAAATCTGTTGCATTTCTATAATAAAGCAACAGAAAGAGAAAACAAGAATCGATCCTGTTTGCAATTGCACCAAAAACAATAAGGTACCTAGGAATAAACCTAACCCAAGAGGTAGAAGATCTGTACGCTGAAAACTACAGAACACTTATGAAAGAAATTGAAGAGGACAAAAAATTGGAAAAACATCCCATGCTTATGGACTGGAAGAACAAACATTGTTAAAATGTCTATAGTACCCAAAGCAATCTACACATTCAATGCAATCCCTATTAAAATAATACCAGCATTTTTCACAGAGCTAGAATAAACCTAAAATTTGTATCAAACCAGAAATGACCCCAAATAGCCAAAGCAATCTTGAAAAAGCAAAGCAAAGATGGAGGCATTACAATTTCAGACTTCAAGCTGTATTATAAAGCTGTAGTATTCAATACAGTAAGGTACTGGCACAAAAACAGACACATAGATAATGGAACAGAATAAAAAACCCAGAAATGGACCACAACTATATGGTCGACTAATCTTCGACAAAGCAGGAAAGAATACCCAATCAAAAAAGATGGTCTCTTCAACAAATGGTGTTGGGAAAATTGGACAGCCACATTTAGAGGAATGAAAACAGGACCATTCTCTTACACCATACACAAAAATAAATTCAAAATGGTTGAAAGACCTAAATGTGAGACAGGAATCCATCAAAATCCTGGAGGAGAACACAGGCAGCAACTTCTTTGACCTTGGCTATAGCAAAATGTTACTAGACATATCTCTGGAGGCAAGGGAAACAAAAGGAAAAATGAACTTTTGGGACTTTATCAAGACAAAATGCTTCTGTACAGCAAAGGAAATAGTCAACACAACTAAAGGCAGCCTATGGAATGGGAGAAGATATTTGCCAATAACATTACAGATAAAGGGCTGGTATCCAAGATCTATAAAGTACTTCTCAAATTCAACATCCAAACAACAAATAGTCCAGTTAGGAAATGGGCATATGAATAGACATTTTTCCAAAGAAGACATACAAATGGCCAACAGACACATGAAAAGATGTTCAACATCACTTGGTGCCAGGGAAATACAAATCAAAACCACCACAATGAGATACCACCTCACACCCGTCAGAATGGCTAAAATTAACAAGTCAGGACATGACAGATGTTGGCGGGGATGTGGAGAAAGGGGAAACCTCCTACAGTGTTGGTGGGAATGCAAGCTGGTGCAACCCCTCTGGAAAACAGTGTGGAGCTTCCTCAAAAAGTTGAAAACAGAACTACCCTATGATCCAGCAATTGCACTACTGGGCATTTAACCAAAGGAAACAAAAATACAGATGCAAAGGGGCACATACATCCCAATGTTTATAGCAGCATCTCAACCATAGCAAAACTATGGAAAGAGCCCAGATGTCCATCGACAGATGAATAAAGAAGATGTGGTATAAATATATGCAACGGAATATTACTCAGTCATCAAAAAGAATGAAATCTTGCCATTTGCAATGATGTGGATGGAGCTAGAGGGTATTATGCTAAGTGAAATAAGTCAAAGAAAGACAAATACCATATGATTTCATTCATATGTGGAATATAAGAAACAAAACAGATGAGCATATGGGGAGGGGGGAAGGAGAGAGGGAGGCAAACTATGAGAGACTCTTAACTATAGATAGAGAACTGAAGGCTGATGGAGGGATGTGGTGGGGGATGGGGTAGGTGGGTGGTGGGTATTAAGGAGGGCACTTGTGATGAGCACTGGGTGTTACAAGTGATGAGTTACCGAGTTCTACTCCTACTTCATCAGTTCGCCATGTTTTGCGTTGGTTACCTATTACCTTACCCCGAGAATGTGAAGGAAGAAAAATGAGAATGGTGTTGTGAGGCACATGAACCTCAGATGTCCATGTTGCTTCTTGCAAGTTGTGGGGGAGGGGGCGGGGGTGACATCCCCTGGAGGCGCTATGCGGCCTCCCCCAGCCTGTGCTGAGAGCCTTGGGATTTTCTAGTCACCAACAGAATTCACCATCTGAAATAAGTACCAGGTCCGCCGGTTCTTCTCGCATGCAGTGCTCCCCAAGGACACACAGCCAGCAAGTGCCCAGGACCCCAGGGAGAGTCCTTGTCTGAAGCCCTCCCCTGAGCTCTCCTGCCTCCGAGGGGACAGACAAAGGCGGTGCGCTCTACATTCCGAGCTCCAAAGCCACACCAGCCCTGGCCCGCAGCATTACCACTACCGAGGAAGAACTTGCTACCCATCGCTTCATTTTAAGCGATACTAGACAGCCGATGCTGAGAAGTCACGAATTCCCAATTCCAAGCCCCGGCCGGAATCGCCATTCTTTTGGCAGGCGGCTGGAATCACAGCAGCTGAGAAGTGTGCAAGAGTCAAAGGAAGAGAGGCTGCCTCGAGTTTCCCACGCAAATCTCCAGCCACTGGGCATGCTCTCTCCTTTCTCCACCTGTGCCCCCTCCCACCTCCACGTGTGCCCTCTCCACCTGCAGCCTTCTCCACCTGCAGATCTCTCCCTTCTCCACCTGTGCCCTCTCCCCTCACAGACCTCTGATCTCTCCATCTGCAGACCTCTCCTGCCTCCAGTCGGGCCCTCTCCCTTCTCCACCTGCACCCTCTCCCCTTTGCACGTGGGCCCTCTCCACCTGCAGACCCCCTTGACCTCCGAGACACTCCACCTTGTTGCCCCCTCCCAACCTCTCCTAACTTTCCCCTAACCGTCCCCCCCCCACCCCCCGCCCCCAGGTTCCCTGTCCAGCTGGCTCCAAGCCTCTGGGCGCAGCGTGGGCAAAGAGGGCGGCCAGGTGGGCTGGGGCACCCTCCCCAGCCCGGCCTCACCTGCTAGTGCACGCAGAGCCCGTGCCTGCCGCCCCCACCCCTGGCCGCGCAGGCTGCAATAATTACAGCCTCATTATTTCTCTGCGATCCTTAGCGAGCGAGCCGAGAACAGCAACAGCCGCTGCCGGGGGAGGCTTGGTTACAAAACCCTGCGCCGGAAACGCAGCGCTTTACCACCATCCCAAAAAAGCCTTGTGATCTCGCTCCCACTTGGAGAGCTAGGAGGCGGCCACCCCCTGCTTGCTCTGCAGCCGCCAACCCAGCTAAGTGGTCCCTCCGCCCTCCCGGACCAGTTGCGCAAGCAGTCCGGGCTCCAGGACCCTGCGATCCACTCTAGTCCGGGTCCACCGCACACCTGAGCCCACCTCAGCCCCGGCTCCCTGCAGGGGCCCTCCCCGGAGGAGCCGAGCGTGGCGCCGTCCACCGTCACTGTCCCTTCCTTGGTCTCCAGCTACCCCAGCTCGCAGGCCTGGCACCAGCCTGTCCCGCCTCCGCGGCACCAGCTCTCTGCGTGCGCCTGCACCCGGTTTGACCTAGGTCGGAGACCCCCAGCCAAGGTCAGCGACAGGCGCAGCCACAGCAAGGGGCTAGGCCCCTTGCGCAGTCTGGGACCCCTGCTCAGGCTGCCCTGGGGTCCTCGCCCGCGCCCCACGCCTCCGCTGCCCCAAGGGTTGGCATCTACCTCAGCGCAGAAATCCTCCGGCGCTCTGGGTGTAGCAGATGCTGCGGGACACCGCGCTGACCAGGTAAGCGGGTCTGTGCCCAAGTTACATTTCCGCCAGGGCCTGCGCACTGGGTGCTGGGCGGGGGGGGGGGGGCTGGGGGGGAGGCCTGGAGCACAGGGGCCTGCCGCGGGGGAGGGGCCGGCCTGCGCAAGCGGGATGCACCTGTGCCTCTGCAGGTGCGGCCTGTTGCGCGGGGCACAGCTGGGCGCGCAGGGATAGGGAAGGACAGGAGGCATTTGGAGCACACCCTGTGGGCCCTTGGACCCACCGCTGCCCCGCGCCGCCACCCCCCACCCTCCTGCAGCAGGTGCTAGAGTGCTTGGAAGTTAGCACAGGGATTCCACAGGCACCTCAAAGCCTGGGAAGGAGCAGCACGCGCTCAGGACCCAGAGTAGTGACTCCGTGCATTTTGTGAGGGACCTATGCTCCTGGTAAAGCTGGCTCAGTACCCCTATGCTCCCTAGGCGGAGAACAGGGAGAAGATGCGTATTCCAGACGCTGGCAAGGGGGTGTCACCGCCAAGGTGCCCTGCTTCTGTCCGTCCTGCTGCTGGGGCTGCCCTAAAACCAAGCCTCCTCCTCCTTCCGTGGGCGCACTTTCCTGTAGAGAAAACGTACGTGGCGTCCGCAGGGAAGAAGGGGTGCACTGTGGCCGCAGCGGAACAGCCTTCCTTTTAATAGTAAACCTGCGCGGAGAGGCAGTGAGCACCATCAGCAGGGTCTGGCCGCCTCCGTGCGTTTGCTCTCAGCAGCACAGAGAGGACACCGGCCGAGGAGGAGGAAGAATGAATTGAGTAGAAGTCGTGCTGACAACCTGAGCTATCTGGACAACTGAGCCCCACTGGCCATACTCTGATAGACCGTGGCAGATCTATTCAATGATAGATCATTAAACTCGTGGCAATACCCTTCCAAGACCGGATTGCCTGAGAAGGAAACTTAGCCGCCAGAGTGATACCTGCTGCACCGGTAACCAGAGGCCAGGTGCTCTTATTCCACGCCGACCCCTTGTGGTCATGGGCCCAGGGTAGGGAGCCCCATTGTAATCGCTCTGCAATGACAGACTCCTCCAGGTCTCCACCTGGGTTGTTGGGAAGTCTAAGGGGGATAAAGGGCGAGGAAGCTGCTAGCAAAAGTGAGGTCGGCAGGATGAAGCTTTGTTTTTGGCGAAATGAGAGGGATTAGACTAGGAATCCGGTGATCAAAAATAATTGGTGGACAAGCCAGTCTTTTTCAGAAATTCCAAGGAGGAGGGGCAGAGGGAGAGGGAGAAGCAGACTCCCCGCTGAGCAAGGAGCCCGATGCAGGGACTCAAACCCAGGACCCTGGGATCATGACCTCAGCCTAAGGCAGCCACTTAACCGACTGAGCCACCCAGGCGTCCTCAGGAATTCCAAGATCTTTAAACAAAAGCACTGTCTCCCTAAGAGTTCTTCATAGAACTGACCACTCTTGTTCATCAATTGCGTTTTATTTTATTTTACAGCAAAGTTCTACATGCTGAGAGGAGTGGTTACAAGGTGAATCAAAGAAACCTGTCCACAATCGCGTTCTCTGCAGTGTTTCTAGCATCTTCCCATTTGCCTCTGGGGTCAAAAACTGATGAATCGTGCGTGCCAAACCTCAACCAGAAATCCAGATTCTAGATTCATTTTTTAATTTAAAAGCTTACTTCGCTCCTCTCCATATTTATCCTCGTCTGTTCATCTTTTCAAGTTTCATTTGTTCATTCATTCACACAACAGCAACAACAAACAAATAACAAAAATGTGCTGAGTGTCTGTCTCGTCTCTCAATATTTGAGCAAAACAGAGAAACAGCCGAAACAGCCACTGGACCAGGGAGCTTTCAGTCCAGAGAGGGAGTCACTTGTAAAAATATCGCATGAGACATGGAGTTGGGTGCAGGTAGTTTAATTTGGAGGTGAGTCCAGGAAGCTGGAGGAGTATGACAGGGAGGATGGGAAAGTTTATCAGAGGCATCACCACGCTGGTCACCCCTGTAGACAAAGGGCGCTCAGTCTGGCTGGGGTCCCTGAAGGAACCCTGTGCACTGCCCCTCAGAATTGCTTGACTGAGGTTTGGAGGCCCGGACGTCTGTTCATCGGAGTTCTATCCCCCAGACTGACGGGTGTTTCCCCCCTGGCTCACGGCAGGTGCCTCTGGCTGAGCAACTCCTGTACCTTCTAAAGAAGCTGCCAGCCGGGTTTGGGGGCAGCAGGTGAGTGCAAGGGGATTGTGCAGAAAAGCACAGTGAATCCTGAGGGCAGCTTCTGCCAGAGCCCTGGAGAAGCACCGGGATTTGGACAAGAAAGGAGCGGGGTGGGGAAGGGGATGTGGGAAGAAGGAAGAGCCGGCTCGAGGATGCAGGCAAGTGGAAGGAAGGGGGCAGGTGGAAGACCCGCCCTGCATGCTCGGAACATCGGAGTAAGCGGAACAAAGTCGACTAGGGACAGAGCAGCACGGAAGTGTCTGCAGGACAGTCTGGGGTTTACATGACATCGGAAGGACTCCAAGTTGTATTTTGTATTCAGTAAGACCTGATGTGGGGTTTTGAGCAGCAAAGGAGCATGTTCTACAGAGACAATCATGACATTCGTGGACAAAGTTTCATCTCTCCCTTCCCAATCTGTACACCTTTTATTTCCTTGTCTTATTACTTGAGCAGGACTTCCAGGGCCACTTGGGAAAGCGTGGTGGGAAGGGACACCATGAAATACAGGGTTAACATGATGGAGCCACAGGGTTTTGGTAGATGCTCTTTGTCAAGCTGAGGTCCCCCTCTGTTCCTAGTCTGAAGAATTTTTATCGTGAACACGTGTTGGGTTTCGTCAAATGCCTTTTCTGCATCTATTGATATGTTCATGTAATTTTGTACTTTACCTTAAAAGTGATGGATTACCTTCACTGATTCTGAATGGCAGTGAGATTTTTAAAAGACATTTTGGCTGCATAAGAAGACCGGAGGGGGTGGGAATGAGGAAGCGAGAGTGGAATTGGGGAGCTCAGTTTAAAATGCCTGGAGGAGCGGCGTCTGGGTGGCTCAGTCGGCTAAGTGTCTCCCTTCGGCTCAGGTCATGATCCTGGGGTCCTGGGATGGGGCCCTGTGTCGGGCTCCCTGCTCAGCGGAGAACCTGTTTCTCCCTCTCCCTCTGCCCCTCCCCATTGCTCGTGCTCCCTCTTTCTCTATCAAATAAGTAAAATCTTCTTTTAAAAAAGCCTGGAGGAATTCTAGTGAGAGCTGATGAAGGCAGCGGGGGCCAGAAACACTGCAGGGAGAACATTCTCGTGGTTTTTCTGGGCGGGTTATGAGGGGAGAGAGAGGGAGGAGAGGAGCCACAGGGGTCCCACGTCTGGCTCTGCACCTGGGCAGGTGGCACTTCTGCGAGGACACCGGGTGGCAGGTGCACACTGGTCAGCCTGCACTGGACCCGGGGGCGTGAGGTCCTGTGACTTAGGAGCAGGTGCACAGGGGGTGGATCCGGAGACACGCTGCAGACACGCTCCACTTTGTCAAGTGGAGGCTGACTTCGTCTTCAATTCTTTCAGGTTTGTGTCTGAAAGAGATTAAGGACTTAGGGTGGGAGGAAAATTGGGTTTCTGGGAAGATTTTTTGTACAGCTGCCGAGTCCAGAGTGGGCTTGGACTCCGGTGGGTGTGGCAGAAGGGAAGGACAAGTTCAAGATGCAGCCTCCTCGAGGACGTTAGTCCAGCAAGTAACCCCTCCTCCTCCTGCACCAACATGTTTTACGTAACTTTATTTCTTAGAACAGTTTCACGTCCACAGTAGAATTGAGGGGAAGGTGCAGAGACTTCACATATACTGCCTCCCTCCCCCCACCCTCAGCCCCCCGTCATCCACATCCCCACCAGATGGTACCTCTGTTACAACAATGAGTCCGCATTGACCCGTCATCATCCGGAGTCCATCGTGAATCCCATCGGGGCTCACTCTCGGTGTTGGACATTCTGTGGGTTTGGACAAGTGGATGGTTACCTGGACTCACTGGTCCCCTGAACTCTAAAGTCCCAGTCAACTGTTTAATGGATGCCTACATTTACGGGTTTAGTGAGCCTCTCAAACTTCACGGGGCAGATGCTGCATGCCACCCCCAAGGATGATCCTCTCAGAGGCTCCCCATCTGCTCCGTGTGACTCCATCCTTCCGGTTTCCGAAACAACACCGGGGACACAGGCCACACTGCTCTTCTTCAGAGCCCACACGGGTCAACATGAAAACCTCTTTTGCTTTGTCGTCAAATACATCCGAAATCCGAGGACGGCTTCCTACAACCGCGGAAGCTACTACCACCCTGATGCTGGCCACCAAGGTCTCTCTAGGTGCCATGGACTCACCCTGGTCTCCCTGCTTCCTCAAGGGACTTAAGATGTAGGTCAGAGAAGTTCACTCCTCCGCTCCAGCAGGCTGATGATTTTCCGTGGCTTGCTGGGAAACGTAGAGTTGTGATAATCCCCTTTGGGCCCGTGTCCCCAACACGGAGGCCTGTTTCCTGCCCGATGGCAGCAGCCCCTCTGCCCTCCCTGGTTCCGCTGCAGACACTGTCCCCCAGGAGCCTCAAGGCACATGTGCCTCCCCTCTGCTGAGTGCTCTCTGCCTGGTTATCACCAAGCCTGGCTCCTCTGCGGCTAGCCTGGCCCACTTGACCTTCCTGTGGAACATTCCTGACCGCCACACCCGTGTCCACGTGACATGCTGTGTGTCTCCCTCGTTCCCTTCCTGTCTCCCAACATCAGACTTTTCACGACGTGTCCGCAGCGTCGGGAACAGTGCCTGACATGGACAGACTCTGGGCTCTGGGAAAATCTGTTTTCCAAGAAGTAAATTTGAGAAAGGGAGCAAACAATAAGTCAAGGTCTTAGAGAAGGTGCAGTGGGGTTGGATGGGGGCGCACAGGGAAGAAACCCACCGCGGGGACGTGGACCCGCGGGGAAGAGGGACGGGAGGGCAATGGTCTTCCCCGTGGCCATCAGCAGGCTCTCTTCTTCGCCTGGGCCTTCACACCCCTAGTTCTGGGGTACCTTAGGACACCTGGTGCAGGGTGGGCGCTAAGCAGGCCCAGCACTGCTCCCCTCCCTGCAGCACCAGCACCCCTGATGTGGGGCCTCGGAACCCTAGATGACACCGTGGATGGTCACCAAGCCACACCCCCAGCCCTCCCCTCCCACTGTGCCCCTTCTCCCCATGACCCCCTCCCATTAACCCCCTCCCGCTGACCTCCCTCCATATGGCTCCGCCCACTGACCCGCTCCCTTTAACCTGTCCCGACCTCCTTCCCTGTGAACCCCTCCTGCTGACCCCCTTCCACCTGATCCCTTCCCGCTGACCCCCCTCCGTATGGTTCTTTCCGCCTGACCCCTTCCGCAGACTAGGGTCTGGGTCACCTAGGATTTAATCACTTCCCTCTGAGCCGGCTAGGAGAGCTAGTACCCACAGACCACGCCCACAGCTCCCGCAACAACCAATCCGCAGCCGGTGCGCGGCTGATTGGCAGCCAGCCAGAGAGACCTTGGATCCGGATTGGGCACGCCTGCTGCTGTGGGCGGACCTAGCAAGGCTGAACCCGGAAGTGCCGCCGCCCAGCTCGGGCCCCGAATCGGGTCCCACGAAGTGGAGCTAGGGTCTCAGGACCCTTCAGGGGGCTGGGGGGCACCGTAAAGCGGGGCAGGGGGCGTGGACCGGCCAGACCTCAGACGCCCGCCCAACTCAAACCCAGACCGCAGACCCCGACCCTCCTCCTTCAGCCTAGACCCCAACGTCCCGCCCACTCCGACTGGGATCCGGGATCCTGGAACCCCGCCCACCTCCCCGCCCAGACCCCAGAGCCCGGTCCACCTCCCATCCGGACCCTGGACCCTGGCCCACCCACCGCCCAGACCCTAGAGCCCTGTCCGCCTCCCACCAGGAGAGCCCGGGACCCCGACCCATCTCCCCGCCCCCCAATCCCGGACCCCAGAGCCCTGTCCACTTCTCAACGGGACCGCTGCCCACCTCCCGCCAGGATCCCAGAGCCCTATCCACCTCCCTCCCCGGGCCCCGGACCCGGGCCCACCCCCCGCCTGGGCCCCAGAACCCTGTCCACCTCCCACCCGGACCCAGGAGAGCTGCTCACCTCCCGCTGGGATCCCAGAGCCCTATCCACCCTCGTCCTGTACCGGGACCCTGGCCCACCTCCTGCCCAGACCCCAGACCCCAGAGCCCTGTCCACCTCCCACCCCGACCCGGGACCCTCTTGGATCCCAGAGCCCCGCCCACCTTTTGCCGGACTCTGGACCCTGGCCCACCTCCTGCCCAGACCCCAGAGCCCTATCCACCTCCCACTGGGACCCGGGACCCTAGTCCACCTCCCGCTGGGATCCCAGAGCCCTATCCACCTCCCTCCCGTACCGGGACCCCGGCCCACCTCCCGCCCAGACCCCAGAGCCCTGTTCACCTCCTACCCGGACCCGGGACCCTAGTCCACCTCCCTCTTGGATCCCAGGTCCCCGCCCACCTTTTGCCCGACTCTGGACCCTGGCCCACCTCCTGCCCAAACCCCAGGCCCAGGCGGATGTTGGCGCTGGGGGGCCGGGAGGACCCCAGGACCCCAGGTATCTCTGGAATCCGTACCCCAGCCCTGGGTGTCCAAAGGCCCTGGGCGGAGGCGACAAGGCCTGTGGGACCCCGAAGGAGCAGGGAGCACCTTTCCATGAGTGAATATGGGATTTGCAGGGGCCAGGGTCTGTCCCCAAATTCTTGGCTGGCACCTGCAGCTTGTAGTCGAGCACACACTGTGGGACTGGTTTTCCTCCCGTGGAACAGGTCAGAAGCTCTCTGAGCCTCATTTGCTTCGTCTGTAAAATGGGCATAATATCTACCTTGTAACAGTTCATTAACTGATATTTCCAACCAGCACCCAAGGGGTGGAATACATTTAATTGGCTAACACTTTGGTGCCTTAGAATTGAATGTGGGCAGATGCAGGGAACTCCCATCTCATTAAGGTGCAACTAAATCTCATTCCCACCCAGTCATCAGCATTCAGAGGAAGAAGGGGAAGGTTTTATGTTTTCCCAGTTTTACTGAGATATGATTGACATTCAACCCTGTGTAAGTTTAACGTGTGCAGCATAGAGACTTGACATGCATGCACACTGCAAAATCATCACACGAGGTTAACATGATGTTTTTCCTTGTGGTGAGAACTGTAGGACTTTCTCTCTTAGCAACTTTCAAATATAGCACACAGCACTGTAGACTAGGGTCACCATGCTGCACATCACGTCCCAGGAGTTACTAACTCTACAGCTGGAAGTTTGTACCTTTGGCCACTTTCCTCCAGTTCCTTCCCTCCGCCCCTCACCCCTTCTGTTAACCACTAATCCGTTCTCTGTATCTACGCATTCAGGGGTTTTTAGAAGCCACACATAGGCAAGAACATATGGTATTTGTCTTTGACTTATTTCATTTAGCATAGGCCCTCGAGGTCCACTATGTGGTTGCAAATGGCAGAATTTTCTTTTCTTTTCTTTCTCCATCAGTCCATCAGTGGTCACTTAGGTTGTTTCTGTATCTTAACTACCATAAATAATGCTTCAGGGAACATGGGGAGGCAGATAACTTTACGAGTTAGTGTTCTCGTTTCATTCAGATACATTCCCAGAAGCAGGATTGCTGCATCACATGATAGTTCAATTTTTAATTTTTCCACAGTGGCTGCAGCAGTTTACATTGTCACCAGCAGTGCACGCGGGTCCTCTCTTCTCCACAGCCTCACCAACCCTTGTTATCTGTCTTCTTGGTAATAGCCACACATGCTAAGAGATTGAGGTGAAATCTCCTTGTGGTTGGTGTTTGCATTTCCCCGATGAAAAGGAATGCTGAGCACTTTTCCATGCACCTGTTGGCCACATGTATGTTTCTTTGGAAAAATGTCTATTTAGATCCTGTGCCCATTTTTCAATCAGATTGGGCTTTTCTTGGGTTTTTGTTGTCTTGTGGTTTTTGCTATTGAGTTGTATAGCTCCTTATATATTTTGCAGATTAGTCCACTCTCAGATCTATGCTTTGGAAATGTTTGCTCGCTTTGAAAAGCTGCCTTTTCATTTTGTTCACTGTTTCCTTCATTTTGTTCATTGGATATAGTTTCACTTGTTTCTTTTTGCTTTTCTCTTGGTGTCCAATCCAAAAAAATCATTGACAAAACAAAGTCCAGGAGCTTTCCCAATATGTTTTCTTCTAAGAGTTTTTTGTTTTCAGGTCATTAATCCATTTTGAGTTGATTCCATGTATGGTGTAAGAGAGGGGCCTGGTTTCATTCTTCTGCCTATGGTTGTCCCGTTTCCCCAGCACCATTGACTAAGACGCTAACTGTCCCCATTACATATTCTGGCCTTCTTTGCCTCCAGTTAATTGACCATATACATATGGATTTATTTCTAGGCTCCCTATTCTGTTCCATTGGTCGGTGTGTCCTTTTTTATGCCAGTGCTATTCTGTTTTGATTATTGTAGCTTTGTCATATAGGTTCAAATCAAGATGCACGCATGCTTCCAGCTTTGTTCTTCTTTCTCAATTTAGCTTTGGCTATTTGGGGTCTTTTGTGGTTCCATACAAATTTTATTATTGTTCTATTTCTGTAAAGAATGCCATTAGAATTTTGACAGGGGTTGCATAGTATCTGTATATTGCTGTGGGTAGTATGGACATGTTAGCAATATTAATTCTTACAATCCTTAAGCACAGAATATCTTTCCATTTATGTGTTTCTTCTTCAGTTTCTTCGAAAAGTCATAATTTTCAATGTACAGATCTTTCCTCTTGATTAAATTTATTCCTAGTTATTTCATTCTTTTTGATGCAATTGTAAATGGGGTTGTTTTATTTATTGTTTTTTGAGAATGCAATGCTTTAAAAGCATTTTAAACAACTATTGATGTAAAGTGCCATAAAGCAAATATCAAAGAAAATGTTTTGTATCAATATATTCTCTGAGTGTGGATCAATTTACTCAGAAATCAATGGAGGTAATTAAAAAAAAGCATTTATAGAAATCTAAAAAATATATTTGTTAAAACTCACGCTCAAGAATAAATCATTCTTTGAAATTGGATTATACTTACAAGTGAAGGCTAATTTTTTTTTATAAAAAGTGTGAAATGCAGCTAAATCAGTAATTCCAGGGATGTTTATAGCTTTCTACTGCTATAATTAGAAAAAAAAGGGGGTCAAGATTATTGGCTCTATAACATTAGCAAATTAGAAATAGAATAACAGAACAACCCAGAAGGAAATAGAGGGGAGAAAATAAAAATGATAGGATGAAAATTAATAAAGTGAAAAACAATAATACCATAGAGACAGAACACAAAAGGGATTTGGCAAAGATTGAAAGTATGAAAATCAGTCTTACACACACACACACACACACACACACAAATATGAAAATCCCTGGCAAAATCGATTTAAGGAAAATAGAGAGGAGTGGGAGGTGGGAGAGGGCGCAACGGAGGGAGGGAGAGAGGAGGCGTAATATACAAGTCATCTCAGACATTGCGGTAGCAGAATAATGGTCTCCCGAAGTGTCCATGTCCTTGTCCCCAGAACCAGCGACTGTGACCTCACACAGCCAAAAGGACTTTGCAGATACGATTAAGGCAAGGACCTTGAGATGGAGACATCCTTGATTATTCAAATGGCCCAATATATTCCCAAGTGTCCTTAATATGGGCTGAGGGAGAAGTGTCCAGAGTTAGGTGGTATGAGGTGGATCCTGCCCGCTGTTGTTGGCTTTAAAGACGGAAGGAAGACGGGCATCAAGTCAAGGGCTGGGGATGACCTCTGAAGATGCACAATGCATGGAGCAGATTTCCCCTCGAAGCCTCTGGAAAGGAACACAGCCCTGCCCACAACTGATTTTGTCCTCGTGAGAGCTGTGTCATACTCTGAGCTACCGAAGTGTAAGATAATAAGTCTCTGTTGCTTCCAGACTAAGTTTGTAGTCCTTTGGTACAGGAGCAATAGAAGAGCAATCCAGGCATGAGAAGGGGGACCACACGCATACATGCCGCAGAGATTCAAACAATAATAGCATCATATCATAAGTAGCTCAACAGTAATAAATTTGAAATCTTAGAATCCCTGGATAAACTTTTCCTAGAAAAATCTAACTTACCAATACTGACTGGAGAAAGCTTATGAGATCCGAAAGTTCAAAAACCATCATAAAAATTAAAGATTTCCCAGCAAGAAAATAGAAGCTCCAGTTGGTTTTGTGGACTCGTTCCACCAAATATTCAAGGAAGAGAGAATTTGAATTTTATTTTATTTTAAATATCTATTTATTTATTTTAGAGAGAGAGTGCGCGCACAGAGGGGCAGGAGGGAGGGAGAAGAAGAGAAGCAGACCCCCTGCTGAGCACAGACCTGACATCTGACCTGAGCCAAAATCAGGAGTCTGATGGTTGGTTCATCAACTGAGCCACACAGGCATCCCTCGAATTTCAAACAAACTCTCCAAGGGAGTAGAGGAAAGATGTTTCATAAAATTCAAACCCCATTAATAATAAAACTTCCCAGCACGTGGGAATGAAAATGACCTTCCTTAATCTGATAAAGGGCATTTCCACGTATATTGGGCGGTATATGGGCCGTTAAACATAGCTGGTAGACGTTTAAGTTGGTCCAACTATTTGCAGAGAATTGGTGTCAGCTAGTGACATGGATGATGTGTGCACCCTTTGATCTATCATCTCCAGTCCTGGATGTCCATCCTAGGAGGCAAGAAAGGGGTGCCCAGGGAGACATGCTTGTGAGCGTTCTTGGAAGTGTGGCTCAGAACAGCACCAACACGAGTGGCTAGAACGCCCACAGCTGGAGAATTACAAGTCATCTCTGGAGTCTTCACAAATTCTTTCTTTCAGAGCACTGAAAACGAGTGAACTTCATGTTGAATGTAAAAAGTCTCAGAAAAATATACACAGTATGACACTATTTATATCCAGGGCCAAGAATGTGGAAATGGAAAAAAGCATATGAGAGAGAGACTGAGAGAGGGCAGGAAGTGTTGGTGATTAGAGCAATAAACTAAAGCAAAGGCATGACAAACACAACATTTAGGATATTCCAGTTACCCCCGGGCATGGAAGAGGGGGACGCAAATGGGGACACTGATATATTCTAATCACATCCTGTTTCTTGACCAGGGGGCAGGTAAGCGGGTATTGGTTATACTGTTCTCCCTATCCACATGTGTTATGTGTATTGTTTTGGGTGTGTGGAATACATCGTAATTCTCATTATATGCTGCCACAAGATGGGTCGGGACACTGGGTTGCGGGCTAGGCTGAGTCATCTATGGGGTGCCTCATGTGGAATGAATGACAACCCAAATAGCAAGAATTCTCTGTAATAAATTCTTAGGTTGGTCCCTAACCGTGGACTGGGTGGGAACTCTGAAGTAGGTAAGCCACCTCACAGACCTGAGATGCTAAATACTTTCTGCAGTCATCCGACTAGTTGAAGCATGACTGAGATGAACACAGACATCGCTTTACTTTCAGCCCAATGCACATTTTATTACCACAGGATGTTGCTTCTTATGAATACTATTTAATTGGCCTATTATTTAAATTAATAATGTCTGTTTTCAGAAGGGGGAATGTTCAGGGGATTTTAGAAAATGGTGGCAGTTTACCCCGCGGATCACTTTGTTAACATTACTGATCTTCCACAACAGAGCCAGCTTGTCTGTCTTATTTGGGAAGGAAGTAAACAGAGGGATTAAAACAACAATATCGTGAACATACCCTGAGTCATAGCTTTTCTACAGAAGCTTCAAATCTTGGCTGGATCTAACCCAGCAAGGGCCAACTTCTTAGAGCTAGAAAGGGTGGGGCTGTCTGTTTTCCTGGTAGTCTGCTTATTAAACAACACAGCCAAAAATAATTTGGTGGGGGGGGTGCGCCTGGGTGGCTCAGTCGGTGAAGCATCTGCCTTCGGCTCAGGTCGTGATTCTGGGGCCCTGGGATGGAGCCTTGTGTTGGGCTCCTGCTCTGCGGGGAGCCTGCTTCTCCCTCTCCCTCTGCTGTTCCCCCTGCTTGTGCTCTCTCTCAAATAAATCAATAAAATCTTAAAAAAAAAAAAAAGAAAGAATTTGCGGGACAATTAGGTGAAAATCGAAAAATGTCAACAGCGATAAAAGTTCACTGAAAGGTTTGATTTGGGATGTAAGGGGGAAAATGTATGGACAGTAAGGGCGTGCTAATAGCAGCCGCATTTCTGGGCTCTCAGGAGTGTTCCGACCGCCCTATTCTGAAGGTGGCCGGTCACACATAACTTCACTTTCCAGTTTTTCGTGGGAAGCTAGATTTCCACGACAGTGTTGTTCCAAGAGTTGCTATATACGCAGCCAAGCACGCAAAACCCGCTAATGCTAAGCTACCATGCATTTGGAATCGGGAGCAACACAACACAATAATGTGTTTGTGCATGCAAGTAAACCAAAGACAAAAATGATACACAAAATAATAGACCTGAATGTGAAATTATTTAGAATTGACATTAAATATGGACGCCCCAAAAGATGTAGGTTCAACTAGAGAGGAGCCAAGGACCAAGCCTTGAGAATCTGCAAGCTGGAAAAATAAAGGCATTTTAAAACTCAGGGCATTTCTTTATTATGTAAAACTCTCTTCCAATCATACCTCTTCACCGAGGTATCCACTCAACTTAAAAATTAACTGTCTGGAGGTACAATTTACATGCTAGAAAATTAGTGTACCCATTTTTAATGTATAGCTAGATGAATTTAGAAAAATGCATACACTGTGTAGGTGGCCCCCAACCAAGACAGACAGCACCCCCCTTCACCCAATTTCCTTATGTCTCCCCAGGTGACTCACCAGCTGTCCCAGGTCACACCGTTGGGTATTTTTTCCAGTTTAGAATTTCACGTCAGTGGGAATGCACATTCCCATGTGTCTGACCTCTTTCACTCGGCATAATGTTTGAAAATTTATCAATATTGTTCTGTTTTATTACGAGTAGCAACCCCTTGTATGAATAGAACCGGATTTGTCTAGCTGCTCACAGGTGGATGGGTGGTCTCCAGTTGGGGGCTGTTTTGAAGAAAGCTGCCGAGATAATTCTTCTACAAGACTTTTGTGGACACACATTTTTATTTAGTTGGAGTGAAACCCTAGGGGTGGAAATCTCTTATACATTAATATAAGAGACTGCAGAGATCATTCCAGATAAAACCCCCATGTGGGCTCCCATAACCACGGCGTAAAGATTCTCCTTTCTCCATGGACTTGTCCGCTCACGGTACTGGCAACTTCACCACATCCTCATTCTCGTGGGTGAACACCTCATCCAATGGTATATTCTTTAAAGATTTATTTAAGGCATCTCTACACCCCACGTGGGGCTCGAACTCACAACCCCGAGATCAAGAGTTGCCTGCTCTACCGACTGAGGCAGCCAGGTGCCCCTGCCTCATTGTAACTCCGTTAAGAGTAGGGCCAGAGGATCCCAAGCAGAATGAAGGGGGCACACAGGAAACTAGGGAGTCCTCGAAGTCACTGGGGGAAATGAGAAAAGAACGCTGCCCAGGCACAGATGTCCCTTTGGGCGAGGGGGAAGCAGTCCTGGGAATCGGTAGGGGTCTTCTGCCCGGTGGGATGGAGGGCTGGTCGGGGAACTGGGGTTCCCTGGAACAGGTGCGACACAGGCAGCCAGGGCCCTTTGGATGGGCAGCGCAAATGCAACATCCTTCGGGACTGTTTGGCCTCATCTAATCAACTGCTGGTCCTTCTGCTCTGCAATGACCCACATCCTAGAAGTTGGAGAGAGATACCTCTTTCATGGACAAGCTTTTGAATAATTACAGAACTTAAAATGTAGTGTGATGGGCGACCACAGCCACGTTTCCCTTGGTCCCTGCGGCCTGCAGATGACAAGCAGAGACAGAGTAACAGCCCCAGGCTGCCTCCCTCCTGCTTTGGCCTCCGCTCCTCAGGTGACCTCGCCTCTCCACGGGGCAGAGCCCGGGCTCGACTCTGCTGCAGGCTGCCCGGGAGCCCTGCCCTGCGGGTTGCTGTGAGTCGGGCGAGCCCCTCTGCTCTGCACATGTTCTGGCTGCTGTGTAGACGGGCCTGGAGCACACGCTTAGGAAGGAAGACGCTGGTGAACAAGTGGGCTGGTGCTTGGGGAAGCTCCGCAAGGGCAGATCTGAGGAGGCTTTCAGCGGGAAGGCACGTGGCCACGGCCCAGGCAGCGTGGGTTTCGAGCAGAGAGAGGAAGACAAGCCCTGCCCGCTGCCCGTTGGTGTGAGCCAGCGGACTCCACGGCTTCCTCGGAGAGATGCTTCCGCAGAGTGAGGTTAAAAGAGAAAACTGTCTCCCTCACAGCGCTTCTGACGTCACACATGTGGGGATTTCCTGCAGCGGCCAGTTCTCCGGGCAGCACTGGGCGTCCTGCTGTGTGTCTCACCGTGTGTCGGAGGTAGCGTCACAGCCCCCAGGCCGGGGGCTCCGTCCCGCAGGCCGCCCCACCCCACACGCCAGCCGCAGGGGCTCCAGGCCCGCGTGGCTCTACACCGGGGTTCCCACGGCCCCGTCCTCAGGTGCAGTGACTCGCTCCAGGGGCTCCCAGAGCTCAGGGAAACACGGGCGTGTGCCGGCTTATTCCAGAACCCAGGATGTGATAAAGGACACAGATGAGCAGCCAGATGAAGACGCACATAGGGTGAGGTCTGGGAGGACCCCTCGCGGAGCTGGGGGGCATCACCCTCTCCACACTTCACATGTCCACCCACCTGGAGGCTCCCCGAGTCCCCCACTGTTGGGAATTTTATGGGGGTTCCTCACGTGGGCGTGATGGAGCATCAACTCCATCTCCAGCCCCTCTCCCCTCCTCGGAGGATGTGGGGTGCGGCTGGAGGTTCCACGCTTCTGACCGCGGCCCGGGGCTTCTGCCGAGCAGCCCCCAGCCTGAAGCTATCTATGCCCAGTCGCCTCTTTCGAACAAACCTGCTCCTCCCGCCCAGGAAGTTGCAAGGGGTTTGGGGGCTCCGAGTCAGGAGCTGGGCGCCGATAAATGGATGTTTTGTATTCTATCACAAAGGTGTGACAAAAACCCTATTACAGAGGGTGGAGAAGCAGACAGGGCAGTTGGGAATTAGAACGCGTGAGCATCTTGGGGTGGGTTCAGCATTCCCTGGAAGGGCCCATGGGAACAGAGGTGGAGGCCCACCGGCGCTCTCTGTGTGAGAGTCTGCCAGTTTGCGTGGGGGCCTGTGGGGGTCAGGAGGATCTGTCTGTTCGGTGCACTGACATAAAGCTGGACGAGGAGGCTGGAGTCTGGGGAAGAAAGCTGCCGAGATGGGGTTGAGCAGGAGCAGGGACACCCTGTCCCCGATAAGAGCTGAGGACGACGCGTCCTTCTGTGTGCAGATAGGAAGGGGCCAGAGGGCGGTCACCCCCCCAGCCTCAGGATTTAGATAAGATGGGAGGAGACGGAAGGTGTGGATCGAGGTTGGAACCCTCGTGGAGGGAACGTCGGCGAACCCGACAGCCCCAGACGTGCTCTGTGTCGGTGGCTGGTGCCGCTCCCAGCTCCCGGAGTGAGCGAGAAGCTGCAAGGCCCTCGCTGATGGAGCCGATTGCTGCAGTGTGCTGGCCTCAACCTCTCCCAGCCTCAGGGCACCCGAATTCCCAGAGCCCGTGCGGCCTCCCGTGCACTCCACCCCACTCTCCCCGGCCTTCTCCTCAGGGTCCTCAGTCGGCGGTGGGGATGCGGTCCACGACGACGGAATGAGAACACCTGCTGTCCTCCGACACCCGCTGGGGCTCGAGGTGCCTACTTCTCACTAACGGAGAGCCGCAGGACGGGGGCCAGGTTGGGTACAGGTGCTCCTCGAGGCACGGCCTGCTCCGGCTGGCTGTGTGTCCTGCTAGGCATGGATGACGCCTATGCTTGTCAGCACTGAGAACTGCAGCTTGTTGAGGGCAGAACCAGGGCTCTGGGAACAGAAAAGAACCTTCTAGATCATCCATGGGAGTCTTCTTCTTTGTCCCTTCTTTAACATTCTTTCCCAGCTCCAGCTCCTCAAACTTGGATCTGTTCTGCCAGAGGCTTGGTCTGGAGGAGAGGAGGGAGGGGGAGGGGATGGAGGAGGGAGTGGGGGGAGGGTGGGGAGACGGGAGAGTGGGGGGAGGGGGGATGTGGGGGAGGGAGTGGGGAGGGAGTGGGGGAGGGAGGGGAAGGGAGTGGGGAGAGGTGGGGGAGGGAGGGGGAGGGAGGAGGAAGATGGGAGAGTGGGGGGAGGGGGGATGTGGGGGAGGGAATGGGGAGAGGGTGGGGGAGGGAGGGGAGGGAGGGGGAGGGAGGAGGAGGGAGGGGGAAAATGGGGGATGGAATGGGGAGGGAGTGGGGAGGGAGTGGGGGAGGGGACCAGGAGGAAGTAGGGGAGGATGGGGGGTGTGGGAAGATGGGGGAGGGAGTGGGGAGAGGGTGGGGGAGGGTGGGGGAGGGGACAGGGAAAGGAGAGGGGGAGGATGGGGGAGGGAGTGGGGAGGGGATGGGGAGAGGGTGGGGGAGGGTGGGGGAAGATGAGGAAGGGGATGGGGAGGATGGGGGAGGGAGTGGGGAGAGGTGGGGGAGGGGACCAGGAGGAAATAGGGGAGGATGGGGGAGGGAGTGGGGAGAGGTGGGGGAGGGGACCAGGAGGAAATAGGGGAGGATGGGGGAGGGAGTGGGGAGAGGGTGGGGAGGGTGGGGGAGGGTGGGGAGGGAGTGGGGAGGAGGTTGGGAGGAGGGAGGAGAGGCTGTGCGGTCCATGCCCACGTGAGGAGGGGTGCAGCCCTTCGGATGGCCCTCAGAACCCCAAGTCTCAGCCTGCGGGCCCCAAGGAACCGGCAGCATGCATGCCTCCTCCCTGCCACTCGTGCTGAAGGTGTTTGGCTGGGGAGCTGCTTGCTCCCCTTAGAGCTCTCCCCCTGGGCCTCTCCTTCCCCTGGACATGGAGCAAAGCAAGAAAACAGCTTAGTCGTTGTAAGTGCTCTGAGAACAAGAAAGTCCCTGTTTCCCGCCTGGAACAATGCTTGCTTCTCCCCACCAGATTCCAGCGATCGGTGCAGAACAGAGGGGCAGTGTTAACCCCCTGATCTTCCCAGGCCCCCCACCCTCTTCTCCAGTTCTCCTGTCTTCTTTCCCTCCCCTCCCCACAGCGGCCATCCATTCGGCCTGCCATCCCTCCAAGGGGACATGGGCAGGCAGGTGGGAGGTGCATACGTTTGGGGCGAGTGGTGACAGGGGCACAGGGGGAGAACACAGCCTCCGTACTTAGGGCACCCGCAGGATTCCCCTCTTCCTGCTTTCCTGACCATCGCCTTCCGCTGACCGACAGGCACTCCCGTTCAGTGGGCGGTATCCTGGGCTGAGTTAGGCACCCAGAGACACTCTCCACTGGGCCCCTGTGTCCTGCTGTCCCTCTGGGGCACTTAGCAGCTGAGGGCCAGGGAGGCTCGACAGCCTGCAATTCACGAATCATGGCCTGGTCCTGTAGGCCAGTTTTGTCCACACCCCACACTGCCAATAAGGGTTCCACTGGGCCCCCCATGGTGGGAAGCTGTTTATAACCATCTGACCCTGAAACCCAACTCTGTCCAACGTGTGTGCAGGTACACGGGGTTCCCGGGAGTACAGCCCTGAGCACCAGGGGAGGTTGGCCAGCTCCGCGGGGAAGCCGGACCAGCGGCGGCTCAACTGTGGTTTCCGGAACAGTTGTGGCATCACGGCCCAGGCCGCTCATGCTTCTCCTGACTCCTTCCTAACGGCTTTGTTGAGATATAACTGACGTACGAGAAACTGTGTGTAACGGAAGTCACAGTTCGGTGAGTTTGGACGTCTGCGTACACGTGTGAAACCATCACCACGGTTCAGAAAGTGAGCACACCCACCGTCCTCCACTTGGGACCACCTACCCCATCAGAAGCCTGTCCTGGTGGATTCCTGAATGACATCTGTGTTAACCTAGTTGCTTGTCTTTGTTTTAGTTGAGAACTTCGTGAAGACACAAAATGATCAGTTGATGGGCAATGAGGCCACACCAGGAAATGAACTGTGCGGTTTGCCACGCACTCTGCCCAGTGTGCGTCTTTGACTCGGTCCTCAGGGAGCTGGACGTGCTTCACCAGGAGTGGCTGCCCAAGGCTGTCGGCAGCCCCTTCTGATCAGCCGGGTCCCTCCCTTGGTGGCCCACACAGGCCGGACCGTCCCCTAGGAGGTCCTGTGTACCCACCATGTGCCAGGCATGGTCAGCAAGCTGTGCAGGGGATCGGCACCCAAACACAGTGGGGACCATCCCGGGGACAGGAATTCGAGCGTCAAGGATGGCGCAGGAGGGGACGGTCAAGGCGACTGTCCTTGGGGAGGGGAGGGGCTTACGGAGACCTGCTGGAGGGGACGGAATGAGGTGGGGCTGTGGGCAGGACAGATCAGGAGACAGATAGGCCCTCGGGTTCGTATTCCAGGGTAACTGAACACGAGATGTGTCTCTGGCCCTACATTTGGTGTTGGGCGGGAGGCCCAGAGGAAGCCTGAGGACCCCGTGGCTCAGAGCTCGCAAGGGAAGACCCAGACACATGAGAACACTGGGGGCTGAGACTTCTAAACGGTCTCAACACAGCCAGGGGCATGGGAGGGAGTTTTCCTTAACCCAGCACTGTGTGCTCTGAGCTGCTGTCCATCAGAGACCTCCCTGGAGCCATGTGTGCCGCCCCCAGGCTTCACTGCGGTCCTTGACTGCGTAGCCCCGGCTGGGCTCCCCCTTGTTGAGCCCTCTCCCGTCACACTACGTACACTGTCACTTGACCACTGACGGAACCTTTAGCAAACACACTTGCAGCTCCAGATGGAATGCCAGGCAGATGCGTGCCCACGGCCACATTTAATCTTCACCCCCAAGGGCCTCCTGAGCTGGGAGTAGCTAGTTGTCGCTAAGCCTGTCCACGCAGGAGAACTCGGAGGCCCAGGGAAGTGTCCTAACACGTCCAAGGTCGCCCAGCTGGGAGGTAGCCGAGACCTGGCCCTGGGGCATCTGGTTCCGAAAGCCTGTTCTGCCCCCCCACCCAGAACAGTGCTGTGTCTCTTTGTGTCTCTTGGGGTCTCTGTCTCTGGAGGACCCTGGCTGATACAGCTCTTTTCCTGCTGCTCAGCATCCTCCCTGGCACTTGCTGTGGTCAGTCTAATTGTAGCCAACCTTGGGTGCGTGCGGTGGTGTCTCATGGCGCTTTCCATTTGGATTTCCTGAAAATTATACTGTTGAGCACCCGTTCCTGTTCTAATTGGCCATCAGTAACCTTTTGTCAGGGATTTGCTTTTAAGATGTGGAGAAAGGGGAACCCTCCTACCCTGTTGGTGGGAATGCAAGCCGGTGCAGCCACTCTGGAAAACAGTATGGAGGTTCCTCAAACAGTTGAAATTAGAGCTACCATTCGATCCAGCAATTGCACTACTGGGTATTTACCCCAAAGATACAAATGTAGGTACCTGAAGGGGTACATGCACCCCAATGTTTATAGCAGCAATGTCCACAATAGCCAAACTGTGGAAAGAGCCGAGATGTCCATGGACAGATGAATGCATAAAGAAGTGGTATATATACACAATGGAATATTATGCAGCCATCAAAAGGAATGAGATCTTGCCATTTGCAACGACGTGCATGGAACTGGAGGGTGTTATGCTGAGTGAAATAAGTCAATCAGAGAAAGACATGTATCATATGACCTCACTGATATGAGGAATTCTTAATCTCAGGAAACAAACTGAGGGTTGCTGGAGTGGGGGTGGGGTGGGAGGGATGGGGTGGCTGGGTGATAGACATTGGGGAGGGTATGTGCTACAGTGAGCGCCGTGAACTGTGCAAGACTGTTGAATCACAGATCTGTACTTCTGAAACAAATAACGCAACATATTTTAAGAAAAAAGAAAAAGAAGAAGATAGCAGGAGAGGAAGAATGAAGGGGAGTAAGTCAGAGGGGGAGACGAACCAGGAGAGATGATGGACTCTGAAAAACAAACTGAGGGTTCTAGAGGGGAGGAGGGTGGGGGGATGGGTTAGCCTGGTGATGGGTATTGAGGAGGGCACATTCTGCATGGAGCACTGGGTGTTATGAACAAACAATGAATCATGGAACACCAAAACAAATTATGTAATATATGGTGATTAACATAACAATAAAAAAAGAAAAAAAAGAAAAGAAAAAAATACACTTTTTCTTGTTGATTTGTAGTAATTCTTTATTGGCAAGTCCTTTAGTTTGTGTATTGCAAATCTTTACTCCCAGTCCATGCCTTGCTTCTCATTTTCTTAATGGCCATGAGATAAGCAGAAATGGCACATTTTTATGGAGTCCAATTCAATCCTTTTAAATAGTGCATTTTATGTCCTACCCCAGGACTGATATTTTCTACATTTTTTCCCCTAGAAATTTTATAGGTTAAGGCTATGATCCATCTCAAATTTCTAAATTCCATTTTATTTCTAATAATTTATCTGTAGATTATTTTGGATTTTCTATGTACACAATCCTATTATCTGGGAAGAGTCATATTTTCCCACCTCAATCTTCATACTTTTTGTTTTTCTTGCCTTATAACACTGGGTGGATTCTCCAATGCAATTTGAAAAGAATAGTGATGTTTGAAGATTTTCACACACTTTTCTCAATATCTGGTAGAAACAGTAGATGAAACATTGGTAACAAATATGGCCAAACTGACATATATGGAACATTACATAATACGTGCAGAATACATTCTTCTCAAGTGCTCATAGAACATTTACCAAAATACACGGTATGCTGGGCTATGAAGCAAGTCTACAAATTTTAAAAGCCTGAAATTATATAGATTATATTCTCAGACCGCAGGGGAATTGAGTCATAATCATGAAAAGAAAACCAAAAAGTCTTCCAATTTAAAAATTAAACCTAACTTTTCTAAGTCTCCTAGGGTCAGAGAGGGAATCACAATGGAAATTCTTAACCTTTCCCACATCAGGGCTCACAGACAATGGTATTCTACCCGTGAAGCGCGCTCACTATCATAAGCTAGACAGGAGTTAAGCCTCAAATCAGAGTTCTGCCTGCCCCAGCCACACCCGGCAGCCTTGGCCTGTGGTCCCCCCCAGCTGCCCTTTCTGGTGGCCCCGAGCTAAGGGGGTCAGCATGGCCATATGGGATGGGGAAACTCCAGTCTGTACTTCTAGTTATGATGGTGCTACTGTATTGTCCTCATAGGTCCAAAAACACAATTTCCGAGGGCAATATGACACAAAAATGTGTCATATTTCACTTTGTGATTGTCCTTAAGTTTTTGAAAATAAGCTTGTGAGCCATCTATTAGAAATGTTGATTCAATCGATTGTTTTCATTCTTCTGGGAAAATAAATGGACCCAAATGATTATTATGACTACTGAGCACCTGCTCTTACCAGATGTCACATGGGCTCTTTGTAGAGTTCTCCCTTTTGAACTTCTAAACTGAGATGTAGATATGATTAGTCATATTTTTAGATGGTTAGGGACTGTGTAAGTCACACAGGATTTTTATCAGGGTCAGAAACCAAAGTAGGATCCCCAAATGGACTCCAAATCCCTTGTTTATTCTACACACGGTACTATTTTCCTCTTACCTCAGGTCTTCCTGATCTGGAAATGTAACAAGTGTGTGGCAAACTAAAACTAATTCAGCTGGCCTTTTTACCGCTGTCCATCATGGCCATTAAGATAATTATCTGGGTGGAAGAGCTTTGAGTAAGGTACTAAAAAAACCCCTAGGAATAGAGACATTCTAATATTTTTCTGATATTAAAGTCATGGGAAGGAAATGTATTTTGTCATTGATTCAGCCCTCAGTATTTTCACAGTGTGCAGTAAAGACAGGTCCAAAATAGTATTTATAAAAATAGCCTGTTCCACAAAATGAGCAAATGCTAGCAATAAATACTGCTAAAACATTCCCTTACCTACTATTATTTACTTCCCAACCCCTGTAGTCTTTACATATTATGACTGATTTACATCAGTCAAAATTTGCAGGGAAAGACATTATACAGAACATCTGAGCTTTAGGGGTACTTAATGCTTAAATTAACTGTGACAATTAGCTACTTTGTTTTATTCTAGAAGCCCAGTGAATGGGGACAGAGATCTCTAAGATGTGTGGCAGTTCTAAAATTCTGACTTCAAATTACTTCTATGACTCAGAGATTTGGGCAGGAGCAAGGGAGGAGTCCAGTGTCTGTGAACACCTCTGTTACCTGTAACCAGGTAACATTCTGTAGGTGTCATTGTGGTTTCTTTGTATTCTTGTTTAAGATACTTTTGTCCCAAATTCCTCCCTTTCGGTAGTAATTATAACAATAATCCATTTTCTTTTTAAATGATAAAATAAATGCTGCTGGTTAACAACAGCAGAGAGGACGACGGTCTTGTTCATGCTGGACCCTCCGGTGCAGACCCAAGCATATGCGTGTTATCTTCAAACACAAACAGACTCACAGTATAAGGATGCTTTGAGAGCCTAAGAAGCACTTAGCCATTCCAAGGGTGAAACCAGGTGAGCCTCTTCCTTCTTAGAGCTCTTAAAATTGCCTGGGAAATGTGTGACATCCTTGCATAGGCTAACGCCCAAGCCTTGGCGGGTCTGAAAGCAGCTGACCTTCTGCAGAGCCAGGACCGCCCCTGCTGGCAGGCCTAGCTCCCGAAAGGACCGGGCAGTGCTCTGGGGGTGGTCTGCAGCCCCAGGGGTCCGCGGGATAGGGCGGGTGTCTGGAGGGGTCCTGACCACCGACCCCACCCACGTGCGCGCAGCCCGAGAGTCACAGGAAGGGCCAGGAGTCTGGGGGATCCAGCCCACGACCCCGCCCACGCGTGCGAGCCCGAGGTCCTCGGGGAAGGGCGCGTGCCTGGGGGGGGGGGTTCGCCCACCGAAACCTCCCACGTGTGCACAGCCCCAGGGTCCGCTGGAAGGGCCGGGTTGGGGGGAGGAGGGGTCCCTGCCTACGACCCCGCCCAGACGTGCATAGCCCGAGGGTCAGCAGGAAGGGCCAGGAGTCTGGGCGGGGGGTCCTGCCCATGACCCCGCCCACACGTGCAAGCCGGAGGGTTGAACGGCAGGATATCTGGAGGGCTCTGCCCCCCACCCCCCGCCCACGCGTGCGCAGCCAGGCGGGGCGTTGGGCTTAGGAGGGGCCGCGGGCGGCCACGTGGCCCCGCAGGAATGCGCGGGCGTGAGGGTGGAGCGAGGCCGAGGACGGGCAGGCGCGGAATCCAATGAGCTCCTGGCACCGTCTGATCCGACCACTCAGGGCGTGGGGGTGGAGCTGCCTCCCTGTGGGCGGGGCCGGGGCGCATCCCCTGTCGGCAGAAGCGGGGCAGGGTGAGGGGCGCTCAGAGGGACGGCGGGCGGGGGTCCTGGCTGGGTGAGTGCGGGCTGGCGGGCCGGGGTTCTTGAGGGGTGAGTTCGGGCCTGAGGGTGGGGATCGCGGGGGGACGGTGCGGGCCGAGGGGCCGGAGCGGGGGGGGTCTGGGTGGGGGCATGAGTTTTGGGGGGAGGCTAGGGTTGCGGTGGGGAGGGTGCGGGCCTGGGGGTGGAAGCGGGGGTCCTTGAAGGGCGAGTCCAGCGAGTTAATCGCAGGGCTTCGGACGAGTTTTTTTTTTTTTTTTTTTTTTCCCCTTTGAAAGTCTTGCTGAATGCTCCCGAACTCGCTCAATCCCGCCGATCTGTGGATTCTGGGCTGCCCGCCGCCCGAGGTTTGCGGGTCGGGGCGCAGACAGCTCGGGGAGTCCCTTGTTTCCCAGGAACAGTGTAGATAACGGACCCAGCGTAGCCCCCAGCTTCAGTGGGGTGTCCTCTTAGCTCCTCTGAGCACAGACTGCGCAGGTAACGGCCCGTGTGCAGCTCCCCAACTTCAGAAGTGTGTCCCTTGTGCCCTTGGGCACAGACAGTGCGGGTAAAGGACCACAGGCAGCCTCCCAACTTCAGTGGGGTGCCCCCTGTCCCCTGGCACGGACAGTGCAGGTAATGGGCCCCTGAGCAGCACTCCAACTTCAGGGTGTCCCCCATAGCTCCTGGTACAGACAGCGCAGGTAACAGACCATGAGCAGCACCCCCAAGTTCCCCGCTCCCAGTCACCCACAGGTGTGGCAGTAACAAGCCCATGAGCAGCACTCCCCAACTTCAGCGTTGTGCCCCGTGTCCGCAGGGATGGTGGTGTTAGGCTGTCACGATGGTGCGGTAGGGTCCTCCAGGTCGGGGCCTGGAGGCTGAGTAAACCAGACCCCACTCAAGTTGCATGAGAAATGAGGAGCTGAGGTGTTTATTTGGAAGAGTAATTTCCCTTTTCCTATAAAGACAAAGTCATTAGTCTACTTTAGAATGAAGGTAATTGCTACCTAAAAAATAAGTATGTTTCCCCTTCCCCCAGAAACTGAAGCAGGTGTGCAGGCCACAGGTCAGGAGGTGCCTACGTATTCCCACCTGGCCACACTTTTCTGTGAGACCTGAAGTTTTGAACATAAACACTTGAGTAAATGATTCAGCTTGTCACAGGGCATCAATGTTCAGAAAAAAACAGCAGATATATTGGATGTAATGTGCTATTCATGTCCGTGACTCACTTTTGCTAGAGGTAAAACTTCTCATTAACCCAAAACCTCATGGGCTCTTCTCTTTTCTGTAGTTGAGTCACAAAGTAAGACTTAAGTAGCTGTCAGCATTCTGGATTTGGTGCAAGAGTTACTTAGTTTCCCTGCAGGTAGAACATTGCAGGGTGTAACATTTTCTCTGTTCTTTTATTGCTTACAAAATGTATTTTGAACATCTGTTTCCTAGGAAATAACTTTTATTAGGGAAGATGAGAATTACTCTGTGTTTTTAAAATATAATTTGCTCCTTAATCTAACAGCATTTATTTGATTGGCCGGAGGATATGATTTAGTGGCTAACATCTAGGCTTAGGTGTATTGTGTCTTTTTGTCATCAGATACAGACTTTGATGATGTCTTGTCATTTGTCTAAGGTTCTCTTTTGTAATTGAGGAGTCTTTTCATCAAAAGAGTTACAATTAGGGTAGATGAAAATTCAAAAATAATCAGGATAGCCTTTTACCTTTTAAAAGTTGAGCTTGACTTTTTAATTTTACTGTATCATCTTGATATTTTGAGGTACTATATTTTCTCAGTAGTTCTTTTGTGATGAAGTCAGGAGGAAAGTCTTCGGGAATTCTGGATAGAGGCATGCTGGTGGCTTCAAGGGGTCTGGTGAGAGGAGCCCTGGATTGAGTTCTGGAACTGCTTGCCTGACCCTGGGTGAGTCAGGTTATCCCACAGAGCTTCCGTTTACTCCTTATGAAATCGTTGGAAAGTAATATCTATGACTGTTTATATAGAAACTGTTCTGCCTAATGAAGAGCAACTAAAAATGAGGTGATTTGGGCTGTATTATTCTGTAAATAATAGTTTTAAACCCCCCTGTCATAGGATATGGTATTTTATTGTACAAGGAGTCCCGAGAAGGCTGCAATGAAAGAATCAGATCTCAGAGCATGTTCATATTCCATTGGTATGTTACTTACGGTTTGCACAGTGGAAGGTAGGTGGAGAGAAATACGACAGAAGGGGAAAGTAGTGAACCATTCATTACGTAGCCTTCCACCTTTCTCATGAAAGCCTTGGGCCAGTGTCATTTTGGAAGAAGAGGGGGAGCTCCAGGGAGCTCTGCAGCGGATGGGGGAGTTCCAGGTCTGGGTAAACCTGACAGGGGTCTCCGAAGAGAGCTGAGTGCATTGAGCAGGGGAGTGTGGGCAGGGCGGGCTCCAGGGGTGGCTGTGGGTCTCCCGGGTGAGAGTGGTGACAGGTGAGGGCCGTGAGGAGGTTCCTGGCCGAGGACAGGTGAGGCCCAGGTGGAGAGCTGGCCGAACACCTTCTTCTGTGCCACCAGCCTCACCCAACACACACGACGTCATCGTCTGTCCCTGTCACTCGAGTTCAGACGTCTCAGAGTTGCCAGGCCAAGACGTTTGTTTGAGCTTCTTTCTTTGTGTGTGTGTGAAGTTGCAAAACTTAGATGGTGGAAATGACAGGTCATCAGAACATCTGTTACTCTTTTATTTCCTGCTCTTGTTTAAGTCACTGCAGTCAATCGGACCTCCTAGGAGAAGGGGTATCTCTGGGTTATTTCCTATTTTAATTGAACAATGGGAAAATGATCTTTTGAAATATTAAAAGAATTCTTTGTGGGTGTTCATGTTTCTCTCTTCCATGAACCACATTCTGATATTAGAAATTATGTTTTAAAGTAAACACAGCCTCAGAGCTGTAACAGGGTGTGGTGCCCTTTGTGAGAGGGACACATGGAGGAATGTAGGTTCTTTAGGAGCTCGTGGAGTGGCTCATTGTGCTCCCAAAGGAAATTGAGCCCCCTGTTAGCCTTCCCTGGTGTAGGGGGCAGCTTACCTGGTGGCCCATCCTGGGCTCTGGAAGCTTGACCCGGTGAGTCACTTGGGATTTGAACTGGGGGATTTATGAAGAAAACAGAAGGAATGGTGAAGGGTGCCTGCATCCTTTGTAATGGGCAACTCCATGTAGCAAAGGAACTCATCACCCGTGAGGCGTGTCGGGATCCCTGAGGGTGTGGGCTTCACTTCCTGGGCTGAGGTTGTATCTTCATCCTTATTTGGACGAGAGTCATGTTGTGTGGTTATGGAGATCCAGAGCCTTACGTATGGACATTATTATTTTTAAGAAAGAAATATGGACATTTACTTTGAGATAGAAATACCAAATGGAAAACTGCAGTCACATATAGACATGATGACTGAACTTGTGGTATCTCTCATTAGTATGGCTAATAACGTAGAGCTGCCCGTATGAGGAAGGCCAAGGAGTTATATTTTGATAGAAGTGTGCTGTGCACACGTAGTGTTTTATTCTGTCATTTGCCTTATTTCTCTGAAGGGAAAATGGAGCGGTGACTGGAGCTTGGTTTCTGACTTTAAGGAATGGGAGACAAGTGAATTGTAAGAGCAGTGTTGATGCTGACATGGTGCTCAGTGCCCAGTGAGCAAAGGTTTGAAGCTCGGACTTGGAAGCGTTGGTGTTCAGCGAGGATGTTGTCCGAGTTTCCAGCACATCGAGTCACTTGGCTGGTGTGCCTAATCGGGCAAGTGAGTTCCTGCCTTTCTAAGGGCAGCTTGGAAGTGGCTTGAGACCCTAGGGCATTTGTGGCATGGTCGGGATGGGACACCTCTGTGGGCCAGTGTAGACACCACCCGGGGAATTCCAGAGCTAATGGTGAGCACATTTCTAAGGCTCACCTCAGAAACTGAGAGTTTGCTTCTCTGTGAGAAGCACTGAGTTGGAGTGGAAAGAATTCACTGCGTCTTTTTACTCACCGTGTGAGCAGGTCTGAGCCTGGCAGGGCCAGTCGGTTCAGACAGCCGAGAGGTGGGCTGTTGCTTGCTCCCTCCCAAGGACAGGGACTGGGCT
The DNA here is from genome assembly GCF_037043125.1 of Eumetopias jubatus. NCBI lineage: Eukaryota > Metazoa > Chordata > Mammalia > Carnivora > Otariidae > Eumetopias > Eumetopias jubatus. The sequence continues at coordinate 1,965,178 of NW_028274808.1, forward strand.
CCCCGCCCAGCCAGCCCTCTTGCTGCACAAGTGAAAAGACAGTTGCTTCACGTTTGGTTCTCAAGCCCACAGCTCAGCGGGGTGGTTGGTAGGAAGCAGTGTGGATCATGCCCAGCGTGCTGCCTGCTCCCTGGGAGGAGCTGCTACAAAATGTCCTCTGCGTGGGTTCTGTGAATTCAGCCAGCAGAAGCACTTCTTCCAGAGCCACACCCCTGAGAAATCCTCTCTCCACATTCCTGTGCTGTGTGGAAGAGGTCACTTTTCATTTCGAACTGAAATCTCAGCTCCTGCCCTTAAGTTCTGAGGCCACACAAGACACCGGTCTCTGTGAAGGTCTAGTTCCACGTGGAACCCTACGTGCGAGACTGAGGCCAAACCTGGGCGGCCTGCTGACCCTGCTGCAGGCTCTTTTCTGAAAACTGTGCAGCAAAGCCTGGTTTGTGATGACGTCACAGGAAAGAGGGACAGGTGCACCACTCTGCCTGACGACGGGAGGATTCTGGACTTCAGTCACAGGTGGTTGGTGCAGGGAGGAGAGATGTCTGTTTCCCAGGACCTTGGCCAGAGGGAGATTTGGGTCCTGGAATGGGTCTTTGCTCAGCTTTCTTGGATGAGCACCTCAGGCAAGGAGAGGAAGTGTGAGTGCTCACCTGTAATCGAGGAAGGTGTCTGGTTTCAGGTTTCACGTGCAGGTGGATTCCTCAAGTGGCTCATTTTCCTGATGGAGTTCAGGGTGCAGTAGGTGGACCCCCTTGTCCCGGGCATCCTGGCTGCAAGAGACCTGGGGCACCTTTTCCCCGGGGCTTTGGACCAGGAAATGGGAGGGAGTCAGTGGTGAAACCATCAGTGTAGGCCTTCGTTTCTGCCCTGCCGAGATGGACTGGTGACTGTGATAACTGCTACAGAAATATAGAGCAGGAGAGAGGGCTGGGGTGCTGCAGGGGAGGTGGGGGTGGTGCTTGCTATTCACATAGGGACCATGTGGGACTTCATTAGGAAGGTGATCCTTGAGTCAAGATCTAAAGAAGGTGAGTGATATCACATCAAGAGCATTCTAAATGGAAGGCAAAGCATGTGCAAAGGCCCTGGGGCAGAAGCATACCAGGTATGTCCAGGAGTAGCAAGCTGGCCCTGTGGCCACAGGAGACAGCCTAGGACATGACCTCAGGGAGGTGATGGAGATAGAAAGCCATTGAAAGGCTGTGACTCCATGGGACCCTGTTTCACTGGGCCATCCTGGCTGCAGTGTTGAGAACAGATGACAGAGGGTTGAGGATGGGCAGGGGAGGTCCATGATGAAGCTTTTACAGGAACTCAGGCCAGAGATGGGCTCCAGCATGGACCAGACAGGTGGCCTTGGAAGGAGTGGTTAGTCCCATTTTGGGTACATTTTGAAGATGGAGCTCACAGGATTTGCTTATGTGTTGGATGTTGGGCATGGGAGAAAGGAGGAATTGGGGTAACTCCCAGCTGTGGCTCATTGTCCTGAGTGAGGGGAAGGAGGACGTTTCTGGGGGTAGGAGGTCGTCTGTGTTCCCCATGCTGAGGAAGGTGCCTTTCCCGGTGGACCTGCTGATGTGAGTGTCCAGGAGAACATTTAACATCTACTCCTTCAGCAACTTTCAAGTACAAGTATTCCCCACTTTTTAAAAGTTCACGGTAAGACACTTGGCTTTTTTGAAAGATCTACGTCATTACCCGGCTTCAGTAACAGGAAGAAACCTGAAGAGGATTTCCCTCTTATGAAGAAAGTCGAAAAATGAGCATTGTGTTCAGCATCTGTTTTGCTGGGACCCACTACAGAGGCGGCGTGCACCCCAACCACCTCCTTCCTGGGAACCGCTCTCCGCGTCCAGCCCCCAGAATTTTGAATTGTGTCTGTGAGCCTCTGCTGTGCTTTATCTCCATTTATTTTGGGCATTCATTAGGAAGTTGTGTCCCGAGGCCTAAGAAAAGCCAAAGAGAGGTCATTTTTGGAGTCTGAGCACTCTCACTAATTTTTCTGTATAAATGAATGGTAATTCCTCCTTTGGTTTACATCATTCCTGCTGTGGAAGATTTGCTAGGAACACTGTACTTTGAAATAGCGGGGGAACCCGTACCCCATCCTGCAGGGTGAGCTTTAGTCTCCATGCTGCACAGAACCTTCCGTGAGTTAGCTGTTGTATCTGGAATTTTGGATCTCTCACACCCTTCGCTCATTTTGCCCAGCCCCCGCCCCCGCCCCTGTGGCAACTGCCAATCTGTTCTTTGTACTTAGGAGCTCATTTTTATTCCACATAAAATGAGATCATATGGAATTTGTCTTTCTTATTTCAGTTAGCTGTCAGGTCCATCCACGTTGTTGCAAGTAGAAGAATTTCTCTTTTTACGGGAGAATAGTATTCCACTGCATGTGTATTATACTTTATTTTCTTTTTCCATTCATCCATCAGTGGACACTGGTTGTTTACACACCTGGCTATTGGAAGTAATGCAGTGAACATGGGGGTGCAGATGTCTCTTCAAGGTAGTGTTTTTGTTATTTAGGGTAAATACCCAGAAGTGGGATCGCTGGATCATATGGTTCTTCTAGCTTTTGTTTTTTGAGGAACCTCCAAACTGTTTTCCAGAATGGTCGCACCAGCTTGCATTCCCACCAACAGTGTAGGAGGGTTCCTCTTTCTCTGCATCCTCACCAACATCTGTTGTTTCCTGACTTGTTAATTTTAGCCATTCTCTCATTGAGGTTTTGATTTGCATTTCCCTGATGGTCAGTGATGAGCACGTTTTCTTTCTTTCTTTTTTTTTTTTTGTATTCTGTTTTTTTTTTTAATTTTTTTATTGTTATGTTAATCACCATACATTACATCATTAGTTCTTGATGTAGTGTTCCATGATTCATTGTTTGTGCATAACACCCAGTGATCCATGCAGAACGTGCCCTCCTCAATACCCATCACCAGGCTAACCCATCCCCCTACCCCCCTCCCCTCTAGAACCCTCAGTTTGTTTTTCAGAGTCCATCATCTCTCATGGTTCGTCTCCCCCTCTGACATACTCCCCTTTTCTTCCTCTCCTGTTATCTTCTTCTTTTTCTTTTTTCTTAAAATATGTTGCGTTATTTGTTTCAGAAGTACAGATCTGTGATTCAACAGTCTTGCACAATTCACAGCGCTCACCGTAGCACATACCCTCCCCAATGTCTATCACCCAGCCACCCCATCCCTCCCACCCCCAACCACTCCAGTAACACTCAGTTTGTTTCCTGAGATTAAGAATTCCTCATATCAGTGAGGTCATATGATACATGTCTTTCTCTGATTGACTTATTTCACTCAGCATAACACCCTCCAGTTCCATCCACGTCGTTGCAAATGGCAAGATCTCATTCCTTTTGATGGCTGCATAATATTCCATTGTGTATATATACCACCTCTTCTTTATCCATTCATCTGTCGATGGACATCTTGGCTCTTTCCACAGTTTGGCTATTGTGGACATTGCTGCTATAAACATTGGGGTGCACGTACCCCTTCGGGTCCCTACATTTGTATCTTTGTGGTAAATACCCAGTAGTGCAATTGCTGGATCGAATGGTAGCTCTAATTTCAACTGTTTGAGGAACCTCCATACTGTTTTCCGGAGGGGTTGCACCAGCTTGCATTCCCACCAACAGTGTAGGAGGGTTCCCCTTTCTCCGTATCCCCGCCAACATCTGTCGTTCCCTGACTTGTTAATTTTAGCCATTCTGACGGGTGTGAGGTGGTATCTCATTGAGGTTTTGATTTGGATTTCCCTGATGCCGAGCGATGTGGAGCACTTTTTCATGTGCCTGTTGGCCATTTGGATGTCTTCTTTGGAGACATGTCTGTTCCTGTCTTCTGCCCATTTCTTGATTGGATTATTTGTTCTTTGGGTGTTGAGTTTGATAAGTTCTTTATAGATTTTGGATACTAGCCCTTTATCTGATACGTCATTTGCAAATATTTTCTCCCATTCTGTCGGTTGTCTTTTGGTTTTGTGGACTGTTTCTTTTGCTGTGCAAAAGCTTTTTATCTTGATGAAATCCCAATAGTTCATTTTTGCCCTGGCTTCCCGTGCCTTTGGCGATGTTTCTAGGAAGAAGTTGCTGCGGCTAAGGTCGAAAAGGTTGCTACCTGTGTTCTCCTTTAGGATTTGGATGGACTCCTGTCTCACGTTTAGGTCTTTCAACCATTTGGAGTCTATTTTTGTGTGTGGTGTAAGGAAATGGTCCAGTTTCATTCTTCTGCATGTGGCTGCCCAATTTTCCCAACACCATTTGTTGAAGAGACTGTCTTTTTGCCATTGGACATTCTTTCCTGCTTTGTCAAAAATAAGTTGACCATAGAGTTGAGGGTCCATTTCTGGGCTCGCGATTCTGTTCCATTGATCGATGTGTCTGTTTTTGCACCAGTACCATACTGTCTTGATGATGACAGCTTTGTAAGAGAGCTGGAAGTCCGGAATTGTGATGCCGCCAGCCTTGCTTTTCTTTTTCAGTATTCCTCTGGCTATTCTGGGTCTCTTCTGGTTCCATACAAATTTTAGGATTATTTGTTCCATTTCTTTGAAAAAAGTGGATGGTATTTTGATGGGGATTGCATTGAATGTGTAGATTGCTCTAGGTAGCATTGACATCTTCACAATGTTGATTCTCCCAATCCATGAGCATGGAACGTTTTTCCATTTCTTTGTGTCTTCTTCAATTTCTTTCATGAGTATTTTATAGTTTTCTGAGTACAGATCCTTTGCCTCTTTGGTTAGATTTATTCCTAGGTATCTTATGGTTTTGGGTGCAGTTGTAAATGGGAGAGACTCCTTGATTTGTCTCTCTTCTGTCTTGTTGTTGGTGTATAGGAATGCCATTTCTGTGCATTGATTTTATATCCTGCTACTTGACTGAATTCCTGTATGAGTTCTAGCAGTTTTGGGGTGGAGACTTTTGGGTTTTCCACATACAGTATCATATCATCTGCAAAGAGTGAGAGTTTGACTTCCTCTTTGCCGATTTGGATGCCTTTGATTTCTTTTTGTTGTCTGATTGCTGTGGCTAGGACTTCTAATACTATGTTGAATAGCAGTGGTGAGAGTGGACATCCCTGCCACATTCCTGACCTTAGGGGGAAAGCTCTCAGCTTTTCCCCTTTGAGAATGATATTCGCTGTAGGTTTTTCATAGATGGCTTTATGATATTGAGGTATGTACCCTCTATCCCTATACTCTGAAGAGTTTTGATCAAGAAAGGATGCTGTACTTTGTCAAATGCTTTTTCTGCATCTATGGAGAGGATCATATGATTCTTGTTCTTTCTTTTGTTAATGTATTGTATCACGTTGATTGATTTGCGGATGTTGAACCAACCTTGCAGCCCAGGGATAAATGCCACTTGGTCATGGTGAATAATCCTTTTAATGTACTGTTGGATCCTATTGGCTAGTATTTCGGTGAGAATTTTTGCATCCATGTTCATCAAGGATATTGGTCTGTAATTCTCTTTTTTGATGGGGTCTTTGTCTGGTTTTGGGATCAAGGTAATGCTGGCCTCATAAAATGAGTTTGGAAGTTTCCCTTCCATTTCTATTTTTTGGAACAGTTTCAGGAGAATAGGCATTAATTCTTCTTGAAATGTCTGATAGAATTCCCCTGGGAAGCCATCTGGCCCTGGGCTTTTGTTTCTTGGGAGATTTTTGGTGACTGTTTCAATTTCCTTAGTGGTTATAGGTCTGTTCAGGTTTTCTATTTCTTCCTGGTTCAGTTTTGGTAGTTGATACATCTCTAGGAATGCACCCATTTCTTCCAGGTTATCTAATTTGCTGGCATAGAGTTGCTCATAATATGTTCTTATAATTGTTTGTATTTCTTTGGTGTTGGTTGTGATCTCTCCTCTTTCATTCATGATTTTGTTGATTTGGGTCATTTCTCTTTTCTTTTTGATCAGTCTGGCCAGGGGTTTATCAATCTTGTTAATTCTTTCAAAGAACCAGCTCCTAGTTTCGTTGATCTGTTCTACTGTTCTTTTGGTTTCTAGTTCATTGATTTCTGCTCTGATCTTTATGATTTCTCTTCTCCTGCTGGGTTTAGGCTTTCTTTGCTGTTCTTTCTCCAGCTCCTTTAGGTGTAGGGTTAGGCTGTGTATTTGAGACCTTTCTTGTTTCTTGAGAAAGGCTTGTATTGCTATATACTTTCCTCTCAGGACTGCCTTTGCTGTATCCCAAAGATTTTGAACAGTTGTGTTTTCATTTTCATTGGTTTCCATGAATTTTTTTAATTCTTCTTTAATTTCCTGGTTGACCCATTCATTCTTTAGTAGGATGTTCTTTAGCCTCCACGTATTTGAGTTCTTTCCGACTTTCCTCTTGTGGTTGAGTTCTAGTTTCAAAGCATTGTGGTCTGAAAATATGCAGGGAATGATCCCAATCTTTTGGTACCGGTTGAGGCCTGATTTGTGACCTAGGATGTGATCAATTCTGGAGAATGTTCCATGGGCACTAGAGAAGAATGTGTATTCCGTTGCTTTGGGATGGAATGTTCTGAATATGTCTGTGAAGTCCATTTGGTCCAGTGTGTCATTTAAAGTCTTTATTTCCTTGTTGATCTTTTGCTTAGATGATCTGTCCATTTCAGTCGGGGGTGTAATGTTCCCCCGCTATTATTGTATTGTTGTCAATGTGTTTCTTTGCTTTTGTTATTAATTGCCTTATATAATTGGCTGCTCCCATGTTCGGGGCATAGATATTTACAATTGTTAGATCTTCTTGTTGGATAGACCCTTTCAGTAGGATATAGTGTCCTTCCTCATCTCTTATTACAGTCTTTGTTTTAAAATCTAGTTTGTCTGATATAAGGATTGCCACCCCAGCTTTCTTTTGGTGTCCATTAGCATGGTAAATGGTTTTCCACCCCCTCACTTTCAATCTGGGGGTGTCTTTGGGTCTAAAATGAGTCTCTTGCAGACAGCATATTGATGGGTCTTGTTTTTTAATCCAATCTGATAGCCTGTGTCTTTTGATTGGGGCATTGAGCCCATTTACATTCATGGTAACTATTGAAAGGTATGAATTTAGTGCCATTGTATTACCTGTAAGGTGACTGTTAACTGTCTGTTGTCTGTGTTCGTTTCTGCTCTTTGCTGCTTTTAGGTTCTCTCTTTGCTTAGAGGACCCCTCTCAATATTTCTTGGAGGGCTGGTTTCGTGTTTGCAAATTCCTTTAGTTTTTGTTTGTTCTGGAAGCTTTTTATCTCTCCTTCTATTTTCAATGACAGCCTAGCTGGATATAGTATTCTTGGCTGCATATTTTTCTCGTTTCGTGCTCTGACGATATCTTGCCAGTCCTTTCTGGCCTGCCAGGTCTCTGTGGATAGGTCTGTTGCCAATCGATGAGCACGTTTTCATGTACCTTTTGGCCACCTGTATGTTTTCTTTGGAAAGCTGTCTATTCAGATCTTCTGCCCATTTTAAGATTTATTTATTTATTTATTTGAAAGAGAGAGAATGAGAGAGAGAGAAAGAGAGAGCACATGAGAGGGGGGAGGGTCAGAGGGAGAAGCAGACTCCCCGCCGAGCAGGGAGATGTGGGACTCGATCCTGGGACTCCAGGATCATGACCTGAGCCGAAGGCAGTCGCTTAACCAACTGAACCACCCAGGCGCCCTCTTCTGCCCATTTTATAATTAGGTTGTTTTTTGGCTACTGTTGTACAAATTCTTTATATATTTTGAATATTAACTCTTTATGTGGTAACATGATTTACAAATATTTCCTCCCATTTGGTAGGTTGCCTTTTTATTTTGCTGATGGTTTCTTTTGCTGTGTGGAAGTTTTTTAGTTTGAAAAAGTCCTCCTTAATTAATGAGTTAATTATTTAATTTATGTGGCATTGTTGCCTTTGCTTTTGGTGTCAAATTCAAGAAGTCATCACCAAAACTGATGTCAGGGAGCTTACTGTGTTTTCTTCTAGGTGTTTACAGTTTCAGAACTTAGGTTAACGTCTCTAATCCATTTCAAGTTAGTTTTTGTGTATGTTGTGATGTAACGGTTCAGTTTCTTTCTTTTGCACTGCTTGTATCTGTTAAGTTTTCCCAACACCATTCGCGGAAGAGACTGTCCTGTCTGCACTCTTGGTTCCTTTGTTGTAAATTAGGTGAACAAGTGTGGGTTTATTTCTGAGCTCTCCCTTCTGTTCTGTGTGTCTGCTTTTATCCTACTACCGAACAGTTTTACTGAATATCAGAGCTTTGCAATGTAGTTTGATGTCAGCAAGTGTGATGCTTCCAGCAAGTGAGATTGTTCCTCTCTCTTGAGGTCTCATCGGCTATTTGGGTTCTTTGTGGTTATCTACAAATTTTAGGATTGTTTTATTATGAAAAACACCATTGGAATTTTAATAGGGATTGGATTGAATCTGTAGATAGCTCTGGGTCACATGGACATTTTAACAATACTCTTCCAATCCATGAACATGGAATATCTCTTTATTTGTATCTCTTTCAAATTCTTTCATCAGTGTCTTAGAGATTTCATTGTATAGGTTTTTAACCTCCTTGGTTAAATTATTCCTAGATTTTTTTTTTGATGTGGTTGTAAATGGGATTGTTTTCTTAATTTTTCTGATAATTGGTTATTACGTATAGAAATGTAACAGATTTTAGCATATTGATTTTGTATCCTGCAACTTTACTGAATTAGTTTTAGCCATTTTTTGGTGGAGTCTCTAGTGTTTTATATAGGTAGTGTCATGTTGCCTGCAAATAGAGATGGTTTTGCTTCTTCCTTACCAATTTAGATGCCTTTTATTTCTTTTCTTCCCTAATTGCTGAGGCTAGGGCTTCCAGTACTATGTTGAATAAAAGTGGTGTGAGGACATCCTTGTCTTGAAGCTTTCAGCTTTTCATTGAGGATGATGTGAGCTGCAGGCTTGCCATGTAGGCCCTTTATTATGTTGAAGGACATTCCCTCTAGACCCACTTGTTGAGAGGTTTTTTTTAAACTCATAAATGGATGTTGAATTTTTTCAAATGGTTTTTCTGCATTGATTGTAATAATCATATGGTTTTTATCCTTTTTGTTAATATGGTGTCTCATTGACTGATTTGCAGATGTTGAGCCATCCTTGCATCCCTGGAATAAATCCCATTTGATCATGGTGTTTGATCCTTTTAACATTGTGCTCATTTTGGTTTGCCACTCTTTGGTTGAGAATTATTTTTTTAAGATTTTATTTATTTATTTGACAGAGAGAGACACAGCAAGAGCAGGAACACAAGCAGGGGGAGTGGGAGAGGGAGAAGCAGGCTTCCTGCTGAGCAGGGAGCCCGATGCGCGGCTCGATCCATCGGGCTCGATCCCAGGACCCTGAAATCATGACCTGAGCTGAAGACGGATGCTTAACAACTGAGCCACCCAGGCACCCCATTGGTTGAGGATTTTTACATCTTTATCAGGGGTATTGGCCTGTAATTTTCCTTCATTGTAATGTCTTTGTCTTGTTTTAGTATCAGGTCAGGGCTATTGGCCTGTAATTTTCCTCCATTGTATTGTCTTTGTCTTGTTTTAGTATCAGGGTAATGCTGGCCTCCTAAAATGCATTTGAAAGTTTCCCATTCTTCATTTTTTTCTTGAAGAGTTTGAGAAGGATTGGTATTCTAATTTTAACTTTTGGTAGATCTCATCAGTGAAGCCATCTGGCCTTGGATATTTGTTTGTTGGGAGGTTTTTGATTATTGATTCAATCTCCTAACTAGTAATTGGTTTGTTCAGATTTTCTGTTTCTTTGTGATTTAGTCTTTGTAGGTTGTTTGAGGGAATTTTCCATTTCTTGTAGTTTGAACAATTTGTTGGCTTATAATTGTTCATGTTAGTTTCTTACGATCCTTTGTATTTCTGTGGTGTCCATTGTAATTGCTCCTCTTGTACGTGTGGTTTTATTTGAGGCCTTTCTCTTTTTTCCTCAGTAGGTCTAGTGAAAGGTTTGTGAATTTTATCTTTTCAAAAAAACAGCTATTCATTTCATTGATGTTTTCTGTTGTCTTTTTGTCTTTATTCTCCTCCACTCTGATCTTTGTTATTTCCTTTCTTCTACTAACTTTGGGCTTAGTTTGTTCTTCATTTTCTAGTTCCTTGAGGTATAAAGTTGCGTTGTTCATTGGAGATTTTTCTTGTTTCTTAATGTAGACATTTATTGCTACAAACTTCCCTCTTAGAGCTGCTTTTCCTACATCTCATAGGTTTTGGGGGTGTAATGTTTCCATTTTCGTTTGTTTCAAGGTATTTTTTCTGATTTTCTTTGGATTTCTTCTTTGACTCATTGGTGGTTCAGTAGGATATTGTTTAATCTCCACATATTTGTGTTTTTTCCCATTTTCTTGTGCTTGATTTCTAGTTGCACACCATTGTGTTTGGAAGAGGCGCTTGATATAATTTCAGTCTTAAATTATTGAAACTTGTTTTGTCATCTGACCCGTGCTTTGTCTTGGAGAATGTGCCATGTACACTTGAGAAGTATGTGTATTCTGCTTTTCAAGTGAATGTTGTGTGTTAAGTCCATCTTGTCTAATGTGCCACTTAAGGCCAATGTTTCTTTTCTTTCTGTCTGGACTGTCTGTCACGCGTACCTTAAGACTTAGTGGGGCTCAAGGAGAAAATGCCCACCACTTTGGAGGGCTGCAGGTTAAGGAGTCTTTAGTCTCCTAATTATCATCATCTTCATGGTCATGAGCCTCTGGTCTTGCCCTGTGGCCTCCTGAGTGTTGCCCTCCACCCGACTGGCCCTCCTCCCTGGTATACTCTGACCACACCAGTCCCCTGATCAGACACCTCCGTGGATCCCGTCTGAGCTCAGGATGAGGCCCTGCCCTGGACGGGGCTGCAGGTCCCCATGGCAGGTGAGCTGCCTCTCCTTCTGTCCTGGGGCCTTCCTCCTGTCAGTCTTCCTCCAGGAAGCACTCTCTTCTCCCCAGCTCTGGGCTCCTTCTAGCCTTGCAGAGTCTCAGCTGGCTCTATTTCTGCATCCACGCCACAGGCCTGCTGTGTGGGCAGAGTGCCTTTGCCATCTGGACACCCTCCTCTCCTCTTCCCGGGTCCACAGTGTGGCTCCAGCCAGTGTTGGGTGTGTGGGCAGCCCCAGCACCCTGGGGTCGGGAGTCCTGTCTTGGGGGAGGGAGCAGGTGGGGCGGCCCCCCACCCCAGGCTGAACTGCTGCCCCCTGGTGTTTGAGGAGAGTGGCTCGCTGTGCTCTGGGGTGACTGGACTTATTCTGGATCTGACTGATATAATAACACATTCACATGGTGCCCCTTCTTCTCTGTGGGAGCGCCTCATTACGCTTCCTGTAAATAGCACCTCATTGTGGGAATGGGAGTGCAGGGCTGGCCCCTCCCCATGTGCAGGCACCGTGGTTGCCCTGCAGGGAGCCAGGGGAACGACTCTGGCCCCCATGATCCTCCCCAGAGACTTCCATTCTGAGGCCTGGTGTCCTTGTCTGTGAGGATGGTTTTTATAGTTGGAATTCACATTCTGCAGGAAATCTCTGGGCACGTGGGTCTTAGGGGAGGGACTTGGGGTTTTACTGTGGGTCACGTCCCGAGCGGACCCTTTCCTGGGGTGCTCCGTCCCTGTCCTGGGCTCCGGCACAGCGGGTGTGGGGGATGACGGAGGCCTGAGCAGGCTGAGGAGGGGGGCCAGCCCCAGAACTAACCGGAGGAAGAGGCATGTACTGGCAGGCTGCGCGGGGAGGGGGCGGGGGGCACAGAATGTCTTCACTAGGAGCAGAGGCAAGTGGAGCTTTTCTTCCCTTCCAGGAGTCACTTTCTGCTATTTGTTTTATGAGCATCATGTTTAATGAAAACATAGCTGGAAAACATTGTCTGTTAGAGACAGAGTTAACTTACTCCCCGGTAAGTTTGGGTCACACAAAGCAAGTGTAATTTTGTCCAGGTGATTTTGAGGTTTAGAGAAAACTCTGGGTTGTCCCGACTTGGATGACCCATGTGTGTGCATTCAGTGTGGGCCGGGCCTCTCAGGAGCTTTCCTGGGGATGTGCTGTTTGGTGGTGAAGCGTTTGCTCTCTGTAGTCTCCTCTTGGTAAACTGATCCCCAGAGGGTAGGAGGATAGCCCTGTCACGGGTCCTGGCAGAACCAGTGTGGACCCCAGTCCCGGGGGGCAGCCTCCGCCCGCCCCACATCGCAGACTCTGAGACGGCAAGCAGTCCGTCCGGCTCCTTCCGTAGTTTGGGTATTTAAGAGACAGAAGAGTAGGCCAGTAGGAGTGAGCGGCAGGGGAAGGAGGCAGCGTGCCCCAAGGAGAGGTGAGGGCAGGAGGGGCAGCAGAGGGGGGTACCGGTCTGCAGGGCCCTGGGGCCCCCCCACCCGGCTCTCTAGCTGCCCACATTAGGACCAGCCAGGAGCACCTGCTGCCCCCAGCAGCTGACCCCTGCCCCCTTCTTCTCCCTCCCCTTCCTTCCTCCTCCCCCCCCTTTTCCCTCCCCTTCCCCTCCCTTCCCTGCTTCTTCCTTCCTCTCTGCTCCTCCTCACAAAGCTTTGTTGAAAGTGAACCACTTTCTGGGTTTTGTTCCTTATTAGTAGCCTAAATAGTTAGGCATGTGTTTTTTTTAGCTCTGCAAATGTGCAGAGTATGGCTCAGGCATTAGTCAGAGGTTACCTGCATTCCTTCTTTAGAACCAGCATGTAGCAGCCTGCATCCTTTACAGGGAGCCCTGTCTGGAAAGGCCACGTGGTGGTGCCCCCTCCTGAACCACACTACTCCCATGGGGTGGGCACCGCGGGAGGGGTGGAGAGGGGCACTGCTCCTTCTCTCTACTCTCTCTCTCTCTAGAAGTGATGGGGCCCGTCCTGACTCTAGGTTGCCGAGGGGTAGAGAACAGAGCAATAAACAAGAAGGTGGACATAGGGATGAATTCCTCTCAGCCAGTGCAGAGGCTCCGAGGGGGAGGAAGGGGGAGGGGTGCTGAGGTCCTGGTGGGGGGAAGGAGGCAGGGGTGCAGAGCCCTGGGTGGGGGGGAGGGAGGCAGGGGTGCAGAGCCCTGGGTGGGGGAGGGAGGCAGGGGTGCAGAGCCCTGGGTGGGGGGGAGGGAGGCAGGGGTGCAGAGCCCTGGGTGGGGGGGAGGGAGGCAGGGGTGCAGAGCCCTGGGTGGGGGGGGAAGGAGGCAGGGGTGCAGAGCCCTGGGTGGGGGGGAGGGAGGCAGGGGTGCAGAGCCCTGGGTGGGGGGGAGGGGGGAGGGGTGCAGAGCCCTGGGTGGGGGGGAGGGAGGCAGGGGTGCAGAGCCCTGGGGTGGGGGAAGGAGGCAGGGGTGCAGAGCCCTGGGTGGGGGGGAGGAAGGGGGAGGGGTGCAGAGCCCTGGGTGGGGGGGGAAGGAGGCAGGGGTGCAGAGCCCTGGGGTGGGGGAAGGAGGCAGGGGTGCAGAGCCCTGGGTGGGGGGGAAGGAGGCAGGGGTGCAGAGCCCTGGGGTGGGGGAAGGAGGCAGGGGTGCAGAGCCCTGGGTGGGGGGGAAGGAGGCAGGGGTGCAGAGCCCTGGGTGGGGGGGGAAGGAGGCAGGGGTGCAGAGCCCTGGGTGGGGGGGGAAGGAGGCAGGGGTGCAGAGCCCTGGGTGGGGGGGGAGGGAGGCAGGGATGCAGAGCCCTGGGTGGGGGGGGAAGGAGGCAGGGGTGCAGAGCCCTGGGGTGGGGGAAGGAGGCAGGGGTGCAGAGCCCTGGGTTGGGGGGGAGGAGGCAGGGGTGCAGAAGCACTGGGGGGGGTACATAGTGTGGTGAGCTGCAGGGGCCAGGCAGCGGGGAGGGAGGGTGTGGAGAGAGTTTGGGTGGGGGAAGCACCTCAGCCCCCGCCTATCCATGGCTTCCCTCTCTTGTGAGCTGAGGCTCCTTTCTTGAGACTTTTAGTCCGGGACCCGTCCGGGCTGAGTCTCTGCTCTGCTCCTCCAGCCTGTGGTCCCCACCCGGTCATTCTCTTCCATCCCAGGACGTCCCAGGATTCTGTCTCCTCAGGCCACGAGTTGGGGCTGTCCCTGTCAGGATTTGTTCGTGGCGATGTTGTGTTTCACTGAGGCTGGGTATTGTCCATGCCCGCAGGGACAGGCTTCCTGGGAAAAGATGCGTCCTTTCCTTGTGGCTGGAAGCAGAAGCGGGCCCTGCAGCAGGGGTGCAGCCATGGGAGGGCGGGCAGAGCGAGGACCCGGGATGAGAGTTTGCAGGGGAGGGGGGAGTGCAGGAGGCGGGGCGCCCAGGAGACTTGGCCCATGTGGCTGCAGGTAGGAGGCCAGCAGGACGGTGCGGGGTGGAGAGCTGGGCACAGCAGGTGGGAGGCAGCGGCCAAGCCTCTGGCCGGAGGAGCGTGTCCTTGGGGGGCCTCACCCTGATTCCCTGGACGCGGGCTGTTTGGGAGAGAGCTGCTTAGCCGCTGATGGCCAGAGGTTTTCTAGTAGGCACTAACAGAATAAATTTGCTTCTCTTTCAATTTTTTTGTGTTCTGGGGCCAGTGAGTGAAAGAGGGGAAGAGACCTCGGGATTGGTGTCAGCCCTGCGCAGCCATAGAGACGATGCCTCGCGGCGGCCCCACCAGTAAAATCCGGGTGATCACAGGCTAGAGTCCCGGACAGCCGAGTTCCCTGCACGCGGGCGGGAGGATTCTCTTTCCTTCTCTTTCTTGCTTTTGTCAGCATTACCTTAACTGAAGACGTTCCGTGCAGGAGGTTGGTGCATTTGGGCTGCCGTGGAATTTGATTAAACTTAGACGGTGCCATTCCAGCAAGATCTTGTGGCTTTTCCTTGTCCCTTCATGGCCTCTGTTGGGGGAGAGCCTGACTGATGTCACGTCCATCCAGAGGCAGTCCCAAACGGAGCACACCTGCCGCGGGCACTCGGGCTTTCCTGGCTCACACTGATTGCTCAGCGCCCAGCGCTCTGTCCCCCTATTCCTGGGCTCTGTCCTTGGTGTCTTCTGCCCTCACGCATGAGGGCCCTGAGGCCCCCTGCTCCAGCCAGTTTCCATGCTGATGCTGAGCCAGCCCCTTTGGCTGGGAGGCCGGGCGCTGCGTGCCTCTGACACGCTGTGGTGGGTCCTCTGGTTCTCGCACAGTCGGTGGTGGTGGGCTCAGACGGATCTGGGCCAGGCGCAGATCTGCCTGCTACCTGTCTTTGTGCAACTCAGATTGTGGGGAGACTGGTGGAGTGGATGTTCGGGAGCCACCCCAGTGCCCACAGTGCATGAGACGCTGTGCCCTCAGCAGAACTGAGCCTGCTGTGCGGTGAGCACGTCTCCTCCAGGGCACTGCCCCCACCTCAGGGACAGGGTCATCTCACCCCCAGCAGCCCTGCAGCTGGTCCCCCTGCAGGTGGGTTGCACAGCTGAGGATGCTGCAGCCCGATCTGCAGAGCTTTGTCTAGCTGGGAGGGGTCAGGAGAGCAGGGTGTCCCCAGAGTCCAGGCCTCCAGCCCTCTGCTGCTTATTCTTTCTGCTGCTTCTCAGTGGAAGGGACCTTGGTTGTGCTGAGATCAGACCCAGTAGAAAGCTTTGCCCGAAAGCCCAAAGACCCCTCTGGCTCCCTGGGGCTCTGTTAACTTGGGGATGTTGTCCATGCGGCTCACAGTGCAGAATGTCTGCACCCCTGGTCTGTAGCGAGACTGTCAAGTCGCTGCACACGCCGGTCCTCACCTCTCGGGTTGCTAAAAATACCAGTTTCTCTTCTTTCCTCACTTCTGCTCGCGACTGTGGAATCCATTGTCCCCTCTTCCTGCGGATATGTTCGCCTCTTTCCTGTTCCCCGCGGTGCCTGTGGGGTCTGGCCACACCGGCCAGGAGGGGCCAGATCCAGTGTGGGGGCCAGCCGGGCGTTTCCTTGTGTGACCAGCATCGGCGAGAACCCCCAGCATCCTGGATGTGCTCATGTGCGTTGCATCACGTCATTGCTGGCCCGGGTCCATGTCACATTTGCAAGCTCACCTGTAGGACGTGTAAGTGTTGGAGCCTTTTTGACTCTGTTCCTTGGGAGATGATGTGGCAGGAGAAGGCGCTCCCCTCCGTGCAGCTCTGGGGCCTGCACGATCTCTGCAGCAGGTGCCCTGTCCTTCCCGCCGCCTGCTGCCCCAGAAGAGGCGGCCCGTCCCACGTCCATGTTGGGTGGTCAGGCAGAGCGTGTGTGTGTCTGTGCAGGCCGTGACCCCTGCAGACCACGCACTCGGAGCCTTGAATGCGGTGGACGTTGGTTGGACGTTCGCTGGCTGACGTGGAGTGGTGGGCGTGGGGTTCGGTGTCAGGGTCTCCGTGCCTGTGTCCCTCTCCTTGTGGACCAGGTCACTGCAAGCCTGAGGCCGCCGCAGCTTCTCGGGGAACACCTGCGCGGTTTCCCCCCGTGACCGCTGTGGTCCGCGCGCGTCTGTCTGGGAGGGTGAACTCTGCCGACGGAGCATCTGTCCTAGTGAATCCCTGGAGAGGGCTGGGAGTGGGCGTGGTGGCACAGATGACGGATGGACCAGCGCCCAGTGCCATCTACCGGGTGCCCCCTGCGCGCCAGGCCCCGTCCTGATCCCCTGCGTTTGGGTGCTTCACCCCTGCGGCAGCCGAGGCCGGGCCCCCCTGTTGTCCCCACGCTCCCGGTGAGAGCCACTTGTGCCCAGAGACGCGGGACCCTCCGGGGCTCTCTGTGGCCTGCAGGGGAGCAGGGAGCAGGCGTGCAGCCCCAGCGTGTGCGTCCGTTTGTCCTGGGTCTCCTCCTGGGTGGGTTCCTGGAAGCCCCCCATGCCTCGGTTTCTCCCTTTTGAAGCTAGTGTGGGCACCGTGTCACTGGGGTGAGATGGGATGGAGCCAGCGGATAGGCCCGGAGCACAACATGGAGATGCTCGGGCAGGGGTGGTGCGCGGCCCCCGTCGGTGCTCTCACCAGCATCCCTTCTGCACGGGGCGGTGGGGGAGGGCCCAGAGCTCGCCTGCCGGTTCCTCCAGCTTGTTCTCCTGCGCGCCGTGGGCAGGGCTGGGCTGCGTGGTCCCTGCTGTGCCCGCCCGAGGTGCTGTCCTCGCTGCCTCGGGGCCTGGGCGTTTGTTTTTCACCCGGCCGTTGTGCTGGAAGCGGGCAGGTGTCCGATGCCGTAAGCCCTCGTGAACGGGGGAGCTGGGGGCAGGATGTGGCCTCCTCGTGAGCTGGGGCAAACATCTTCACGATGTGGCTGGTTTCACACTGATTCTCAGACTTCGTTTTCTTCTGAAAGCACATAGGGAAACAAAAAGTGCAAAAAAAGAGAAGAAAAAAAGCCAAGTGTGCAGAGACCTGGCCTAGACCCCAGAGTTTAGGGACTGAAGGCTTAAGGGACCACCGGCCGGTCTACGACCCCGGGCACTGAGTTGTTCGTCCGAAGCTGAAGAAGGTCAGCCGTCTGACCTAGGGCTCCTTTCTTCCCTAGACCAACATGCAGGGCTGGGCGGCCGGGGCGGAGGGTCCGCCAGCGAGCCCAGGTATGGAGGGAACTCCCGCCGCAACCTCGGGAAGTCAGGCCCCTGGGGACTCTGTGTGCTCAGAGGCGTGATTTCAGGGGACAGTGGACAGCCTTCGAGGGGTGGGTGCCTGTCCTTCAGTGAGTGCCGTGACTGGAGCTGAGTGCCCCGTGGAGCTGACACAGCCCCCCTACCCGCGGTGACCGCGGTGTCCTTCCTTCTGCAGGGGTCCAAGGAGTGAGGTTTCCGGAGCTGCGCCATGGACCAGCCAGAGCCACCCGCCCCCGCTCCCAAAGGTAACGGGCGTCTTGCGGGGGCTCTTTCCCACCTGGGGTGCCCTCGGGGAGAAGGGGAGGGCCTGCCCACGGGTCCCGAGGTGGTGGAGCTCTGAGCCCCCGCCTGCCCAGCGCCCCTCCCTCACTTCGGGGTGACCTGGCTGAGCCACCTGTCGGGCCCTGGGCATCCCTGAGGGGCATGCGCCAGCACAGAATCTGTGAGGTCCGCCTCCTCCTGACCCATCACGGGCCCACCTGGTGATGAGGAAGGGTGGACCTCGTATTTGAGAGACTACACATGGGCTCCTTGGCCACTCCAGGCGCTGGCAGGTGGAACAGTAGGGCGGTTTCCAGGTCTGCCTCCCTCCGCCCTTGGCTCGCTCAGGGAAAGCGCAGACCTTCTTTGTCTAGCTGCTCTGTATGTGAGGACCGTGGGGGAGGCCTGTCCTGTCCGCTGGCCAGAACTAAGCCACTGCTGGGGAGACCACAGTGGCACACCGAAGAGCCTGGTGGTATCACTCCCGGCTCGCAGGGCACGGCCTGCTCAGGGCTCCCGTCACCCAGGCCTTCCCTGGACATGCTGCCCTGGACAGACTCGCGTGTCCCCTGCACACCTGGAGGCTGTAGGACCCGAGGGGCAGAAAGCCACAGAGTCTGGAAGGAACCCATGCAGGGTCAGAGCCTTTCCATTCCTTCTCCTTGTGCTGGTGGTGGCGCTCTGGGCCCTGAGCTTGTAGCTGGAGCAGAAGGAAGGCAGCCTGCCAGTAGGACTGATCCTTAAGGGAGTCCGGGCCCAGGC
Source organism: Eumetopias jubatus (assembly GCF_037043125.1). NCBI lineage: Eukaryota > Metazoa > Chordata > Mammalia > Carnivora > Otariidae > Eumetopias > Eumetopias jubatus. The sequence continues at coordinate 1,983,689 of NW_028274808.1, forward strand.
CAAGGGATGCATCTCCTGCTTGTGCTGGGTCAGCATGGATGACCTCCAGGAGAGCCCAGTGGTGAGCTGGCCCCATGGTTGAAAGAGGCCCCTGCATGCCTTCAGCCAGAGTTTCCAGGAGCCGTGAGCCCCGAGGTGAGGGTGGCGTGCTGGAGGGCGCCCCGGGAATCGTGCAAGGCCACCACGCGCCGGCTTCTGCGGGGCACCTTTGGGCAGGCCGGCTCCCCTCCTCGGGCCACAGCCAGTGGGGTCTGGTGGGGAGGGCTCTGGGTGACTTCCTGCTGCATGTTTCACCCACGTGTGAGGTGGTGACACTTAGATTCTTCCAGGCTAGATCTTCCTTTGACTATTTTCATTGAAACGGACACCAGCACCGCTCCCTGCTCTCCTTCCCTTCACGTGGGGTGTGCTCCTGGGGTCCTCCCATGAACGCTGAGCTGGCTCACCCAGCGTGCCTCACCGAAGGTGTGGGCATAGGCCGGACGTGCCGTGAGGCTGCCGTCCGGGTCTGGTACCCTGGGCCCTGTGTTAGGGAGCCTGACCACGTAGCATCCCCAGCGCAGCGATGGTGGAGGTCAGGGCGGGGCTCCGGGTGTGGCTCCTGACAGTTGTCGGAGAGAAGCTGGTAAAGGAAAGGGCCCGGAAGCCCTTTCTGCAGCTCTGTTGTTAGGAATATGGGGGATACACGACGTGTTCAGAATCTGATGGTGGATGCCGGCTCTTTTCCACCCCGACTTGTCTGCTCTTTCCAAGGGAATTAAACCGGCCCCTCTCTTATTCAGTGTGTCCCGGTGTTTGCTGCCGGCAGCGTCTAGAGCTGGCTGGGGCCGGTCCCGTGCATGACATGGCTTCGACAGTGACACCCCGCAGATCTGTAGGAGCAGCTGTCTGCCCGCGGGCTTCGCCTGGCAGACACACCTCTGCATGTGGTCTGGGTCAGGGAAGGGGCGCGGCCAAGTGGCTGGGGTTTTGGCGGGTGTGCATGAGCCCCGGGGAGGCGTTGGGACCTGGAGTCCTGGCCCCAGGGGGCCGCGAGCAGGGGTCAGCGGGAGCAGGTTGTGACGGGAAGGCAGGGTGGCTGTTCACTTGGAGCACGACCAGAGGGGAGACCCCACATGCTCTCACCACAGGACGAGGGCGGGTGGAGGACAGTGCTTGTGTGTGGGGTGGATGGTGGGCAGCCCGGTTGGGGCGGCTGGTTCACTGTGTCCACGAGTCTCAGATCCTCCGCTGTGCTCCTGAAAACCTGCACGTCTTTATCTGTCACCTGTACCTCCGAGTGGGGAAGAAGGACCAGGCTCAGAGGGCGAAGGCCCCCAGAGCTGGGACAAAAGGGTAGTCAAGGGGCTGGGGAGAGGGCATCCTGTCTTCCCTGCATGCCCACGCTGTCCCCTTCGGCACCACACACTCACCCACCCTGTTCTGTGTGCTCAGGGTCACGAGCAGGCCGACCAGCGAGGCCTGCCACTGTGGGGCCCCAGCTGGTCCATCAGGCTGTCCACGGGCTCGGCCGCAGGCCCTGTCAGCTGGGAGCTAGCCCTGGGTGGCAGGAGGGTGGAAGAAGTCCCCTCCGTGGACCCCTGTTCTTGGTTCCCCCGGGAGGTGTCCTCTGGGAGCTGGGACAGTCCTGGCAGCTCTGGGGACATGGCCAGCAGTCCTTACAGTGTGGAGAAGGTCCCCGTGTCTGTGGGCTGATGTGCGGTGTGGCCTGTGACTCTGTCCAAGGGCAACTTGGACAGCAAGCTGCATAGTTCAGAACTGAGGTGCTGATACCTCACGACGGTCTAGGCGGTTAGCTCTTGTGACCGTTTGTGATGGGCACATGGCCTGGCGTCGCTTTGGGCCGAATCAGTGATACTTTAATTATAAGCTCCCCATCATTAAAGCGTCTGCTCACAGCTGCCCTTGGATGCAGGGAAGGGTCAGGAAGGACCAGGTCTGTCTTGCTGGCACCACGTGGACACAGTCCTTGTTCCCTGAGATTGGTGCTCTGCTCTGCTCTTCGTATTTCTTGTAGACATTTTCTGCCTGTGCAGGGGCCGGGCTGTGGGGCAGGGGCGTGGGGCCGGCCCTGCGGGGCGTGAGCAGGTAGGCGGCCTCCCTGGGCTTCAGTCCCCCTGTCCACAGGAGTGGCGACCCCGACCTGCAGGTTTGTGCGAGGTCTGGACCAGGCAGTGTGGTGACTGCTGCAGGCGCTCGGCGGGTCCGTGAGAAGGTGCCACGGGCCTTAAGAATCCTGAATCCTATCAGGAGACGCTCCACGATAGGTCCGAACCCCGCAGTCTCCTGGTACCTTTCTGGAATTCATAGGTAAATTACACCCCCCCCGCCCCCGCTGTGGTAGGGAAGGAGAAGCCCTCCATTGCCCCATTGCCGTAGGAACGTGGATGCACCCACAGCCGGGTGCCTTCCCCTGCTGACGACGGGTCGGGCTCCAACAAAGCACAGGGAACAGAAGCCGTGTGCGGAGGGTGGGGGGCGTCAGGCTGTGAGGGGTGGCATTGTTCTGGGGACACCGCTGTTCACAGGCAGCCACCACCCCAGGGACGTCCAGAGCCAGGAGGAGGCCGACAAGGACGCGGCTGTGAATAGCCCCTTGTTGGGGGAGCTGTTTGCCCCTGCAGCTTTGCAAAGCACTTTTCTTCTTCTTTTCCAATAATAAGGAAGAAGGCACAAATATCCTCCTTTAGAAATGAGAGAAACATCTTATCTTGGATTAAGCTTTTACTTTATAATAGATGTGGTCTTAATGGCCCCAGGGACAAAATGTGTCGCCTTTATCTCTGAGCTTAAAAATGAGTATTCTCTTATTCTTTTTCCCTCAGTGTCTTAGTTCCTCCATGGCATGGCTTTCAAAACTGTTGGGGGCTTTTCAGCAGTCCTGGAGGGCTGTCTGCTCAAGGAGGGGATGACCTGGGAGAGGCAGCCTCCCCTCCCCCCTCTCAGCGTGTCCCTGAGCCCTGGAGCCCCTGTCCCCCTGAGGGGTGAGCGACCCCAGCCTGCCCATCCTGAGCCCAGGCTCTGTGTCAGCTGTGTAGACCGATGTGTGCCAGGAGCGATGGGGTAGGCGGTGTCTCCCTCCCTCCCTCTCTCTGCTCCTTAGGACCCTGCTGAACATTTACATCCCTCCCAGTGGGAAGTGTAACATTGTAGCCTGTAGTGACTTAGCTTTTGTTGCAGTTGGGGGAGAGACTAAGACCTTCTTGACCCCTAAGAGATCCAGTGTGAACTCTCTTTTCCTTGGAAGCATGCTGACCTCAGTGGTGCAGTTTGCTGCTAGACTGAGGCAGGTGGGACTCAGAAGGAGGGAGGTCGTAGGCCAGACCACATCCCTGGTGCTGTGCTGGCTGACAAGATCGCTGTCGGGGTGTTGACCAGAAGGCCAGCCTGGCATGGGGTCTGAGTCGGAAGGCTGGGCTCCTCTGCCTGGAGGGCCATGGGTGGGAGCCTGTGTGGTACCCCGGGACACACGGATGCACACCAGACATTGTCTCCCCCCTTGTGGGAGACAGACCATGAAGCAGCATGCTCGGGGCTCCAGGGTCCCCCAGGGCAGACTCAGGGCTCTCCAAGGAATCCAGGGAATCTGAGGCACGGCCCAAGATCTGGAGGCGCCTGGAAGGATGGAGAGCGGGTGGTGCCCGGCGCCTGTGTGGTTTCATCCAGGAACGCAGCAGGAGGTCAGGAAGGGGAGATCCCTGGGTGCTTGAAGCAAAGGGACTTCTCCGTGGGTTAGTTCATGGCACTGCAGTAGGCCAGGGCCTGGGGGGGGGGGTCCTGAGGTTCCTGCCATGGGGATCTCTCACCCCAGAGGGAGCGTGCAGGGATGGAGAGGGACAGAGGTATGGCTGAGTTGGGAGGGGCCTCGTGGAAATCCAAGCAGAGCTCTTTGGATGTGACTCCAGAGCTCTGGCAGGAGGTCTGACGTGGATGCTGGGTTTTGTGCCAATGAAGACCAAGGCCACAGGCAGGCCTGGCCTCCCATGGGGAGGGTGTCGGTTACACTGGAATGCTGTTGTGGGGGCAGAAGCAAGCGGGTCCCTCAAGGAGGAGTCCGCTCGGGCAGCCATGCCAAATACCACGGACAGGGCCACAGGCCTGTGTCTCTCAGAGCCCAACTCCTTGCCGCCCACTTTCTTTCCTGAACATGTTAAACAGGAATCCCTTTCTCCTTGCATGGGGCAACCCAGGGTTAGGTTCCGTGGTGCCCGATGTTGTCAGGCTTTTTTTAAATTTTTTTAAAAGACTTTTAAAATTTACTTATTGAGAGAGAGAGAGCATGAGAGGGAAGAGTGTCAGAGGGAGAAGCAGACTCCCTGCTGAGCAGGGAGCCCGATGCGGGACTCGATCCCGGGACTCCAGGGTCATGACCTGAGCCGAAGGCAGTCGCTTAACCAACTGAGCCACCCAGGCGCCCCCGTCAGGCTTTTTTAAAAGCGGTGTTTACAGGTCACTTTTAGGTGTATTTTATCTAATTCTTAATGTTCCCCAGTAATAGAATATAACTTCCAGGAAGAGGGTTGACAGAGGGAAGAGCCAGCATGTGATTCCGAGTCTCTGCTGTGCAGAGTGAGACACGTGCACGGCGTGATTTTTACGTGGCTAAGTCAGACCATCAGCTTCTTCCCCCCTCTCACCCCTTCACCCCCTGTCATTTTGGGTCGTGTGTTGTTATTTCCCTGCTGTGTTAATCTGGCAAACAGGAGTCTACAGAAATGGTCACAGTTGTATTTGGAAAACGTTCTGTCGGTTTTGGTTTTTCCATTGAAGGGATTTATTGCCCCAAGATTTGTTGACCAGTTTGTTTCTGTGAATAAGCTCACTACTTACTGATAAAGCCAAAAACCCAAACTACGATGATTTTCCCGTCGCCTGGCACGCGGCCAGAGTTGGTTGGACAGTACATGAGCTGCTGTGACCGACGCGTGGGGACAGAGGTTCTGTCCACCCCCGAGTCCAGTCCATTGTCTGGTGGTTTTACTTGTAAACTCTCCTCACTTGCAGGAAACAGGTGAGTCATATCCGTGTCTTTATTAAATACGAATCTCAGAGGATTGATGTGCTCCACAAATTCAGACTGCCAAGTAGAATTGCTTAAGCCAGAAATGGCCATGAAACAGACAGGAAATGTACTTGTTGTAGAAAGTTTGTAAAACACAGGAGCGCGGAGAAGAAAATGCCCGTCCTCTGTGGCAGCCCGAGAGCACCTCGGGTCGTATTTTGGTCTGTGTGTGAAAGGGATTAGATGACTAAAACCAAGGGTTTTTGATTGTTTTATTGTGAAATACACCTACCATTTACCACTCCAGCCATCTTTCAGTGTCCAGTTAAGCAGCATGAAGCTCATTCACGCCACCCTCCATCTCCAGAACTTTCCATCTTCCCACGCTGAAGCTCTGTCCTCCGTAGACTCTCACCCCATCCCCTCCCCAGCCCCCGTGTCCACCATCCTACCTTCTGTGAGTGGAGTAGCACCGTGTCCACCCCTTGGTCATGGGTGCGTTTCACTCGGTGCAGTGGCCTCGTCCGTGTCATAGCAGGGGCCAGGATTTGTCCGTTTCAAGACTGTGCCCCTGTTGTCTGTATCGCCCACATTTTATTTATCCTTTCATCTGTGTGGGGACCCTGAGATTGTGTCTGCCCCTTGGCTGTTGTGAATAATGCTGCTTGTATGGTTGCACACGTGGGTGGTTGCACACTCGTACGGTCACACGTGTATGGCTGTACACTCGTATGGTTGCACACCTGTACAATCACACGCATGCATGGCTGCATGCTGGTACACTCGCACACCTGTGGTTGCACACTCGCACGGTTGCACGTGTACTGTTGCACACGTATGGTCACACTCGTGTGGTGGCACATCCATACGGTTGCACACACATGGCAGCACGCTGGTACACTTGCACATGTGCGGTTGCACACTCATACAGTTGCACATGCGTACAGTTGCACACATATGGTTGCACTCTTGTGTGGTAGCACATTCATACGGTTGCACACAAGTATGGCTGCACGCTGGTACACTTGCACACGTGTGGTTGCATACTCGTAGGGTTGCACATGTGTACAGTTGCACACATGTGGTTGCACTCATGTAGCACATTCATATGGTTGCGCACACGTATGGCTGCACACCGGTACACTTGCACATGTGTGGTTGCATACTCGTACAGTTACACATGTGTACCGTTGCACACATGTGGTTGCACTCGTGGTAGCACATTCATATGGTTGCACACATGTATGGCTGCATGCTGGTACACTTGCACAGTTGTGTGGTCGCACACTTGTATGGTTACACGTGTGTGCAGTTGCACACGGGTGTGGTTGCATGCTCGTATGCTTGCACATGTGTATGGGCGTACAAGCATCTGCTTGAGTGCCTGCTTTTAATTCTTCCACGTGAATACCTAGAAGCAGGGACTTGGGCCGTAGGGGAGTTCCGTGTTGAGTGTGTTGAGGGGCCTCCGTACCGTGTCCACACCAGCTGCTCCAGAGCACGTTCCCACCAGCCGTGCACCGGGGTTCCAGTTTCTCCAGTGCTTGCCAGTATTTGTTATTTTCTATTAAATGAGTGTGAAAGGGCCAATTAAAAACACTATTAGTATATCAGAAACTTCTTTCCAAATTACTGAATAAACTTCAAAATAATTTTAATGGTTTCAGTAGTATTTCACTGTATAAATGTGTCATAATGTGGGAAATCTGTCTTCTGTTATAAGACGTTAGGTATTCTAATGATCTCTGATTATTTCCTGAAGGTAGACAGTTCATGGTAGAGTTCCTGAGATGAAGGAGATACAAAATTAGAAGGCTGTGGTGAATACTGGCAACCTACCATCCAGAGGGTCACTGATGCACACTCTTATCAGAATTACATGTTTTAGAAACGTCTTTTTTTTGAAACTTTTCTTGATTCCATTTCAGTATTTGCCACTGTCATGCTTTTAGCATAAATTGGGCTGAAGTTGTCCCAGAATGCGCTTGGGGTCCCGCGTGTGCCGTGGACGTGGCTGTCCCGGCTGAGCAGCCCCTCCTGCCTGCCCCGTCGCAGGGATGAGCCTGAACTCTCCATTACTCATTGCTGATAAAAAAAAGTGCTTCTTTTGAAGGACCTGTTAGAATGTATTGCTGTTTCCGAAGATTCAGGGAAAAAATAAACACCTGGTACTTAAAACCAGTTTTTCTTTTTGGACCATCAGAGGTTCGTCTAGACAGCGAGGCCCCAGCTGGAAAGACAGTTTCTAGACTGACTCTAGCATTGATACACGTCTGTCAACTTCCCTCCCTGGAAATTACTCCACCTCTAAACCCCCAATTCTGACTGTCCCGCCCCCCAGTCACCCCCCGGCTCATGAACTGCTGGAGGCCGTGGAAGGTTGTCTCTGTAGCCTGCTCGGCACCTGCGCTGCTTGGCTCTTGCTGACCCAGGCCCTGGCCTGGGATCGAGGGGTGCTCGGGGGGCTCTGAGCAGAGCTGGAGGGGCAGAGACCACCCACCATTGTGCTGGGACAGCCCCGGCCTGGCCTCATCCCACACCCACCCTGACCCCGGGGATGGAACCCCCTTACCACCCTCTCCGAGGCCCAGGCCATCCCAGGAATCCACCTGGACCCCAGCCCCGGGGGCAGAGCAGGGAAGGGGGGCCCTGCAGCCTCAGCATAGGGGTGTGGAGGGCAGGGTCCCTGATGTCTCCATTACCTCACCCCTAAGAAACACCACTCTGAGGCTGGCCTCTGATCCTGTTTACGCGCCTTCAGTTCTAAGATAACTGCATTTAAATCCCTCCGTTTCCCGAAGGTGCCTTTTGAAACCAGCTGTTTGGCTAGCGAGTCGGAGTGGAACCATCTGGAAGGGAACCGGCCTGGGGCAGTGGGTGCCTGTCCCAGCAGATCCCTCCCCAGCCTCCGTAGGACTCTGGAGCTCTTTGTGCCTCGAGCCCCTCTGAGCAGGTGTCCCCAAACCCGGGAGCTGCCTCCTGTGGCCCGTCACCCTAGGGCCTGGTGGTCTGCTGGCAAAGTGAGCGATTTTGGCTCATGCTAACCTTCAGGTCATGTCTCTCAGCAGATCATTTTTTTTCCTCTCCTTAGTGCCCATTATTTCATAAGGGAGCCACCCTAGATACCTGTAGGGTCTGAGGTCCCTCAGTCCTGCAAGAGGGGCCCCTCCCGTGAGCTGCTTGGGGTCCCACGTTAAGGGAACATAACCTTAACTGACCAGAGCTTCTCCCTAGAAAGTGACTGGTTTGTTGTGATATTTTGTGATTTGTCTGAGCACAGTCACCAGCAGGGAGTTTTGCACTGGTAGATAAGGGTCTTCAATTCTTCTAATCCCTTCTAATTTTGTATCTCCTTCATCTCACAAACTCTACCATGAACTGTCTACCTTCAGGAAATAATCAGAGATCATTAGAATACCTAACGTCTTATAATAGAAGAGGGGGTTTTCCATGTTCTGACTTTATGCCCTTGTGTTGGGGTGCGGTGAGGCAGAAGAGGCTCCTCCCTCCCGTGCTCTCCCCTGCATGTTGTCCTCTGTCCCATGCCCCAGCTCCCTAGCCTGGGCCTGTGACCTCTCATGGGGTGACCGGGCATCTGTCCATCTGCCCCCCACTTTGTGAGCCAAGCATGGGGGGTATGGGCCTCATCTCTGTGGACAAGTCCCCAGATGGCCCGTCTCAGACGCCCCTCTTCATGCCGACCTGAGGCCCCCTTGGTGATATCCGTGAGTCCGAGCACCCTCCGTGCTGTTCCACACACAACCTCACCCAGGGACCTGGGGCAGGAGGGGCCCGGAGGTGGGCCTGGCGTGGGCAGGGGTCACGATGTCCCCTACCTTTGGGTGGCGATGTGCTTTGCCGGTCAGATGGCGTGGATGGAACCCCACGGGGCTGGGGACCCGTGGGGCGTGAGCCACGTCCGTTCCATATTGAAGTTGAACTTTCTATCGTGGGCTCCCCTGTTTCCGGATTTTCCCTTCATCTTCACCCCGTTCCTCTGCCCCCCCACCCCCAGACGTCCTTTGTTGCTGAAAGTGAGCGCTTGTGTCTGTCCTGCTGGCCTAACTGGTGTTCTTTCAACCTGCAGACAACGCGGTGACATATGGCAATGAGGAGGACGAGGGGGAGCAGTTCGACTTTGACAGCGGAGACGAGATCCCAGAGGCAGATCGACAGGCTGTGGGCGCAGACGCCACCTCCGGCTCAGGTGGGTCCCCCGCGGCCACCAGCCCACGCGGCGCACGGCCCCCTCGCTCTGACAGCCGGTGGGGGTGGGAGGCGCCATCGGCCTCCAGGAGCGGACGTTCCTGACCTGTCTGTGATGTGAACCGAATGGCGGATTTGAATTGGCTGACTTTCCTTTATTTCTGCTTCCCCTCTGTGTGTGTTGGAGGTGGTGGGTGTCGTCGATACCTAATGAACACGGTCCCCCAGTCTCGGCAGATGCCGTGAGGCAGTTCCAGAACTAACACCGTGGGATGAATTAGGTCCACGTTAGCTCTTGGAGGTGGGGTCGTCTGCTGGGATTCCCCAACCAGGAGGGGTGCGCACCTGGTGTGTCTTCGGCCCTCACAGCAGCCTCTCCGCGTCGTTAGCAGCTCCCCGAGTTCAGGCAGCTTCTCACCCTGCTCATCTCGGTGCAGAGGCCCCGGGTGCCCCACCTCCCGCCACGGGCTGCCTCGCCCCTCTGATGCCCCAGAGGCAGGGGCTTCCCTCAGAACCCCCAGATGGGGGCATTTCCTGGGTGCCCTGGGGTGCGTGGGCCCCAGGGGGCTCACCACCTCCTCCTCACCCCCGACCCAGGAGGGCCGGTCGGCGGTAGCCCCCCGTTGATGCGTCCGTGTTTGCCTCCAGGAGGTGAAGTTGGGATGGGAGCAGACACAGACGCCCCGGCAGAACCCACCACCCATGAGGTCCCAACGAGAGTCAACCCCTACTCCGTCATCGACATCACGCCCTTCCAGGAAGAGCAGTCCCCGCCCGCAGACCCGGGCCCTGAGGACGACAGCATGAGCCTGCCTGTGCCCAGTGGGTACTCGGTGCCCGTTCCCTGCGGCTACGCCGTGCCCTGCAACCTGCCACTGCTCCTGCCGGCCTACTCCAGCCCCGTCGTCATCCGTGCCACGTCCCTGCACGGGGAAGGTGCGCCTCCTCCCTGCACATCACAGGCGATAGACATCTTGTTTGTAAGACCAGTGGTGCCTGGTGTTCAGTTAGTCGCCAGAGTGGACCAGACACAGGTGCCGGTGCAGCTGTTCCCGGCTGAGGCCATGGGCACCTGCAACCCCATGCTGCGGGCCCAGGCGTCTGGGGGCTGCCGAGAGCACGACACTGCCCCCCCCCTTAGCGAAGCTCCGTGAGTTCTACTCAGGACGGACCCCGTGAACGCGGCCCTGCTGAGTTTTCTCCCTGCCTGACCTCTGTGCTGTGTGTGCCAGGACACGCCACGAGGCGAAGTGGGGGCGAGAGGCCCCTGACCCAGAGTCGTAACTCTGACTACATGAGATTTCAGGAAAACGGGTTCTTTCCCTCCCACTTAATCACAAGGGAGACAAAAAGTGTTTAAAGAAAATCTTGAATTTATATTGGGAAAACCACACGAGGTTCTCAGGGTGGATGTTTCCCCATATGTTTTCCTGTTGTAATTGGCAGTAATCTTGGAAATTTACCACGATCAACAATGCTGTTCGTATTTTGTAGCCCAAAGAGTAAGAATGATCTAAAAATAAGGAAGTAGATTATGCAGTTAAAAAAAGATTAAGGAACGCATTCTTATATTAAAGTAATTTGCTTATTTTCAGATCATTTGGTTATTTTTAATAATTCAACGTTATTTTTAAGTAATTCAGTATAGTTATAAACCATTGGCCTATTTTTATGCTGTCATCCTAGACCTATTGATAAAACCCTATCATAGTAAACACTACTGCAAGGCCCCAGATCCAGGAACACGGGTCTATGTTTGTCTCTTGAGCCTTTAAAGACAAACAGGCACTGGCGTCTTTGCTGGGGTCATGAGGAAAGCCTGGAGTACGGTGTGAGGCTGGCGTCCAAGGCCTGGACCTGCGCTGGTGGCCTGCCATGTGCTGACCAGCTTCTTTGCACCTTGTGGTTCTCCTGTGAACATGGCGGGCCTCTTGGCTCTACAAGGGCAAGGCTGCCCAGCACGGAGGCCGCGCCACCTGGAACACGACCCTTAGATACAGGAACCGCCAGAACCCCTTCTCTTCCCCACTGCCCAAGACCTATTTTGAAAAAAAGATTCCAAGATTCCCCTTCTGTTCGTTAGTGGTCCTCCAATGGCCAGAAACTCATGGTGCTCTGCTCCTTAGCATGAGCTTCCAGATCTTTCCGGAACAATAAGAGATGAGCAGTTGGTGTTGCCAGAGAGAGAACTTCTGAGTACGCTCATCTTCTCCTGACCTCCCCTTATCAAAGGTCTTGTGTCTGAGCAGACAGTAAATCGGGTGCATCTCCTTTCTTGAAAGGGGGAGCCCAGAGAAAGAAAGTGTTTTGGGCAGGCAGTCGAGACGAGGCCTGGGTGGTATGCATTCAGGGATGGGGAGTGGTGCCCTTGACCCAGCTGCAGGGAAAATCTCACGGTGTGAAGTGTGCCTGCTGCCGATTCATGTCCTTTCTTCAACGACTTTGTCGAATAGCTTTGTCTTTTTGGGAGGCCCCGTCGATCATTCTTTAGGGCAGTGTGATGTGGCAGGAAGAGCAGTCTTTGGAAGGGGGCAGGTTTGAGTTCAAATGCTGGCCCTGCCCCTGACCTGACATGTGGTCCTTGGCAGATGCCTACCGTTGAGTGGCCTTGAGAACGCAATGAGTTCGTGTCTCTGTGGTCTCCGCTGCACTGCCAGGGAGCTCCCCACTACTGCAGAAGGGTATTTGTTGGTATTTAGCGGGATCAGGGGACCATTTTTGTGGGTGAAATCTCCCAGCTTTCGTGGACAGTAACACACAATGGATTCTTCCTTAAAGGCTTTTTATGGACAGTTCCCCAGTGTAGCCATTACCAACCGGTCTTTGGTTGAGCACGTGGCCTGTTGTCCTGAGCTCATCACCCTCTCGTTGAACCAAACCCAGAGGTGGGAGAACAGCCATCGGCCGGGACACACGTGACGGACTTTGTGAGCGTGTGTGAGTGTGCACACACGTGTGTGTGTATGCGTGTATGAGTATATGAAAGGTTGGTTGTCAGGTATCATGAACATAACTCTTTATCCCTTGAGAATCTTTGGGGGCTGCCATTTAGACACTTTCCAATAAATCACAATTGTAAATTTCCATGAAAAAGTTAAGAATGAGAGAAATAGGTTTGTCCCTCTAGCTTGCTTTCCTTGGGTCACCATTTTAATTCCAGCTATTTTAGAGGATCTTTGGATATTGTTTTTACTGTCATCCTATTTTACATACATCTTACCTAAAACCTGAAAAAACTCTAAATCTATCAACTAATCATTTTTATGCTAAGCTTATCTTTGAAAAAAATATAAAACCATTTTAAGGCTAAAAATCCACTTCCTAAATACTTTTCCCTAAGACTAAAACTGTGTGAATTTTTTTCTTTCCTCACAGAAACACAAGAGGTAACAGAAGACGGTCAGTTTAATTCTTTAAGTTCTGAGGATCCAACGAACAGGTATCTCTATTTTTCCCACGTGCTCTGAGTTCATGACCCTTCCCTGAGATGTGGAACACAGTGATACGAGGTGCTGGCCTGCCCGCCCTCAGTGCTGAGAGGTGGTGACCGACCAGGCCTGTCCCCAGCCCAAGACCCTCCCTTCCCAGGCCCTGGACAGCTCTGTCTTCTGTACCCTCATGGGTGCTCTGGAAAACAAGGACTCTGCAAGGTGTTCATCTTGTTCTGTGGAAAGACAGGCCATCTGAAGGCACAGGCAGGTGGACCAGGGAAGACACAGCCCTCCTCAGGCTCCGTGTAGCTGACGCTCCATGTGCTTTAGCATCGTAGAGGGCCTCAGAATCCTGTGGTGGCAGGTGGGGGGGGGGTTCAGTGTGTCTAACCCACCTTTCATCCAGAATCCTCCAAACTGATTTGATTGTAGATCTTTCTTTCATGCCACTTGCCTTCAAAAATGCTATGTCACCTGCTTGAGATGCCCAGGAAAATCCCATCTTCCAGGAGAACTGCTACTTCCATTCCAGAACCGTGCCTACATGTCTCATTTCATTCTTCCAGAACTCTGTGAGCACACCTGCATTAAAACTGATTGCTATGTGCTCTCGCTGTCATTTCCTGTGCCCCTTCTGCTGCTGGGTAAGAATTTTACGAAGTTAAAGACCAGGTTTACCAAGGGTTGTAGCATGGTATGTGTGCCTGTGTGTTGATCCTGGGCAGCCGTATTGAGGTATAATGCACACACCACGCCTGTTTCAAGTGTACTGCCCTGTGGGTTTTGGTGCATTGCATCATGTTTTAAAATTGTTTTTAAAACTTATAGTTAAAATCTATATAACAGAGAATTTAGGCATTTTAGCCATTCTAAGTATAACGTGTAGTGACATCTTGTGCGTTTACGTGTATTGTGTATAACCATCACTACTATTTACTTTCAGAATTTTTCATCTTCTCAAACAGAAACTGTCCATTCTGTGGTAATCTAGCATCCCCGGCACAGCCCCAGAGAATCTCTTCTCTGCGTGCCACCTCTGCCAGCTTGCCTACTCCGGCTAACTCGTATAATTGGAATCCTGGTAGTTGTCCGTTTGTGTCTGGCTTATTTCCCTTTGCGTCATGTTTGCAAGGCTCCCCCATGTTGTAGGGTGTGTCGGGATTGCCTTCCTCTTCAAGCCTGAATAATAATCCTTTGTGAGTCCGTATTGACCTCTCGATGGGCACTTGGGTGGTCTCCACCTTCGGGCTCTTGTGAATAAGGCTGCTGGGAGTTGCCGGCGTACAGCATCTGAGTCCTTGCTCCCTACCCCTTTGGCTCTAACCTGGGAGCGGTCTGCTGGATCTTGTGGTGAGGCTGTATTTAACTTTTTGAGGACCAGCACACTGTCTTCCACAGGGGCTGCGCCATTCTACATTCCCATCAGCAATGTACAAGTTCTGATTTCTTCGTAAGATCACCGAACTTATTTTCCATTTTTAAAGATTATAGGCGGTGAAGGCCCGTTGGTCACTCTGGGGTGACTTTCTGACTGGCACCGTGTGTGACGCCTAACAGACCCTTAAGAAGGTCTGGTGGAGAACTGGAAGCCAGTTCAGGTCTTCCCGAGCAGGGACTTCATGTCTTCTTGTATTTGTCATGCCAGGTCCTGTGCCATGCTTTCAGTGGGCCTTCAAAAGCATCGTAAATAGCAGGGAATGGAAGCTTGAACTTGGGCTCTGTGTTGAGAAGCCACAGCTGGGTGTTAAATTGGGAACGTGCAGATTAGACCTGCTGAGTGAGGGGGCAGAAGCCTCCCGCACGTGTCTGCAGGTGGCTCCCTCAGCCTCCCGGTGACCGATTTGGGGGAGTGAACACCCCAGGGTGACTTTGATGGAAGGCACGGCTCCGGTACCCCCACACAAAGGCAGCCTGGTCACCAGACCTATCCCGTATGCATCCCAGGACCAGGGCAGGTGAGCAGTGAGCCGGGGGGAGGGTGTCCTCTGCCCCCGTAGATACAGAGCAAGGTCACCAGACCTGTCACTTACTAGATGAGAGTGGAGCAGAGATCACTAGCTTTTCAAAGGCTTAACTCTTAAGTGTTGATTTCACAGGGTGCCCTGAATGTATGGTGGGAATCCCGGGCTTCGGTCCTTCTACACAGGTCCAGACTGTGGATGTGAGCAGGCTTGTCATACTGTAAAACGCATGGGCAGCAGTTCAGAAGACACGGTGCTCAGCTCAGAACATCCATCATGATATCTGGGGAAAACATGAAGTGTGCATACGGTGAAGCAGATACACTCTTTGGGGACCTCCACGGTCTCCTGACAGGAAGCATTCCACTGTTGTGATTTTGTGGTTTGTTTTCTCCTAGTGACGACCGGGTGCACAAGGAGGACAGTGCGCTCGCTCGGTGGGTTGCGGACCCAGCCAACACTGCGTGGATGGAGAGTAGGTACCGCACGGCACCGGGAACCTGGCGGGGCCGTCCCAGGATCCTCGCCGGGCTGTGTGGACGCCACCCCGGGGCGGGGGGGGGGGGGGGAGGGGCGTGTGTTTTTGTCAGGTTCTGCCGATTATTCTCATGTCCTGTTCAGATCGAACACTTTAGAAACGTATTCATTTACCTCACGTACGGACCAGGGCTGACTGTGTCACTGCTGTGCCCTGCACTCTCTGTAGCCCTTCTTTCAGATCCCTTTGGAACATCTCTGCTCACCCCATCCTAGCACCTATTTGTTCCTCATTGGTTCTTCCTCATACGGTGTTTGGGTTTTGTCATGATAGTCCTCTATTTGGGGAACTGATGCTTTGACCCAGGCCCGTAGTCAGCAAGTCACCACTGAGACATCAACCAGGTATTTTTCCTTGGGATTCTCACAAAGATGCTTTTTCATGTTACAATTTTGCAAAGGGGGTGGGTGGCTGGTTAAGCCAGCCCACTGTCCAGATGGCATACCAGATCTTCTGTTCCACGTGTGGTTTAGAAAGCTGAGCTATTTTTAACCAGATTTGATTTTTAATTTTTAAAGAAAAGTAAGATGGCTTTTCTAATTACCTCTTTATTATCCACTGGCTCACTGATTTCTGTATAATTATTTTACGTGATTGACTTCCAAGAAAGAATCATCTTAACTGTCTCCTAATTATTAAATTATCTCCTGGAATGTGTCATTCTGGATTTTATTATGACATTGTCAAGCAAGGAACTTAGCATAAGTAGATGATTCTGCCAGGGGGCTGCTAAATTGGGAGCATTACGGGATGAAATTAACATCTTCCAATTCTCTAGAAAATTTATTTCCAAAGTAAAATTTGTCTGACTTTCCCCCATTACTTGTTTTATTATGTAAGTGGCAGTTAATTAGAATAACACACAGGTTAGGGGTGGTGACCCCTACCACAGTAAAAAATCTGGGTATAACTTTTGACTCCCCAAAAACTTAACCACTAATAGCCTCCTGTTGACCGGAAGCCTTCCAGATCACATGCACAGTCAACTAACCCATATTTTATGTATGTGTTATATACTGCATTCTTACAGTAAAGTAATCTAGAGAAAAGAAAATGATATTAGAAAAATCATAAATACGTGAAAATACATTTGCAGTATGTACTGCAGACATCAAAGACAAATCTGCACGTAAGTGGGCTTGTGCAGTTCACAGCTGTGGTTTTCAGGGGTCCACAGACGAGCATCCCTCGCACTATCTAACGGGAGTAGACATGTTCATCGTGGTTGCAGTTAATATTGTAACAAGGAAGCAGACATCTGTCACGTGGGGGCTTGACAGCAGCAAGAGAATGAGGAGCGATCCGAATTCCGCCCCCCCCACCCCCGGTAATGTAACAATGGCTCAGTGTCAGAGGAAGAGTTCAGTGTATTTACCTCATTTTCTTGTTGCTTAGTCACTTTGTAGTGTGGTTGATTTCGATGTGAGGCCTAAACTCTTACAAATACTTAAATGCATTTCTGTTTTCACCACTGCTCTTAAACATGACCTTCTCAGACAGTATACACTGAGGAGTTTGCCCGTGGAGGATCTTCACTTTTTCTTAAGAAAACTTGTTCAATTTCAGAGGACATGAATGTTCCACATTATATAGTGGGAGAGATTTTATCCTAACAGGTGAACATTCTCACCCTTGCCTAAGCCTACTTTTCCTATCCAGTGGTTCAGAGTATCATGGAATAATGGGTTTATTTTCCCAGGTTCCTTTTAATATAGCCCCACTTGAGCTTTCCCTTTATTGGGAAACTATGTACACCACCTTTGTATTTTTTGCATATTAGAACACATTAACTTCATAAACTTAAAAATACTTATAAAGAGCCACATGGAGATGGACTAAATAATGGACTAAATTGACCTAGAAACCACAAAAGTCCCTGTTGGAGAGATTTCACAGCTGGTTCATGTAGAGTGTCATGCTTCAATCCCAAGAAAACATCCTGTCCCAAAAGTAACGCTTATGCTTTGGTAAGGTATCACGAATTAGCCCTTACAAACTAATTTTTTGAATAATTATAGCATCATAGGAGACTATGGTCCTAAAAACAACATAAATTATACTTGGTTGGTGTTGGTCGGTTTTTAACATTTCCCTCTTTTTATTCCAGATCCAGAAGAAGCCATTTATGATGACGTGCCAAGAGAAAATTCAGACTCTGAACCAGGTTTGAATTGTTTGTAATTGAGTTTTAGAGGATTCGGTTTATCAGTGTTTCCTTCTGGGTGTAAAAAATGACTAGTTAGTGTGCACACAATCCCTAATACACAGCTTATATGTTTTATGTTCGTGGTTTGTATATTGTGTAGTGTCTCATTGATATCACGGGGTGGAATATTGGTCTGTGCACATAGGTGTGTGTGGTTATATTATAGCACTTGAATGAATCTAAACAAGCATTGATTAATATAAAGAAGCAGAAAGAGTTAAAGATGTGAAAAATATGAATGGAAAGGTAAAAAAGTGGAAGCTGTAAGTACCAGCATATATATAATAAATGATTTAAATGAGAAAATAGAAGAAGGAAGTACTAATACTTTTCCAGATTTAAAGAATGATGTAAGTTCTCAGATTATAGAAATACAAAATCAAAGCAGGCTCAAGCCTGAATCCATAGCACATGCACTTGAAACCGCTGAGCACAACGCAGTCCACTAATACCAAAACACAAGTGTTTAAAAAGAGGGAGACAAAGGCAATATCAGATAAGGATTGGGGAGATTTACCACTCAGACTCTAAAATCTATTTCACGTTGCACGTCAAGGAAAAGGGTACTGAACCTAATAGGCTGCAGGAAGAACAGAGAGCAAATAATGACTTTGTGAATGAATCTAAGCAAGCATTGATTGAGACGGCACTAATAGTATTGTTTGATTTCACAAGTGTGACTGCAGGGTGGGGCTGAGGCCCTAGACAGTTGCACCTGACATCTGGGGGGTGGTTGACCCTCCGTGTCTAACGTCTGTGCATTTTTCAGGAAAAGGATATAAATAATGATTGTGTGTTTTTTCCTGTGATAGGTTGGCTCTGCATTTATGGGCAACCACTAAAAGAATAGAAATAGATTATTTAACTTCCAACCCAGTAGAGAAAAACCCAGTCTGGGTGGAAGAAGCAAGAAAATGTAAAATAAGAAAGTTTGGCAAATAATATGAAAAAAGATGGCAAAATTAGTCCAAGTATATTTCTATATAGTAAATATAAACTGAGTCCAATTGCCCATAAAAGAAATTCTCAGGTTGGGTAAAATAACAGAGCTAGGCATATATTTTTATGAGAGCTATATAAGGATACAAAACATTTGTAAGTAAATGGATGGAAAAAGAAATATAAGGCCAATTCCAACCAAAATATAGCCAGTATTACTCTAATATATTGAATGTTAGGCTATAAAATATTAGGCATAGAGTCCTTCACAAGAGAGAACTGTAACAGTTCTAAACTTGTGTGCACCTAACAAGACAGTCTCCAAATATATAGAGCAAAATATGACTGAGATATAATCAGCAATAGTTAAGTACATAATTGGAGTGGGAGTTTTTTTTTTTTAATTTTTATTATGTTATGTTAGTCACCATACAATACATCATTCGTTTTTGATGTGGTGATCCACCATCCATTGTTTTCGTACAACACCCAGTGCTCCAGGCAGAACGTGCCCTCCTTAATACCCATCACCAGGCTAACCCATCCCCCACCCCTTCCCCTCTAGAGTCCTCAGTTTGTTTCTCAGAGTCCATAGTCTCTCGTGGTTCATTTCTCCCTCCGATGTCCCCCCCCTTCATTTTTCCCTTCCTTCTCCTAATATTCTCCAGGCTGTTCCTTATGTTCCACAAACAAGTGAAACCATATGATAATTGACTTTCTCTGCTTGACTTATTTCACTTACCATCATCTCCTCCAGTCCCAACCATGTTGATGTACAAGTTGGGTATTCATCCTTTCTGATGGCTGAGTAATATTCCATTGTATATATGGACCACATCTTCTTCATCCATCATCTGTTGAAGGGCATCTCGGCTCTTTCCACAGTTTGGCTATTGTGGACATTGCTGCTATGAACATTGGGGTGCATATGGCCCTTCTTTTCACCACATCTGTGTCTTTGGGGTAAATACCCAGGAGTACAATTGCTGGGTCATAGGGTAGCTCTATTTTTAAATTTTTGAGGCAACTCCACACTGTTTTCCAAAGTGGCTGTACCAACTTGCATTCCCACCAACAGTGTAAGAGGGTTCCCCTTTCTCCACAACCTCTCCAACATTTGTTGTTTCTTTCCCTGTCCATTTTTGCTATTCTGACTGGTGTAAGGTGGTATCTCAATATGGTTTTGATTTGAATTTCCCTGATGGCTGATGATGATGAACATTTTTTCATGTGTCTTTTAGCCATCTGTATGTCTTCAGAGAAGTGTCTTTTCATGTCTTCTGCGCATTTTTTGATTTGATTATTTGTTTTTTGGGTGTTGAGTTTGAGAAGTTCTTTATAGATCTTGGATACTAGCCCTTTATCTGTAGTGTCATTTGCAAAGGAGTGGGAGTTTTTAAGAAAGCTCCTTCCACGGTCATAGATTCTGGATGTAAAATTAGTAAACTGCAGAAGAACACAGTATACAATCAACCTAAAGACCATATATAGAACCCTGAAGCTAATAGTTTCAGAATGTACTTCTTTTCAAACATATGGAATATTTATAAAAATTATATAGCATTTCTCAAAGCAAATATTAACAAATGCCAAAGAATTAGTATTCAGGCCTCATTCCCTTGATTTAAAAAAAAAACAATAAAAAGAACATTTGAGTATTAAAAAATAATACTAATACCTAGCTCTTAGACAAGGCTGAAAGGAGAATGGAAATTAGGAATATTTTGACTTGAATAATAATGAAAACATTACATAAATTCTTATGGGATAGATTTACAATAATTATAGACACAGTGGCATTTGTTAATAAAAGAAGATGGAAAAATAATGAGCCAGCATCCAACTCAGTTATATTAATGAATAGCGGAGCAAATTGAGAAAATAGAAGGAAATAAAAATGGTAACAGTAAAAGTGATAAACAAAACAAAGAAATAATGGAAAGTATCAACAGAACCAAAGCGCAGTTCTCTAAAAATAATAAAGAAAATAGAGAAGCCTCTGGTAGTGTTGGGAAGAAAGGATATTATTGGGAGGAGACAGAAGGAAGGAGGGAAGGAAAAATGGATCAGGAGCAAGAAACTGCAGTAGAAACCCATAAACACTATGAAGGGATTCTAGAAACAACTCGATATCAATCAGCTGAAACACTTGGACTGCATCTGAGGTGGAAAACATTAATGCATAATGATTCCTGATTTAGAATTAATTGCTTAACTAATGTGCCAGAACGCCCGCTAAGACCAGGGTCCTCAGCTCAGAGTGGCTAAACTGTCAGTGGACAGACAGTCCCTCTGCTCTACACATAGTTCCAGTGGATAGTACAAGGCAGGAGCAGGTAAGTCACTTTAGGGTCTTAGGATAAGCTTATAACCCCCTTCCCCAAAGGTGTGATGCTGAACATCGTAATGAAAATGTAAAGAAATAAAATCCAGTAGTATCCCAACAAACAAGCAAAAGCCAACCTTACCCTTTGGATTCAGGAGTTTATGGATCCCTTAATATTAGCAGGTTCTTTTACCATCCTTTCCCCAGGAACAGACTAAAGGACATAAACCTTACACTCATCTCAATAGATACTTAAAATGCACTTGATAAGATTCAGTGGCCATTCAGTGTTAAACCCTCATAATAGAAGGAAATGTCCTCAGCCTAATAAAGGACGTGTTCTCATAATCTACATCCAGTGTACTAAATTATAAAGAGTTAAAAGCACTTGGTAATTTATTTATTCCACAATGCGTTTAGACGCTGTTCCATACTGAGCATTGATCTAGGTTCAGCTAACAGAGCGGTCCCTGCCCTCAAGATTCCTACACTGAGGGAGACAAACACTTAACATTTACATCCCTTCATAAATAAAACCGAAGTACTTATGAAGGAATGTGCTTCCAGGTATTTATTTAAATGCATGCATGCTGCAAATAAAGTGGAAATGAAAGACTGGTTTCTGTAAAAAAAACAAGCTTGAAATTTATTTTTGGGTAATTTATGCTACCAGGTAGGCCCTTCCCAACCCAGACGGGGTGATCTGAGGCCTCCAGCATCAAAACAACAACAAGAGTTCTTCCAGTAGTCTCCCTACCAAAGGTGACAGCCATCCTGGGTAGAGCCAGCGGTGTCCCTGTGAGGACAGTGCCCTGCAGGGTGCTGATGTGTATGGCGTGGATGCTTTCACTCACATATCAGCCAGGACTCTCCCTTGTTAGGATCACAAGGGCTCCCGGTCCCCTCTGGCCCTTTGCTCTTTGCTTGTTAAACGCCTTGGTGGCACAATCATTTTGAAAAAACACTTTAGTTAAAGACCTAGCTAAAGTGCAGATGGTAATACAAACCAGTGGTCTCCTGGCAGGTGTGTTTCCTGGAGAAATTCATGCCTGCTTCAGGGAGACGGGTGCAGGGATGCCCCTCTGCAGCACTATTTGTAAAGAGCAAAAGATGTGGGGAAACGTAGTGGCTCCACACTTGGGGAAAGGATCCATATGGCAGTGAATTTATACAATGGAGCATTATACTGCAGTTAAAAATGAATAAATGATGTGTGTATGTATAAATGCACACACACACTTTCAGTCACACACACTCAAAAGCAATGAGCAAAAAACAAGACACACAGAGCTAGGGTGCATATGCCTGTAGATGGATGCACACCTCAGAGGTAAGTGGACACCCGCAAGCCAGGACTGATTCTTGCTGACCTGGGGGAGGGGACAGGCCTCTGGTTGTGTGCATGTCCGCTTTGTACCGTTTGCGGTAAAGTGCACACTGCATACAATTGACCATTTTAACTAGTTGAGAGGAGACGGTTTGTGGCATGAAGCACACTCACGGGCTGGTGGGCCTTCCTCGCCGCAGTCCTGGCTGAGGGCAGGTAGCAAGGTTGCTGCCCAGAAAACTCAGCCAGGTAGACCAGCTCTCCCTTCACTGGCCTGTGGGAGAAACATGTGCCCGGTGGTTGTGTTCACTTTCCAGCATCAGGAAGCCTCACTCCGTGCATCTAGGAACTGAGGAGGGCCTCATAATTCACAAACCATCAATCCTCTAGTTAACACGACGCTGTAGAGCCCTTGAAAGTTTGAGCATGCAGGGGAGGCCCGAATAGCACTACCTTTTCCAGAACATAGAGCACCATTACTGTCACACGTCCTGACCACTGAGTGGTAACGTCCCTAAGTTACAGGTGGTCCACTGTGCCTGGGGTGTGACAGTTCTGACGCCCCCGAGGTGGACAAGCCATCCAGCCGACCCTAGAGCAGGGCTCACAGGAGAGCAGGGGCCCTCAGCTGTCTCCCCAGAGCTGGGACCAGCTGGTGCACCTGCCGCTGGCTCCCGCACTCCAGAAATGTTGCTGCAGGTGTGAGCACCACCTGCCGTGCTATGTGTGTGGACTTTTCGCTGCACACAGAGTAGCCCGACGTCCAGAGCAGTTGCGGAAGCGGGGAGGATGTACTAATCTGGCAGCTTCAGGATTCACGCACCACGCTGGGGGAATAGGGCACGGGCACACACCGGCACGTGTGGGTGCCTCCATTGCTGACTGGTCCATGGAGGGTCACCAGGTTCTTGCACTCATGGCCAACTGCTGTTGTCAGGATGGCTCTTGGTCCTGACTTGCATGGCGGCTAAGCTGGAGTCTGGCTGCATCCCCAGAATCCACCTGCCCTGTTGCCCCAGTTGCCCAGTTCGTGGTTGTGGTTTGTTGTGCTTCAGGCACAGCTGAACCACACCACTGCAGCTCCTGGAAAGGGAGCTCATTTTCAAATATGGCTTTGTTTTACCCAGATGACATTTACTCCTTAGTGCTTTTAACCAGAAATTTGGATTTCTGTCTTATGTTCTAGAATATATCGGAATCCAGTGGAGATGTCATGCAGGGCCAGGGTAATCTGGAGTATTACAGGAATTTTCAAAGTGACAAATTCCTATCTACTTTTCATTTCCAGTGAAAGCAAATGTTTGCCTTTAAGTATTATATATACAAAGCTAGCTCTTGGCCCTGAAGAATCTATTCATCAAGGTTTAATTACTGAAGATTTTTAGGGCCAAGTTTTATTACAGAGGACAGTGGAGGATGCATATGGAATAAATTTTATCAAGAAATGTGAATATATTTTCAGGCATGGAAACAGTGTCTTTTATCCCACTTTGTACTGTCCTTCGGTGATAATTTAAGCAGAAATTACTCTTAAGTCATTTATACTTGAGAAAGTTCATCTGAAATTTGATGCTCATTTGTTTAACAAGTAATAGAAATCAGAGAGACACTGATATCCTGGAAGTTTGTAGAATGACATTTCATTCTCAGAAAGTCCTGTCACCAGCAGCATGGCACTGAAAATGGGAAACCCATCTGTATTTTTTTGTTCCACTGCATATTTTTTGTATCAGTCAAGGCGTATCACAGGATTACTTTTTGTGAATCTGTGGCCTTGGCATCTATTAGAAAGGAAGCGGATTAATTAATCGGTGATGAATGTCAAGACTTTCTCCTTGCCGTGGGAGTGTCCATAAGGCAGCTCGGCTCAGTGAACTCACTTTTGCAGAATACAGATTATGAAGTAAAAGATGGGAATTAAAGCCTTTGGAAGTTTTAAACAAAAGATCCCTTGTCCATGTATTTGGTGACATAGACCTGTGTTCTTTACTAATTCTGAAATGACTGATGTGATTAAAATATTTTAAAAGCAGTAATAGGTTATGAGATTTATTAGACCATTGTTAGCACAAAGGCAAAATTTCGTTGTTTCCCGTGAGCTTCCCATGTGTCATATTTGAATGTCTCTCTCATCTATGTATCTATCATCTACTTATCTAATCTGTTTATATTCCCTACATTTATCTTCGTGTGGCCAACAAGGTATTTGGTATAATTCTGGTAGATTCTTATAGGCCAGTGGCCCTCAGGATGCACCTGGGGCTGGGGGTTCACCGGTGCTCTGTCCAGCCCTGCACATCGCTGCGCCCATCCTGGAGGTGGCGCCCACCACCTTTATCGGGGAGCCTACCCCCCGAGGTCTGATATGCTCCCAGCCCCCGGCTCTCCATGATATGGTGAAACAAGAAGCATGCACAAGACCATAACTAGCAAATTCTGCATTTTTTATTTCACTTGCCCTCAGATGAGATGATTTACGATGACGTTGAGAATGGAGAGGAAGGTGGGAACAGCTCTTTGGAATACGGCTGGAGCTCCAGTGAATTCGAAAGCTACGAGGAACAGAGTGACTCGGAGTGCAAGAACGGGGTCCCCAGGTCCTTCCTGCGCAGTAGCCACAAGAAGCAAGTATGTGTTCAGTCTGTGTGGGAGACAGCATATCTTCCGGTAGCACGTGAACAGGCCTCTAAAATTTGCACCCCGTAATATTTAAGTGTTCTTGATGATGTTGGCACATAGTGTGAGGAAGGTGTAAGCAGTAGGGAAGGGGTTCCTGATTTGACCTTGTGTGTATAATCATAGCAGGATGGGAAATTCAGTTTTTACAGACACACTCAGAAGGCCCTCAGTGACCGTTCTCAGCGTTATTTGTGTTTGTGCACAGATAGGCACGACTTCCATGCAGCCTGAGTGGACGGTGTCGGGTCTCTGTGGGACGCAGATGGTGTTGAAGGACAGAGCCCCTGAGCTGCCCAGTTATCCGTCCTGAGTGGAGTGTGTGTGTGCACACCTGTGCGTGAACCCTGAGGTCAAGGTCTGAAGAGGAGCTTCAGAGATCAGGAGTGTGGATTCTAGAACTGGGTGGTGGTTGACTGTGGGACCTAGGAGCGCTTTCGTTGAGCGGATCCTCTTACTGAGATGTGTGGTTTTCCATGGTGCGTGGCTGTGCTATTTGCTCCCAGTTGCTGGGCTCTGGCTATTTGTGAAAGGGGTCATTTGTGCTCACGCTCACCGACGTGTCTGCAGGCTTCACGGGCTTTCTGTGTGAGGCTGAGCATCAGGCCACAGGCACAGGGAGACTGGCCTGTGTGACGGTATGGGCAAATCACCAGCCCCACCTGCACCCAGGGAGCAGAGTGGTGGGGTTTTGGCTCTGGCTCCCATGTGTGTCCAGCTTGCAAGTGGTTACGGGTCACCTAGTGTTCTCATACTCTGGGAACTGGCTTCACGAAGCCCAGAAGACCCTACCCCTTTGTGCAGGTCACCTCAGCACCTTACATCATTACAGCCTTTCCTTGGACCCCTTGCCGGCAGTCAGCACAGCTGAGACTTAACTGGCAAGGGAAGCCGTAGTCGGATTGACCCCATGCACCTGCCACGCTGGGCTTACGTTGAGATTGGAGAGCCGTGCGCGGGGGCCTCAGAAGAATGGTTAAAACACTCTTCAGTTTCCTTCTGTTGGTGGGCCGGGTGTCAGGTGCCCACGGACCAGCCACTCCCACACTTACTGAAAGACTGTATTCTTCGCCCTCTGAATGGAACTCCGTTCCCGGGCAGGCTCCCCAAAATGCCGAGTGAGAGGCCACTTCCCAGCGGGTGAACGGCCCACAGGGTGGCTCACGAGTGCGGGATAATCACCTGGGCACCCTCCTCCCTCCCTTGCCCCAGCTCGGCCGCACCCTGGGGCAGCTGGGAGCGCGGCTGGCAAGACAGGGCCGTGGGAAGGACCGGGCATTCTCGTTTAAGTCAGGATTTAAAAACGGCCTACTGAATGAACACTCTTAAGTTGTTGACTAGTCAACTCAAAAAAACCCAAATTTTTAATGAAAATTTGCTTAAGGTATCTTTTCCTGAGTTGACGTGGGAAGCATTTGCTGGAGAAGCCTTGAGGCCTTGGTTTCCATATCTGAGATTGTGGGATCACGGTGGACAGTGTTTTGCAGGATTCTCCCCTTCCCCATCCACTGAGACAACCGACGTTAATGTCAGTTCGGAGGCTTAAAAATGTGTGCTGTCCATTCCCAAATCATGACGCCCTGTATGTAGGGGCAGGCCTGAACTCGGGTATCGTCTGCCTTGGTGCTGGCACAAAAGAATAATTTTATACCTTGTTTACTTACATTTTGGATCATCTTAATGATCAAATGCAGGGGAATGAGGTCCTAGCTCCTTTGGTTCCCATAGTTGCTTTAGGCTGGTGTAGAAATGTCTCCAGTCTGGCTCGTCCACAGTTGCCTCCTCGCCCCACGAGTTTGACTTCCTCATTTTTATGTCTCAGGACTTGGTGGGCCAGAATTAGGGGCTCCCCGTGGGGCGTGGGGTCCCCCAGACGCCACCACCGCCATGTCCTCTCAACGTAAGACTGTCTGAAAGTACCGGAAGGAGCGTCCTTGTGAAAAGATTGTGTCTCTTTATGCTGTAGCTTTCCCATGACCTAACCCGTTTCAAGGAGCACTATGAGAAAAAGATGAGAGCTTTGATGGCAAACACGGTGGGAGCCACAGAGATGCAGCAGCTAAAGCAGAGACATGAACTCAAGGTAGTGTGGTTCATTTTTTGACCAGCTGCGTTGAACGTGCTTATTCAGAGACAGGCCATGCTTTTAAAAGAAGCACCATAGCAACCATGTTGGCCCTTTTTAACCCAACAGTGGTTCTCAAAGTGTGGTCCTGGGCTCCCAGGTGTCCCCAAGGCCCGTGTAGCGCGCTCACATTAGATCTGAGACGCTATTTACCCTCTGTCTCCCTCGTGCGCTCACACGCGGACGCGAGTGTCCCTGAGGCCCCGCTGTGTGGGACCGCAGCCACGGCCTGCAGGATCCGCCATCTTTGAGATGCCGGAGAGATTTCCAGACATGCGCAACCGCACCACCTATCTTGGGGGGAGATACAGTGGTGTTTCATGAATGCGCTACTTGGATAACACAGGACAGGTTTATTATTATTTCTAAATGAATGTTCAGAAAAGTTTGATATTTTTCTCAATTTTAACCCTTCATCCAGTAAACGTAGACCAGTGAAAGCCAGATGAACAGAGCTCGTAGGGCCCTTGGTACTTCTACGAGTATAGAGGGCTCCTGAGACCAGCAAGTTCGAGAACCGCTAGATTTGAACGTGGTGGCGGTCCGTCCTCGTAGAGGTGTTTTAAAAGGGCACTGTCAAGTAACGTTCACGTCCATTAGGTCTCTTGTTCCTCCGACGTTTTGTGATTTGTTTGTATGTGTGAAATAGTGTCTAACTGAAAATAGATGTTCCCTTCCGTTAGAGTCACCTGCTTAATTCCGGGGTGTTCTTGTGCCCTGGGCTTCCCACAGCAGGAGCAAAACTCTGGGAGTCACGTCACTTCCTTCAGCCCAGCCTCTGGCTGGTTCCCGTGCACGAATCTAAGGCAGCAGGTCACACAGGAGTGTCTGGGGCCTGGCGCGATTTTGCAGAGAGCCGTGAGTGCAGTCATTGGTCACGGGGGAGGCATGAAGGAGGCCAGCTTGGTGGAGGAATTTGGAAGCAGGTGTGTGGCAGGGAGAGCAGCATGCGCTGGGAAGCAGGGAGCCCTGAGACACGGTAAGTAATTAGGGCCAGGCCAAGCAGACCCCCTTCATCCAGTAAGAAGCAGACAGTAGCATGGGTCGGGAGCCCTGGCTCTGTCTCCTGGCTGCTGTGTGATCTGGGACAGGCACCGCAGCTCCCCAGCACCTGGGTCTTCATCGCTGCTCGAGGACCAGGCGCTTTGCAGGCTGGCCCCCTTTCGTCGTCTCTTTGCAATTCTCTGATTCTCATCTGAGAGACCCTGGTCAGGGTCTGGCTGAAGATCGAGGCTTAGCGGTCCGGCGTGGGCTAAGGCAGATGAGGTCTGGGGAAGCTGGTGGGTCAGGAGACGACGCAGAGGTGCCTTGCAGCAGGCGAGCCTGGGGGGAGGGGCGTGCAGGGTGGAGGCCCCAGCAGTGGCCGGCAGGGGAGATGGCGCATGTGGTGAAGGGCATGTCCCCAGGATGGGGAGGGGGGGACGCAGGACCCAGGAGCTGCGGTGGCCGTGCCCCATGGACGTTGGAGCAGGGTCCTGGCTAGCGAGCGTGGACGTGGTTTGGGTGCAGCTGGGTGGAGGCCTGGGGGGCTGGAGGATGCACGGGGCCAGCCAGGGCTGCAGTGCCTGTCCGACACCGGCGTGCACCCCCGGGGGGCACCCGGGCCCAGATGATCCGGCCCCGAGACACACTGGCAGGGTTGAAGTCCGTGCGCTGTCAGGACGGAGTCGGCAGGAGGACCAGGGCGGCAGGCAGTGTGGGGTCCCTTGGACCAGATGCCGGTTTGTCTGGAGCAGGCCATCTGGGGTTTCTCTTTATAAAAGAATCCCTTGGAGCCTGATAGCCAGTACCTCAGACCTTAGAGTTTTCGAGAATAAGGGAGGTAAGAAGCCAAAGCAGGTCGTTGCAGCTCTGAGCCCCAACGGCTGGTGTGTGCGTGTGTGTCCTCGGGCTCTGGGTTCAGGGAACCAGAACCCCTACATGGCGGTCCGGTGGGAAGTGTGGTTCTGGCTCCCCACAGCCCGCAGCGGGGCCCGAGCAGCCCGCGGGCGCCCCTGTACGCCGTGGACTTGCCCCCCGGCGATCTCAGGAAGGCAGCTGGGGGGCTGTCGTGCCGTGTCCTGTGTGCGCCCTGTGACCCGGGCCCGCCGCGTAACTGTGTGTGCTCTCGATTCACTGCCTCTGAGGTCTGCAGAGCACTGTGTGTGAGTCGTCCCAGGAGCGACAGAGACTGACCTTACACGCAGCCGGAGACCCTCGCCTCCCCATCCCCCAGGTCGAGGAAGGGCTGGTTGTTCAAGTGCGCTTTTCCTTCTTTCCTTCCTTCTTTTTTGTTAAACACACAAACATGGCCCAAACCGCACACGCACGCGCAGCAAGGGAGCCCCCCCCCGCCAAACCACAAAGCCAACTTGAGGGCACCTTTTAAGATCAAGCTACTTGACAGTATTCTTTTAAAATAAAAGCAGCAAGTGAAGTTTTATCGACGGTGTCACTTCTCATGTTTCCTGCTCTTCTTACAGATGCAGAAGCTCATGAAAGCCGCCAAAGAGGGCACGAAGGACGGGCTCGAGAAGACAAAGGCCGCCGTGAAGAGAGGCCGCTCTCTCATTCGGACCAGGTCCTTCATGGCTCCAGGTGTGTGACACGGCTCGCAGACCTGTCCGTCACACAGCATGTTGGTGGCGCGGAGTGCAGCTGCAGGCTTGTCACGAGCACCCCCCTCAGCACCATGCCCGTCGCTGGGGTGTGACATAGCTGGGCCTCCTGGGTCTCCCCTCCCGGGTGGAGGGAGGGCATGCTTTCTCAGCTGAAGGCATATGCTCGGACCTGTGCAGTAGCTCAGGGATGGACAGCACACACACAACGGGCAGCAGAAAGTTGAGTGAATTCTCGTGGGTGGTAGACTTCACTTCTCTTTCTGTGGTCTCTCAGCACACTGGCCCTTCGTGAACCCCTGCCCTGGGGGCTTCACTCTCTGTTCTCTCTCCCAAAATCCCCTTGGGTATCCGACCTCAGTCAGTTTGGATTCTCAGCAACTTTATTCTTTTTCTCTTTTTTTAAGGCTTTATTTATTCATTTGTAAGAGAAGGGGGGGGTGGGGACAGAGAGAGAGGGAGAAGCAGGCTCTCCGCCGATCAGGGGCCCAGACGTGGGACTTGATCCCAGGACCCTGGGTTCATGACCTGATGCTTAACCAACTGAGCCACCCAGGTGCCCCAGCAAGTTTATTCTTGATAAGGCATAATAATGGATGATCTGTTTACAGAGTATAGGTTCTCTTGCGTATATTTATTTCCCAGAAAGACACAGGCTAAGAGGGCTTGTTCTAAGCAGGGATTTTAGGAACCCTTTTGTTGGTGAGGAAAGATCTGGGATGATTCCAGAAGTTTCAGGTTTCCTGAGGCTCTCGGCACAGGGATTCAATGATGAATCTACGTCAGAGAGAGAGGTTGTGTCTGGAGTGTTCCATGTGGACAACAAGCTGTGGACCAAGGGTTATCTGACGTCTGGGAAGATGTCTTCACATGGGTGCATTATTACAAGACAGCTGGCTACCTACATGGTGGCTGGGAGCGAACTTTCCCGGAGTGGGCGCCGGGACCCTGACAGATTCCTTTAAAAACTTGACTTTGTTCTTTGCACAAGTGTTCTGAGAGACGAGCTGGTGCACACGTAGCATTTGCCGATAGCTGTGCCTGGAAAGCACCGTGAAACCACGCTTCCATAAGGAGCAGTCTCGGAGGACGGTGTGTATTGGGTGCTAAAACGAACTAGAGTCTTGTATAAATTCTAGCCCTAGTGAAATCTTCAGCATCTTGAAACAAGATGCACAAGAGGCTGTCAGGAGCCCCCGTGGGTTACGTGGGAAGGAGACGGCTGGGGTGCGGGGTTCTGGTACAGTGTGTGCCCTGACGGGTTACTGGCAGCATGCCGGGCGCCCCCGGGACGAACTGCTTCACGGGGCGTCCGGGCAGGTCTGACAGGTGCCCAGGCTGGGATTTGGGGCCCCACCCCAGACCCTGAACAGGAATCTGCAGGTCAGCACCCAGCACACAGGATGGGCAGGAAGCCCCAGGCTGGGCGGGAAGGAGGTCTGCGGGGACCCCCAGAGGGGTGCGGCAGTTGGTCAAGTGCCTCCCTGAGCCCGACGACCTTAGTTTCCCAAGCTATAAAATGGGAAGATGGGACTGAATTAGTGGTTCTTAAGCCTGGATGTACTCGTGAATGAAGGAGCATTTAACAAATCCCATGTGTGCAGGCTCAGGAGCCCTGGGACCGATCTGTGAAACCCGACGGGGGGACCTTGGATACCAGAAGGTTCTGTTCTATCTCTTTTTAAGACTTTGTTATTTAAGATCCATTTTAGATTCACAGCAGAACTGAGCAGAAGGCGCAGAGATCTTCCATATACCCCCCTGCCGTGCACCGCCTCCCCAACCGTATGGCATCCCCGCCATCTTGGTGCATTTGTTGCCACTGACGAACCCACACGGACACATCATCATCCAGAGTCCGCAGTGTACATTTACATGGTTTCCTTCTCAGTGTGGTGCGTTCTGTGGGTTTGGACACAAGTCCAGTGACAGGTACCCACCGTTACAGTACCACACACAGTAGCTTCACGGCCCTAAAAGTCGCCTGTGCTCCTCCTGCTCGTTCCTCCCTTCGCCACAACCCCTGGTAGCCTCTGATCTTGTCACTGTCTGTGGTTTTGCTTCCCCAGATTGTCAGAGTTGGAGTCCAACTGTGTGTGGACTTCTCAGACCGGCTTCCTTCACTTAGTCACATGTCCTTAAGGCTCCCCCACGTCTGTTCATGGCTTGAAGGCTTGTTTCTTTGTAGCGCTGAACACCATCCCACGTCTGGATGGACTGCAGCTTATGTGTCCATCGCCTACTGCAGGGCATCTTGGTGGCTTCAGGTTTTGGCAATGATGAATCAACTGCTGTAAACATCCATTGCAGGTTGTATGTGAACATAAGTTTTCAACTTCTCTGGGTAAATACGAAGGAGTGTCATTGCTGGATTGTAGGGTAAGAGTGTGTTTACTTTTGTAAGAAAGCACCAAACTGTCCTCCAAAACGTCTGCGCCACTCTGCACCCTGCCAGCTGTGCGTGGGGGCCCCCGATGCTCCACGCTCTCGCAGCACGTGGTGTGGTTGGCGCTCCGGATTTGGGCCGCTCTCATGGGTGTGTAGACACTGGGAGGTTCTTAAAAGCTCCTCACAAATATTTCTGTGCAGCCAGGCTTTTGGAGATTGGAATTTGATCATCTCTGGGCTCCTGTTACCTAAGAACCCCTTTGCTTTTCTGTTTTCCAGCCATTCTGTGGATTACTTAGCTACAGCCAAGTTTTTAAGGATAAGCTGAGTTTTGGTCTGATGGTAGTTCTGCTTTCCCAGTGAGCAGGGCAGACAGAAAGTCGAGAAATACACTGAGTCTCCACTTAGCTTTCGTCAATTACTGAGTGAGGGTTCTTAGCTGCCCTTCTTTGTTTCTGAATGCGGTATTTTATAGATTAAGAAATTGAAGTATTTAGTTCTGACTTACCAACCAGGTATTGAGAGGACACCTCTGCCTTTTGAAATTAAACGTCCAAGTATTGAAAACTTCAGGTATCGATGGACACTGTGTTCCTCTGGTGGAAAGGATATTTGCTTGTTAAAATTTTCAATTTAATCATGGCCCGGTGGAACGTAAGCGCGGAAAATCGAAGTGTCTGCCCGAAGCGTTGATTTTTTTTTTCCCCACGCTGTAATATTATGAATATATCATTTCAAGGTCAAACTAGTGCATTCTGACTTTTCTTTAAGATCACAGACCCTGTCTTGAAGAGGAGCAGAATTTATTTATTGATGTTGACTGCAAACATCCAGAAGCTGTCCTCACCCCGATGCCCGAAGGTCTATCTCAGCAGCAGGTAGGATGGGGGGCTGCTTCCTGGCGTGGCTGTGTTCCCCCGGCCGAGCGCCTGCCATCCCCCGCTCGCGGCCCCTCTGTGGCCTTGGTGGCCGTGGGCTTTCTGGCCCACGTGTGTTTGGGTATCACCCCCCGAGTAAGTGTGAGACGTGTGTGGGTGTGATTTATACTGGTTCTTACTGGCGGGGCGACTTTACCTAGAGACACTAGCATGTATGCGGAGTAAAAGATTTCCAACAACTGGTGAAATCAGCGGGATATCAACGAGTTTCTTAGCCTCTGGAAAGAGGTAGCAGAGGGAAAAAAATGCGGTGGTGTCCGTTTGATGATCTTTGGGTAAAAGGAAAAGAAAGCCTGAGGACCAGAGCGTGGAGTAGGGTTTGGGGCTTTTGGGGGGCCCTGGAGAGTTGTTCTGCATGGGGTCAGCATGACGCATGTCCTGGAGACACACAGCGCTAGGTAGACACGTGTGGAGAGCGGCGTGGCTCGGAACAAGGTGGTGACAGTGCTAAGCTCAGAGTCTGAACGAAGAGCTGAGTTGGGAGGATGCCCAGGGGCCGTTAATTGTTGTCTGCAAACTAGGAAGCTCAAGTTTCACGGGAGTTGAAGGGGGGGGGCCCGCGCAGCAGGGCTGACAGGACGAGGAAGCGTGTCTGTGGGCCATGGCTGATCTGTGAGCATGTCGGGAATGAAGGAGGACATGCCGACGGGCGTGCGGGGTGTCTTTAAGTGCTCGCATATCCCTCCATGTCCGCGCGCACGTCCCACGGGAGGATGCTGTGGCTCCGAGGAGGCCGATGATGGGGGTGGCGCCCTGCCCTGGGCACAGTAGGGCCCGACGCCTGAGCCAAGTCTCTGATCCCCAAACCTAAAATCCCAAATCCTAAGTCAGTTAGTTGGATGGCCCGTAAATGCTCTGCACCGTCCGGTGCTCCCTGGGCACGTGCGGCTGCGATCCCTGTGGGGCGCGGTGCTGGCTGTCCCGAGCCGTGGCTCACCCGCCGCTCTCCAGCCCCACCAGTTGGAGAAAGGGCCTTGAGTTCTCGAAAACACCCTTGATGTTCCTTTGAGGTCTCTCTGCCTGCGTCCCTCCTGCCCCACTCCTGTGCGGCCTGGGGCTCTGTCCACTAATGGGGTCTCCGTGCTCATTCCTGGGGGGACACAGTGTGACTTGGACCTGGGTCCCCTTGTCTGAGGACGTGGTGCCAGGGGAAGCAGGGCCCTCCCTCCTAGCGAGCGCAGGCGGGACACTGTGACGTCGTAGGGGACAGCTGTGTAGAGGACGTGGGACCTGACCTCTCAGAGTCCTCTCAGGGCTGCTACAAATGCCTGTGATTTCCTGGGTTTGACCCCAGATCTTCTGCCTGAGGAGACGTGCAGCCGCTGGGAATCTGAATTCGGGAAAAAGGATGGCGGAGATGGGCCCTCTGCTAGTCTGGGGAGTGACTGGGTTGTGGGGTCTAGCCTTCCTCGTGGAGCGAGGGGTGAGCGCCCAGACTCCTGACCACGAATGGGGCCAGGTGGCTGGCAGCCTCGCGAGGGCCTCTTTTAACCCCAGAGCCTTCTGTACTCTTTATCTGCCCTAGAAGCACTGGTTTTTATCTTAATTTTGTGAATTTGAATGGTCCTTTTTGTGGAGAGAGTCGCTCCCTTGTCAGTCACAGAGCTCTGGAATGTTCTGCACTGTGGAAAATGCCGTCTCCACCCGCTGGGTGGAGTTGTGGTTCCTGTCGCGAGCCTCCCCTCCTCCTCAAAGGCCTGGGTGGGGGGGCGGGGGACTGGGGTGTGTGTGGTCTAGAGGCAGTCTTACTGTAATTTTGTGCTCATTTTCCATTTATTGGCAAAAATAACTTGCCAGAATATGTCTAGGCTTGATGGAAGTGCCCAGCATCATCACTGGCCTTTAACAGGAACCGTGCGCCCAGAGCCCCATCTCCATGCTTGAGTGACCAGTGTGTTTGAGGCGGGAGCCGCTCGCTGGCCTTAATCCACAAGCTGCCCCCCCCTGCCCCCACCTCCTGAGCGTGTCTTCGCTTGGCCAAAGCTCTCGAGCCAAAAAAATCTATTCTTCCACCTTTCTTTCTTCTTTTTTTTTTTTTAAGATTGTATTTATTTATTTGACAGAGACACAGCGAGAGCAGGAACACAAGCAGGGGGAGTGGGAGAGGGAGAAGCAGCCTTCCCGCGGAGCAGGGAGCCCGACGCGGGGCTCGATCCCAGGACCCTGGCAGACGCTTAATGACTGAGCCACCCAGGCGCCCCTACTCTTCCACCTTTCAAAGCTGTTTCTCCTTCTACAACTTGGCAATAATAATTTCACTTGATCTGTGCTGCTACTAGCATTCTTTGAGTCAAGACTGGAATGGCTCTTTTCATGCTTTAGTCCTATGTGAAATATCCCGTAACGCAGCGTAGGGCCCAGAAGATACCGTTACTTCAGCTCACAATTGTTGACGTTCCTACAGTAACGTCACTTGTCCTGCTGTCCTTATGGTTTGTAATTTGAGGTTTGGCCTATTTCGTGACCGTGGCAACAGGGAAAGTAGGTTTTGTGCCTATAACGTTAGCTAACGCACTGTTCATAGCACCCTAGAGGCCTGTGGAGGTTTCCTTTGCCTCCTGTTTTGAGAACCAAGAAACAGAGCAAGAAAGTTCTTTATCCACAAGAAGTGAAATTTCTGTTTTCTGCAGCAGTTTGCTTACCGCTGTGTTTTTCCAACCGCCAACAGGTCGTAAGAAGATACATCCTGGGCTCAGTGGTCGACAGCGAAAAGAACTACGTGGATGCCCTGAAGAGGATTCTGGAGGTACCGAAACGTCGTGTCGCGGGGGACACTCGGGCCTCACAGGCCTTTTGCACACCTGCGGGTTTACGCGCGCACACGAACCATGACGTGATCGCAGTGGCAGAAGTCCCAGGACACGCTGAGTGTTGGGTCTGTGTGTGGACATGAAGAGTCGTGGGGTTTGCGTGAACCGTGACGTACGTGAGGGGATGTCTCCATATGTTTTCAACGCACCCTCTAAAGAGCCTGTACCGTCTTCCCGCGTGTCTTCGTTAGCAATACGAGAAGCCGCTGTCGGAGATGGAGCCAAAGATCCTGAGCGAGAGGAAGCTGAAGGTGGTGTTCTACCGAATCAAAGAGCTGTTGCAGTGCCACGGCATGTTCCAGATTGCGCTGGCCAGCCGCGTGGCTGACTGGGACTCCGTGGAAACCATCGGGGACGTCTTTGTGGCTTCGGTAATTGCTGGCAGGCCCCACCCCCCCACGGAGCTCGCCTGTGCTTTGCCCCGGTTTCCGTGCTCAGGGGGATGCCTCACGCCGGGTGTCCGGGTTAGCAGCCTCGGTGCCTTGCTCAGCGCACGCGCCATGAGAGCACAGGTGCACGTGGTCAGGATGCCGTCCGGAGGCTCGCCGGGCGCGTGTCTGGAATGCCACCAGCTCTATCCTGTGCATCGCCACGCAGTGGGAGCGTGGTTTTCATGGCGAGCCGGGGCTCTGTGGACGGTGTGCTGCTCTGTCCCACTCACCCCCGGGGCAGGTGGGTCTTGCCCGACTCCTTGTCCCTGTCCGGAGGCAGCGGAAAATGCCCACGTGTCCCCTGCAGCCAGTATTCTGTGGCCCGGGCCCTGTTGTGCAGACGCCGTCTCCAGGCCTCTGCCGACACAGGATGCAGCGGCGTGCATTCACGTTTCCTGCCCTGGAAACCAGCAGCCTCCTGTGTGCGTCCGGCAGTTCTGAGCCCTTTCATCCGTGGTCCATTTATGAACCATGTGTATTGTGCTTAGTAAGTGTTCTGTCTAGACGTGGGAGCTTACGGGAGCAAAGGGATATCCAGCTTGAAGTTTCAAGTGGCCGTTTAAGTGAATGCTGTAATAATGACACGAAAAACCTTTTCTTTTTCCTATAGAATTGTGTGGGCTTGATGACGTATGTAAATTACAGGAAGTGTATAAATTACAGGATGCCTCGAACACAACACGGGAACAGGAGTTCTTACTAAAATATTTGCATGATGCCTTTCAGGGATCTTTATGGAAAACAAAGAGGAAACTGGATATTTACTTTGCAGTTGCATTTTCTGGTGTTTTATGCGTTCACTGTCTACAATTACTCATCTCTGTTCTTGAAATATTGACCTTGGTGACATTTTTTTTTAAAAGGAAAAAATCTTAAACAATATATAGTTGAGATGAAAGCATTTTTTCTGTAAGTGACGGTCGCATCAGATACCCGCTTATGGATATGCCTGTTCATCTTGAGAATTTGTGGGCTCTTAGAAGAATATCAGAGGGAGGCCTCTTGGTGTTTAGGGAAACAGGACAGGGACCAGAGTGGCCCCTCAGCCAGAGAAGCAGGAGGGAATCAGTTTCCTTCCTCCCCCAGAGCATTTCCAGGGGACGCTCAGAGCCCGCCAGGCAGGCTGTCGGGGCCCACGTGGCGTCCGCCTCCGGAGGTGAAATCCACAAAGTGAGGACTGGCTGGAAGTTAAAGACAGGTGTCTGTAGTCAAGGACACCGCTTAGCTGAAGGCCAGACCACCAGGGACCTGAACAAGGATGCCGACAAGCGCATCGGGGTGAGCGAAGTGAGATCCACCCACTGTCTTAAACGATTCCTAACAAGTTTGCTTAAAGAAGAAAAAAAAACACATGGGGTCGTGATGAAGTGTGTCCTGTGGAAACATCACAGTGACTGACAGGTTACTTTTAGGGCAGGTTTCGGATCTTTTATCATGTCCTGGAGGAGGGAGGCCCTGGGCTCTATGCACTGCTGATAGTTCTCAATGTTCTCTGTTGTTTCAGTTTTCCAAATCCATGGTGCTCGACGCCTATAGCGAGTATGTGAATAATTTCAGCACAGCGGTGGCAATCCTCAAGAAAACGTGTGCTACAAAGCCTGCATTTCTCGAGTTTTTAAAGGTAAGCACTTTTTTTTTTCATTCTGGGTTTTCACACCCTCTGATAACAGGTTCCGTGTCCAAATACTTTATAGTGGAATCTTACCACATTTTGCCTCTACACATGTCATGTTATTTGTCGTAAAGATATTGTGCCGACGTGTTGGGTCAGGGCTAGAAAGGAAGATGAGTTTTCAGAGGTGGCAGAGCTTTTTGAAAATAACCTTTATTTGCACATCCTTGGAAGGGTGTGGATGGATGGGCAGGCCGAAAGGTAAGGTCCGATCCCAGAGGAAGCTGCCTTTGGCTTGGCTTCCTGTCCTTCAGCACGGCACTAGGGGCAACAGACAGAACGTTTGGGATTGGGGTGGAGCTCTCCGGCCCCATTCGAGTCAGAGCAATAAGCTGATCGCTGAAGGACGAGCCCTCCGTGGGCCAAGGGTGAGAGGTGAGGTGCGTCTGACGTTGACAATGCGAGTTGTTGCCCTGGGATGTTTAGCCCACGGTCCCTCACCGTGGCCAGCCACCGACCCCAGACCTCACTTGCACGAGGCCCCAGTTCCTGTCATAAAACCTTGAGCCAGAGTTTGTCCCTGTTACTTAAATTTTCAAAGCTCCTGCTACCTGCAGCGAGTGGACTCAGGTGACGTTCTCACTGGCCTATTACACTGAAGCTGAATTCTCCCCCACCCCTTCCCTGGTCACCAGCCCTCAGTTTCGGGGGTCTCGGTGCTCGGTGGTCTTTCCATATCACAGCACGGCTCCTGGGGGGACGGAGACACGTTCAGACGTTCCCTGCCTTGGAGGAGGTTGTAACTGTCTTGGCAGACACTGACGGTACCTGAGATGTCAGCTGAGGGGCCGGGCGCAGCCCCCACCGTCAGGTGACCCCCTGCCAGGCGGCCTGGGGACAAGGACCTGTGTCCCTAGCCTGGGAACTGCTGTCAGGAGGCTGAGCCGCCTTGGTGGTGGTGGCGCTGGGCCCTCGCCCCGCCATCCGACCACACCGCTCCCTTAGCTGGAGACCCCACCCTGGTGTGCCGGGGTCCTGCCTACTGGAGCGTCCCTCCCCAGCTCAGAGA
Source organism: Eumetopias jubatus (assembly GCF_037043125.1). Classification (NCBI taxonomy): domain Eukaryota; kingdom Metazoa; phylum Chordata; class Mammalia; order Carnivora; family Otariidae; genus Eumetopias; species Eumetopias jubatus. The sequence goes on from NW_028274808.1 coordinate 2,022,271, forward strand.
GGCGCATCGAGGGACTAGGCAGCCCCTGCCACGTGGGAGAGCCGCTCTCAGACCAGACGTCCTCGGCCGTAGCTGCTCCTGGGGCAGCTCACACAGGATGCAAGCCCAGGTCACCCCCACCCCTCACCCCAAGACCCTTGCCCCCAGAGCCAAGCCTGGACGGCAGTGGCCGCCACGAGAACTCGCCCCAGTGCATGGACCAGGCTGCTTTTAAGGGCCCTGGCAACTCCTATTTGGGGTTCTGGGGTATTTTTCTCTCTTTTTTTAAAGATTTTATTTATTTGAGAGAGAGTAAGTGAGAGAGAGAGCACAAGCAGGGGGAGTGGCAGAGGGAGAGGGAGAAGCAGACTCTCCGCCGAGCAGGGAGCCCGGTGTGGGGCTTGATCCCAGGACCCTGAGATCATGACCTGAGCCAAAGGCAGCCGCTTCAACAGCTGAGCCACCCAGGCGCCTCTTTATTTTTTTGTAAATGTAGTTTTCAACTGGTTGTAGAATCTCAGAACCTAGCTCAGTCCCTAGAAGGTTGAAATGCGTTTGTAAATGGACGAACCCTGCCTCGCGGTCAGAGGTGGCCTGTCAAGCATCGAATGCAAATGTGCTCTGGACCTCAGAGGCGCAAGCACGTGTGTGGTGTGATCCAGGTGTGGGGAGGATTTTGTAGCAAATCTGCATGCACGGTCTCCGTTGAGTGAAGATGGGCATGGGCTCCAGGCCGCCCCCTGCCGAGGCGTCTGTGTTGTGCTGGGAGGACCGAGGTGGGGGCCCCCCGCTGCCCCGAAGCGCGAGTAAGCCGGGCTTCTCCCCACAGCAGTGCCAGGAGTCCAGCCCCGACCGCGTCACGCTCTACAGTCTGATGATGAAGCCCATACAGAGGTTCCCACAGTTCATTCTGCTGCTCCAGGTAAGGATGCACACCTTTCCCAGCATCTGCTTGAAAGCCACGTCTGTGCTCCCGGTTCTGTCTCTGGCCTCCTCTGGCCTCCTTCCCCAAGCAGTTAGGGGGGCAGAGTCGGGGGGTGGGGGCCCCGAGCACGGACATGGCCGTGGACCCTCACCAGCTGGCTCCTGCAGGGGCGGAGGGGGCCCGGACGCGGGTTCCCCGGGGACAGAAAGGAATCTGCCCCCTTCTGGGGCGGGGTCTAGGTCAGGGTCTGGGTCTAGGGTCTGGTGGAAAAACGATCCACCCTCTGTGGTCAGAGCGGACGGGGGGCTCAGGAGCCCAAGTCACAATTCAGGCAGACCATGCCTGCCGTGAGCGCGGTCTGCAGACGGTGCGTGGAGCGGAGACACCCTGGTGGAGAGGCTCACCCGTGGACCCCAAGTGGTTGAAAACTAAGAATATTCACATTGGTGCATGTGTTGTTTCCGACAAACCTGGTTTTGAGAGCAGATGCAACACATTCCATGGGATGCTCGGTCTGTGCGCAGGCCTCATGGAGGCGGATGGCGGGCTGTCCGAAGCGGCATTTCTGAGGTCAGTCCGCGCCGGCTCAGATTCCTCAGGCGGCTCGGCGTGGCTTGCATGTGGGAACACAGCAAAGGTGAAGGCCACATCATCCCTGGAAATGGACCTGCACGTGGCAACGTTGCCGAGGCCCCTTCCCCTGAGGTTGTGGCTGCTATTGTGGCCACCCAGATCTGTGAGAAACGTACCTGCTAAGTCAAGTGCTCACAAGACTGAGAGCAAAAGGATACACACACCAGGCTGTTAGCATCAGCCACTTCCATGGCTAGTCTCATAGGCTGTTTCTGTCTTCCTCCCTTTTCCACATACCTTTTCCAGTGAGTGTCTGGTTACCATATGTACATATTAGATCCAGTTTCCGGTTTCCAACATCTGTGTTAGAGTGTTAATAACAGAAGCTGTTTGCCTACCCCTAAAATCCAAGTATCCAGAAAATGTGTTTTATTCCTCCAGTTGTCTGGTATTTACTGAGCTCTTCAAACGTGGGAGGCTCCAGGCGGGCAGTTCGGTGAGGAAGAAAGACGGTAGGGAACCAGTTAGTTCCTTCTTTAGCGAGATGGAGACACAGGGACCAAGGGCAAAGACATAACCACCTTATAATCCATGTGGCGCACGTTCAAACTCACATGCAGACTGTGCTTGTGCCGTGCTAGTAAATGCCTGGTTATCACTGGTCACCCACGACCCTGTTGGGTTTTCATGCCTCACTTGTGAGTAGTTTTTTGTTCTTAGTTAAAGTTGGATGTAGTTTTCAATCTAGCTCGTCAGCCTTTGGCTAACTGTTAATAAATCATGGCAAACCTTTGGCCCAGGTGTTTACCAAAATATATATTTTTAGAAAGGGTGGGAAGGCCGTGGGAAAGAGAGCAAAAGCATCGGAGGAGAGGCTGCGAGCCTCGTGGTGGCTGAGAGCAGGGACGTGGTCCTGGGTGACATCTCTCTGATTTTGGTCTAAGAACACCTGAGAATGTTGTGGCGTGTGCTGTTGCACCTGGTTTCCCGTGGGCTTGGTGAGGTCAGTCCTTGTGTAGTTCTTTCTCCCTTCCTCCCTCCCTGTCTGCCTGGGCACCAGGAGACTCATCAGAGAGCTCCCGGATTTGTGTGAGCAGCTTCCCTGGCAGGCGAGGGGGCGGCCCAGGGCGCGTCCGGGGCACTTAGGAACATGCACGTTTGGACTCAGAGGAGAGGGTGCAGTGTGTGCAGCTGAGAGAATTGCCTGGGTTGTCCAGGGACCCTGCTCCCAGTAAAGATGCTCCTGGGAGCTGCTGCCTGAGGGGGACTCGGGGGCTGGTGGCCAGGCTGGAAGACGGGGCAGGCGTGTTCCCTCCCTCCCGAGTTCTGCTCTGCGCACGTGGGGAGGGATGGCATGGGGACCGGTGTACTTCCTTCCCCTTCCTTTGGCCCATCAGGCACCTGCTCTCCCTGTCTCTGCACTGATCCCAGCTCTTCTGGGCCCTGTTACTGGTGGTGCTGGGACCCCACAGCCTTCCCTGATCCCTAGTAGAGCTGCATGGCCCCGGCTTTGCCAGGCCTGCTGGTTTGGGACACGTGGTCCCGTAGGAATCTCTGTCTCACTGTATCCTGCTGCCATTTTCTATCCCGTGTTGGACCAACATGACTCTCAGTCTGGACAGAACGACAGACGTCCCTTTTTCCTTACTCGGTTCTCTTCCGGCATCTGGAGGACGCCCCCCGCCCCACTCCACGGCTCCCCTGGTGTGGTGCTTGTCCTGATCGTGCTCAGGTCCCAGGCCGGCTTTGCCAGCTCGTGACTTTGGAGCCAGAATCCTCGTGACATGACTTCGTGGCCTTGATAGGATTTGAAGTGATTCGTAGGGAAACGGGCGTACAGCACAGTGTATATGGTCCGTTCAGATCGGAAATATGTCATCACTTCTGGAGGGTTGTGTTTCTTCAGATGAAAAGCAGGTCACAAGCTGAGGGCCCGGTGGCGTTCCCGCGCCGGCTGAGCGGGCGTCAGCTTCTGGGGGCCAGGCGAGAAGGGTGCTTCCGCCCGCATCTGCCTCCGTCAGCGGAAGTGGGTGTGCTCTGCGTGAGCCAGCTGGACCACACTAAGGGTCCAGTGGAAAAGCAAGGTGACCCCCTCGGACTGTCACTTAGATGTCGCTCCTGCACGCCGACTCCTGCGATGGATGCACGTGGTGCCGTTTTATCGGTCACCAGATTGTCGCTCCCTCGTCCTCCGTGCAACCTCCTCTTCCCTTGGTGACCCTGCCGACGTGGACGGGAGGGTGTGTGGCCCCCTTCCAGCAGGGGTGGGACGCCCCTGGGGGCGGGGTGAAGGCACAGGAGTAATGCCGCCCACTTTGCGTTTGGAAGCCGACCTTTGGGGCCTGGGTCCACTGGTGCAACTCGGGTTGAGAGAGACGGGCTGGGAGTTACCTGAACGTAGCCACAGAGGGCGGGATGTTTCCCAGATGTGGCACATTCGTATTTATAGTGCCCTTTATTGGGAATTGCTGTTTTTTTCCATTAGCAAGCTGTTTAATAAGTTCATTTTGTTTTTGCAAGAGGAGCTGTTCCAGTGTGTATCCAGACCGTGAGTGACTTGGCTTATTATCCTACCCCAGAAGTAGCTGATGCAGCCGCCAGACGTCGCGGCTCCTGGCTGGGAGCGTGCGTGGGCAGCCACCTGCTCCCTCGCAACCAGCAGTCACACGTCTCCTTTTCACCATCTTTCTCCCCCAGGACATGCTGAAGAATACATCCAAAGGCCACCCTGACCGGCTGCCCCTTCAGATGGCACTGACGGAGCTGGAAACCTTAGCGGAGAAGCTGAATGAGAGAAAGAGAGACGCTGACCAGCGCTGCGAGATCAAGCACGTCGCCAAAGCCATTAACGAGAGATACCTGAACAAGGTTGACCGAGGCTTCTCAGTCTGTGCTGGGATTCAGTTTGCTTTGTACTAACAAGCCGCCATTCTTCCCGCCACTTGCTACTAATCTTCTGGAAGCTTTGCAGTGATGCCGCGGCCCAGGGCCCTGCCTCGGAAGTCGATGGAGAGCCTCGGGCGGGTCCGGGCGCGTTTTCTTGGGGAAGGGGCTCCCACAGTCACGAGACCCTCGCACGGTCTGAATCTTACTGCCAAAATGCGGTGTTTCCTCTTAGATGGTCGTAATCAAAGCAGAGGATGTTACATACGTTCTTTTTTTTTTTTTAATTTTGTTATTGTTATGTTAATCACCATATATTACATAATTTGTTTTGGTGTAGTGTTCCATGATTCATTGTTTGTTCATAACACCCAGTGCTCCACGCAGAACGTGCCCTCCTCAATACCCATCACCAGGCTAACCCATCCCCCCACCCTCCCCTCTAGAACCCTCAGTTTGTTTTTCAGAGTCCATCATCTCTCCTGGTTCGTCTCCCCCTCTGACTTACTTCCCTTCATTCTTCCTCTCCTGCTATCTTCTTCTTTTTCTTTCTTTTTTCTTAAAATATGTTGCGTTATTTGTTTCAGAAGTACAGGTCTGTGATTCAACAGTCTTACACAATGCACAGCGCTCACCGTAGCACATACCCTCCCCAATGTCTATCACCCAGCCACCCCATCCCTCCCACCCCCCACCACTCCAGCAGCCCTCAGTTGTTACATACGTTCTTATCTGCACCTGTCTATGTATGGACTAAACTGTGTTTATCATGGAAACGTGAGAAAAATACGGCATGAAAGCAGTTCTTAGGCTGTAATTCTGCTTTACATTGACAAGTCCTTTTCTTGCAACAGCAAGCTGATTTTATGTAGAGTTCACCATACTTACTTATGGCTCTGGTCCACAGGAAGAGGTTCATTGATAGGAGCGGTGTTAAATAATTTCATACCGTATTTTTCGTTGCTAAAATCACTTTCATTTCTGTCTGTAGGGGTAATTTCCTACCAGACAGTGACAGTCAGTGGCTTAGCTACAAGAACTGTAATACATTTTGAGGAACGGGTTTTTCCTGATTTTCTAAATGATTTATATAGGAATTTCTATGAGCTGAAAATTGCATTAAGTGATGGTTATGTTGTTTAGGATCCTGCTTGCCTGTGGTAACAGTGCTTGCAAACCTGTGGGGACAGAGTAAGGCCGATAAGGAAGTAGTGTGTGTTCCTCGCTAGCGATCCCGAACCTGTGCACACAGCCTCATCATCCCCGTGAGCACGTCAGGAATAGGTTGACAGTGAACTTGGCTACTGTAGATAAAGGATCAGAACACCATCTGGGTGTTCGGACCATCTGAACGTGAATTCCCCATGTTCCTTTGGGCTGAATTGTTATGAGTCTGACTTCTATATGACTTATCTCATCACACTAAGGAGTACAAAGCATCTCTGTAAAGGACCAAGGGTACTGTGTTTAGCTCAGTGAAATGAAATATGGCATATCACAAGAAGCTAAGATGTTTTCTTAATTATACTATCCTTTGGGAAAACAAAAATCCCCGAGTAGCTCTTGCACTTAAATAAAACATTCCTGGTCGGCATAGACTTATAAATAACAATGGTTGGCCGGCTGTGGATGAGAGTCTGTAAGGAATGGAGCTTGTACTCGGGCAAGTCATTTAAAGAGAAGGAATATGACTGACAGGTGAAAACAAATGAGCCCTCCTTTGCTGAGTCCGTATCTCTCAGCTGGAGGAATTGTGTTTACAAGGGCTGGGTTAGACTCCTTTCACTGTTTAGGAAACTCCAAACACTGTCCGTGAAACTATGTAGTTAAAAAAAAAAAAAAAAAAAAAGCCACTCTGAGAATTCTACGTAGTATACACAAAAAGTACGATTGGAAGTGCATGAATTCTCTGTAAAGGGGAAAATCTGCAAAGCTTTGACACTTTATGCTCCTGTATTTTGCAAGACTTTCGCTCACCCTTTTTCTTCTTTTGATGAACTCGATTGCGGGAAGCATGTCAAGTGTGACTTTGAATGTTCAGCTTCTCAGCAGTGGGAATCGGTACCTCGTGCGATCTGACGATATGATAGAAACCGTTTACAACGACAGAGGAGAGATCATTAAAACGAAGGAGCGCCGCATCTTCATGCTGAGTGATGTGTTAATGTGTGCCACGGTCAGTGCACGGTGAGCATGCGCCTAGTTCGCGGGATCAGCTTTGTGCCTGGGAACGTGCCGCGTCCCAGATGAGGGGACAGCTCCAATAATGCTCCCCTCGAGCTGCCTCTATATGTGCGCAGAACTTCGTCACCTCATCCTGTGATGAAGGGGAACCAGGACCTAGACAGGCATATTTTTATTTTATTTTTTAATTTTAATTTATTATTTTTAGAACGATTTTATTTGAGAGGGAGAACACGAGCAGGGGCAGCAGCAGAGGGAGAGGGAGAAGCAGACTTCCCGCCGAGCAGGGAGCCCCACGTGGGGCTCGATCCCAGGACCCCAGGATGATGACCTGAGCCGAAGGCAGACGCTTAACTGACTGAGCCACGCACGTGCCACTAGACTAGTGTATTTTTAAATGGGTCCAGTGTTAAGTCACAAGGTCACTGCTGGAGGAAATTCAGGACGAATGGTATATTTTTCTTTTAACGTAAGGCCAATGTTGGAACCAGAAACTGCATTGTGTTTCTTTTATTTCCCTCCTAAATCACTCTACAGTCTTGTTGTGATCATTGTTCAGATCCTTTCTCTTTAGCTGCCTCTCTGTGGAGACATTTTTGGTAAGTGTTTTTCTTCTATGATTATGTCGGTGGTGTTTATATTCACTGTGAACCAAGAAAATGAGTACGTACCACTTCCTCATTTCTTATCCTTAAAGTCATTTACCATCAGGACTGCTCCCTAACACCTAGAATGTTGTAGCTGGATGGATATTTGAGAAGTTAGGGTCTTCAGGTAGAGAGGGATGGTAAGGGAACTGAGGTAGACGTGAATGTTTTGAGCTGAACGCCCTGGGGGCTTTATCAAGTAGTGCCTGCTGACGTGGTGTCCTGAGCAGCTCATCATGGCTTGAGAGGCTCCGTTGTTAAACTCTCCGGAGTTCAGGATGCAGTTGCCAACCACTGGCCGCTCGAACTCATCCACTCCAGGTGTTGACAGCACAGACACTGGCCCGTGAGACAGGCAGGGCTCCCTCTCCTGGCAGAGGCTGGGTGTTAGACCTTCGCAAGCACACCAGCGGATGGGAGCCAGCACGTGTGCCTGTGCTCCTTCTGTGGCGACTGCCCTGTGGTGCTGAGGAGCCCCAGGAGGGAGACCGGGGGTGAGGGTGGGCATCCAGGGGCTCACGCCGCGCAGCCCAGCCTTCTCAGGGCTCCGGGGAATCACCCCGTCGCGCCGAGCCTCACGCCCACGCTCTGCAGAGTGGTGGTAGGGAAACCAGCCATCCCTGGGACTCCCGGGAGGCTCTGGCCAGGGGCCACAGTCAGGCCCTTCGGCTCCGCGCCCGGCGCACTGCTGCCTGGTGACTGTCCATTTTATTACGGTTCCTCCTCGTCCTCCCTTGCTTTGAGGCAGCTACAGAAGAAGTCTGCAAAATATGCCAACTTTTTTAAAAGATTCTATGAGAGAGGAGAAAGCATGAGTGGGGGGGCAGAGGGAGAGAGAGAATCTCAAGGGTACTCTGGGCTCAGCGCGGAGCCTGATGTGGGGCTCGGTCTCGCGGCCCCAATGTGACCTGAGCCAAAATCAGGAGTCAGACGCTTAAGCGACTGAGCTACCCCCAGGCGCCCCAAATGCTCCTCCGTCAGTTTGGATCTTTTGAAATTTTATGTCGTTTTAAAAACCTCAGGCTGACAAATACACTTCCGAGATGAACAAGAAGTGGATGAACACTTAAAAATGGATTTATCTGTGTTCACTACCAGGGCTGTTCCTTAAAATAACACCCGGGCTGTGGCAGGGATCCCAGGTTCAGACGACCTTCCAGAAAGTGAGGAAAGGGAGACAGCGCAGTTCCCACTGTGGTGTTCTCAAGGGACACCCCCCAGGAGGCAGTGAAGGGCGACCCACTTTGGTCAGGCTGAAATGTTCAAATGGCCCCAAGGGTTATCAGAACAGCAAGGTCCCCCAAACCTCTATAGGAGTGAGGATTTTAGATTCCAACAGGATGGGTAGAAATTGGGGCCAGGTTCATGGGCTTCTGTGTTTTTGTATAGAGAGCACACGTAACTCACAGAACATGCAGTCTTTCTTACTCAGTGTCTGAGTTCTGCCTTCTCCTCCTTCCCCTTCCAACGCAGACTAGACATTGAAAAGCAAAGCCCTCTAGCATCAGAAGGAAGTCGGGGCACTTGGGTACCAGTTGGCTCCCAACATGCCAAGTATTTCAGTTTAAAGTATAGTGTCCGGCATTTTGGTTATTTCTGTCTACATTTTGATTGGAAAATATATGTATATCTTGAAGAAAGCGAACTGTGATACAATCACCAGAGTGAGGAACAGTGATTGTCTTGAGGGGGGGTTCCTGGCACATGGAGGGCCTCAGGCTGCTGGTAGCCTTGTAGCCTTGACTGAGTGCTGGCCAAGGAGGTGTCTGCTCTAGCATTTTCCACCTATCTGGACAGTCATGCTTTGTGTGTGTCTCTTCATGTATACCCCATTTTATGGTAAAAGGAGAAAAAAATCTACATAGGTCATAGGATTTTTTCGTTTAATTTTTACACAGTAAGTATCTTAATCGTGGAGCATAATGACAGGATTTAATTTTATTAAAATGGTTACAGTATCACTGAGAGTAAAGAAGGAACTTTGATAGGAAATGACCAGAGAATATCTCTGCACATAGGAGATTTTCCCTGTTAACAGTATTTGCCAGAACACATGAGTATCTTGGCTCCAGTATCCATCAGGGGGCCTCCAGCATGTTCCCTTTAAGCTTTTATGGGAACAAGAGAGTTTTCTGGGAGATAAGCGTTCTGTGTTCTCCCGTCTTCCACGATTAGGCAGTGAAGAGTTCCTACCATCCATTGGGAGGCCACTTTACAGAACCAAATGGTAGCTGTTTGTAAGAAAGGCAGAAGCAGGATGTGTTTCTCACTTGAATATCTAAGGGCTGAAAAGTATCCTGACTTACACCTGTAATGAATCATAACATCCTGGTGCCTCCTCCTTTCAGCACCTCGGACAGCAACACGATAATGTCAACCAGCCAAAGGTATTTATTAAAGTGGAGCGTTCCTCTTGGACACGTGGAAGTAATAGAGTATGGCAATAATGATGGTGCTGGAGAAAACAGGTGTCCCCCTGTGCACTCACCCGAGAGCCTGGCGGTGGTTGCCAACGCTAAGCCAAGTAAGTGACACTTTACTAATGTGCGTGCGCGTCTTGGGGCTGGCGTCAGTGCTGACCGAATAGGCCCTGTTTCCTCGGCCTCCGCAGCATCCAAGGACCCACGGAGATGGTCAGGCTGTTGAACGATACCATCTCTGGAGCCTGTATTTTATGTTGGCTGATAAATGTAGACAGATAAGCCCACTGGACCCTCATCTTTGAGCTTGTCCCCACTGGTGTGCATCCTTTGGGTTTACAGAGAACCCCACCATATAGGATGCATTCAGTCTCCCCAGGTCTGATTTCTCTTCTGCATTTCCCAGTTCAGAGCCCTCCCCCAGTGAGGGCTCTGTCTCCTGTCTCCTGAGCATGCATGGAAGTCCTCTAGCATGTGGACCTCGGTGGTAGGCTCTGCTCTGCTGTGCACCACCTCATGCAGCCCCTCCTCTCTCCCCGCCCCCAGGCTCCCCAGGGAGGGGGTGCCAGGTCCTGATGAGCCAAGATGAGCCAAGGGTGTCCTGATACTTTGGCAATGCTTCAACAGCTGGGTAATATTTATGGTCTTTGGACTGTAGATTTTGAACGTAGTATAGTATTCATGACTTTCTCCTTCCATTTATCTTTTTTAATCCAAATAAAGCCTGGCTAGTTTTCACTTACTCACCAGCCTCTGCCCCAGTTGTGGAACACACCAAATAGAGTGAATGGGGACTTGCAGTAAACTTTTCATACATGGAATGAGCCTTTATATTAAATATTCATGATGTAAATATATTGGACAACCTTTCAGATTATTTTGCTTCCGACATGTTCAGAAGAAGGTACCTTTAAACCCTGTAACTTTTCTGGCTGCATATGCACGTTTGCTCGGACTCACAGGAACAGGGCCTGATGAGCTTTATGAGGTCTCCCATTGTTCTTATTTGTGTAACGTTAATAGTCGGTCACTTGGTTGGGTAATCGGCCTGGTAGACCACGTCCTTAGGCACGGTATTACAGGTCCTGCAGTCCTGAATCACTAACTGCTAAGTCCTTCTTAAAGGAATTGCAGACAGTCTCAGCAAATAATCAAAATATACCAGACTGTGTCACAGATTTTCCACAGTGGGGATATACTGAGGAGTGATGTGGGGAGGGAAGGGGAGGGTTCTTCCAAACTGATGCATGTTGGTAAGATCTTACTCAAGTTCAGCTTGGGTATCTCATTTGTTAAAAGTTTGTGAAAGCCCATTTAAATTGCTTGTCAGTATTGGTTGCAAATCCAACATGTGTCTTGGTTTTATGAACGGAATCATGCCTTTGTATGTTTATAATGGTAGCAATGTTAAAATGTATTTGTAATTAAGATTGCCTCCTTGTGCTCAAGTCATCAGGGACAGCTTTGATCTGTAGAAACAGATACTGCATATTAAGGCAGCACTACATTTTCTTACTCATCTTTTTATTTATGACTCTGTTGCGCTAACTTAGAATAGGATTCGAATTGGTTAGCAATATTAAAAAGCATGTAGGAGGAAGACTCAATTTTTAAAATATAGTCAACCCTTAAAGAACATGGGGGTTAGGGGCACCAACCCCCTGTACGTTGAAAATCCTCATATGTAATTTGACTCTCCAAAACCTTTTCTATTAAAAACCTACCAATAACATCAACAGTTGGCTAGCACACACTTTGTGTGCTATATGAATCCTATACCGTGTTCCAACAATAAAGTAAGCGAGAGGACACAAAACGTCATTAAGAAAATGATAAGAGAAAACACATTTATGGTACTGCTCTGTATTTATCAAAGAAACTTGTGTAGAAGTGGACCCGCACAGGTTAAAGCCAAGTTGTTCAAGGGTCGACTGTCCATGGAAGAAAGGAGATAGGCGCCGTAGGCATTCCTATGAGCTTCCATCTGTGACGGCAGGGACATAGTTGTCATTGTCAGGGAGAAGAAAATGTGGCACTTTGGAGAGTATCCGGTTTTCTTCATTCTTCAATTTAAGGAGAAGTTTGTTGATGTATCCAAAGTTCAAGAGACTTTGGAAAATACTTGGAAACATATACGATTGTGTTCTGCAGACTTGCTGTGACCTTTTCATGTCCCTTTGAAAAAGCACACACATAACCTCGGTGAAAGCAGTTGTTTGGGGAGAATCTTTTTTGCGCACTGTCCTAAAGAGAGAATTTAATTGACAGACCTGTCTGCCACCCATAGACATTTGTTCTCCGTTTTGTGGGTGGGCGTAATCCGTGTCACTTCATGTGCTACAGCCCTTGGGGGTGGCGTGCACCCTCTTTCAGAATGGTCTGTTAGTACAGTGCCTTTATTTTAAGAAACCAAGGTACTGTGCTACGGTGAGCGCTGTGAATTGTATAAGACTGTTGAATCACAGATCTGTACTTCTGAAACAAATAACGCAACATATTTTAAAAAAAAAGATAAAGAAGAAGATAGCAGGAGAGGAAGAATGAAGGGGAGTAAGTCAGAGGGGGAGACGAACCAGGAGAGACGATGGACTCTGAAAAACAAACTGAGGGTTCTAGAGGGGAGGCGGGTAGGGGGATGGGTTAGCCTGGTGATGGGTATTGAGGAGGGCATGTTCTGCATGGAGCACTGGGTGTTATGAACAAACAATGAATCATGGAACAGTACACCAAAACAAATTATGTAATATATGGTGATTAACATAACAATAAAAAAATTTAAAAAAAAAAGAAAAAAAGAAACCAAGGTACTGGTAACTGATAAGTATGTGGGGGACTTCATCTACAATTTGTTAATCCCTCATTGTTTCCCTTCCGGCTCTGGGACGGGGCCTGCAGTGGGTGCCCAATGAGTGTTTGTTGAGCAAATGAAAAGGAAAATCGGCATCACCAACCACTGTTAAATTTTTAATTAAACTGTGTCTTTCTACCTACCTGTTTATTGAAGGCCTGTTCTAAACCGAGCGCCATGTTCTGGTAACCCCCAAATGAGTAAGGGGTAGATGGTGCCTTTGGAAGCCCAAGGAGACGGATGCAAGAACACGGGTGTGACGCACTGTGATACATTCCTTAACAGAAACCAGGGCGCAGAATATTTGGGGAGATCAAAAAAGGTTAATTTTCTCAGAGAGACACCGCTTAAGCTCGGTTTTAGAGAAGGAGCGGGGTTTCAGCAGACAGAGGGTGTGGGAGGACGTGCATCAGTTGGTTGCTTGATCCCTTCAGCTGATCTGCATCTGACACCTGCCTGGAGCACAATGAGGGGTTTGTGCGTCCGGGGAGTCAAGAGTTCTTGTGACTGGAACCTTCCCAGCCTGTGGCAGTCCCTCCAGAATCCGGACGACTGACCACTGTCTGTTCTCAGGGTCCAGTTCCATCCACAGAAGTAGGAACTGGAAGAGGCTTCCAGGCTGTCCTGTGATTGCATAAGGCCTAGTAAAATGCTCGTGCTGGCTCTGCAGCTGGTGGGATCTCAGCGTCTGGAAGGAAGGGCGCTCGGACTGGGCAGGGTGGTGCCGTGTGGACCCTAGAACCTGAGACGCTGCTTGGCAGATTGTCTTCCTCTTATGGCTTCAGTTACACGCGTGCTTGGATGCCGGGACAGCAGAGTGTAGGTTCAGAGCGGGACCACAGAGCTGCCGGTTACTCTGTAAACTGCCTGTTTCTTGGAATAATGAGCGGGATGAAGGTGACTGGTCATGTGCAGGTAATGCTGGCTTCTCCAGGAGAGAGAATTAATGTGCTGTTCGTCCGTGGGGGGGTCTTCCCTCATTAACAGATTGTGACCGTAAAAGGGTTGGATTGGGAATTGTCCGGGAGTTGTCCGGATGCAGCTTTCCAGATGAGAAGGCCTCCAGGAAGCCGTGTTCTCGGCCCCGGAATCCTGGGAGGGGCGCTTTGCAGAGCATCAGCCTGTTGTTGGGCCCATCCTTGTGTTCGCGTTTCCTGAACCTGTCACTCACTAATCTCAGCTCCGTGTCGGACGTGTTACTTGTTGAAGAGTTTTTATAGCGGGCTTCCTTGCTATATTCCCATATGATACAGTTCGCTCTGAGTGTACAGTGGGCATTACCTTGGCAGCGCCGAATGGACAGACACTGCTGAGAGCAGGGAGGCCAGGGGCTTCGAGTCTGCAGGTCGGGGGGGTTCCCAGCACCCGGACCTCTGTGGGAGCAGGTATTTGCTTCGTTCCCGGCTTAGTGCTGCCCCTTAGCTGTGCAGACCCCCGTGTCTTGGTCTCCCTGTCTGTAGAGGGGATCTGAGTTTTAGCTGTAAGCTCTGAGACAATGGGTGTGGAGTCCATGGCCTTTTAAATGCCTTCCAGATTAAAAAAAATTTTTTTTAACAAATTAAAATGTGCTAATTCTGTGTGTGTTGGAAGACTGAACTCAAGCCAGACTTCCTGGGGCATTTTTGGGCTTCCGGTCAGGGAAACAGGGACCAGTCCGTTCGCTGGCATGTTCAGCACTGGGGAAGGCCCGTCCTGCCCCGTCCACACGCACCCAGCAATGAGGGCCCGTCTGTTGTTGCAGTCAGACAAGGAGCTGCTCTGTGTGCCTCTGATCCATAATATTGATCTCATTCCCACCAGCCTGCAGCCTGCGAGTTGTGCTCTACTCATGCACATAAAACCGTGTCCCCTCCACGAGTCACAATCAGCTTGGGCTGTCTCGGTGGTCTCCGAGTTTTTAGAGAAGGGCTTCAGATTCACCCACAGTGCTTTTGTTCCTTCTGAGTCTCTGGCATTTGTCATCCTTCAATTATTTTGAGACGCTAAGTAGGAATTCTTTGCTCCGCCCATAGCCATGTGACTTTTCTGGTGTGTGAGCGACTGAGCTCTGAGATCAGCATTGGAAAATTTGGTCTGTGGTTCAGCACTGAAGACAGAGTGTGGGTGTCACTGCCTAGCAACCAGACTGCAGGAGCCCGTGTGGCCACCATCCTCAGCCCCGTGGGAGCCGCCCGCAGAAGGCGCCATCCCCAGAGGAGCCCCCCGCAGGGTGTGCATCTGCTTTGCCGTGTCCCTCTCCTTGAGCTGTGACATTTTATTGGCATTGAACTTTGCTCTCTGTGTAGGGGCCTGCAGGCTGGTGCCCACGGATTTGTCCAGGGGTCCTCTGGGATTCCATGGGCTGGTTTCAGCTTCCAGAACTTCTGAATTACCTTGCCAAATTCTGCGCTTTTTTCTGGGGTGATTGTACAGTTTTCGCCGATTTTGTGAGTTGGGGCTGGGGTTGGGAAGAGAAAGTCCCCGCAGCGCGGTGGGTTTACCTGATGCACCGGGTAGAGTTGCCTATGCTCCTACCATCACTGTGTTCCCCGCTTGTCTGGTGGGTTTACCAGAAAATACATTTCCCCGTTGCCAGATATAAGCTGACTCGTGCAGGATCCGTAGAGATCAATTCCATTCGATGGTAGACCCTGGAGCACTCCCAGTTTTCAGGGGACGGTACTGCCGGAGCTGGAAAGGGAGGGGGTCCCCACCCCACAGGAGCCTCTGCTGGAAGAGACCTGCCATCGCCTCTTTTCGGCACATCCCGAGAAGGCCTTCAGACACCTTGAGAACAGTGTGCAGGCTGAGTGTGTTTCCGAGGGGAGCGCCCGTGGTGTGCAGGGCAGCTACTGCGGTCCTGTAGGGATCATGCCCGTTGCTTTCCCGTTAGTTAGTCCTTGAAGATGATGGTGAGAGTCAGCCTGGCTGTACTTCTCTGTGCTCGGGTACGGCATGCTGTTACCAGTGCAGGGCAGGCCTTGGCTTGTGCGGCTGTGGGACCAGCATCTGCTTCTCATGGAGCAACCGCAGACTGCACACTGTGCAGCCGAAAATCGCCGTGGGAATAGGGTGAGACCACCCCAGTGGCGTCCTGCCCTTTCTCGGGCAGCGTGCAGCTCCAGGGAGCAAAGTTGCCCCCGCTTGCCCCCAGCAGCTCTGTACAGAGAAGGCCAGGCAGACCATCCGCTCTGGATCAGCGTCCCCTCCCATCCCCAGAGCATCTACAGAGTGTGTCCGCTCTCTGCTCAAGTCTTCTCAAAGTGCCAGACCTCCTTCTGCAGTCCGGCTGCAAAGTGGGGGCTCTGACAGTGGGTACCAGGGGTTGGAGACAAGGAGGGCATCACATCATTGTTATAGATGAGCTGGCAGAGACCTAGGCATCCTTGAATTCTGAGGCGTGTCCCAGAGGGAGAGGCTGGGGCAGGGGTGGGACGGGTCCTGGGCAGAAAGTGAACTGTAAAGAGACCACGGATGCCACACTGGGGGGATGTGGGTGTGGTTTATGGTTTTGTGGCCAGAAGTGGGTGTGCAGGGGTGCACGTCAGCAGTGGAGTGGAAGCCACACTCTGACCCCTCTACCTCGGAAGGCAGAGGCCCACGTGGTGCCTGCACTTTTAAAATACGAAGCCAGGCCTCGACTTCTGTGTCACCAGGAGCCCTCGCTCTGGGCTGTGGGGCCAGGTTTTCACTCTGTGAAGCAAAGGGCCGGCACATGGGGTTTGTTCAGTCCCGGCGTGGGGTCTCGAGGGCTGAGGGCTTGATCCACACGCCACCCCCCGCCCCAGCGTCCCGAGCTTGTTGTGGTCTGTGGGTGGGGACACACCCGCGGCCTGCCTCCCCTCTGAGCCAGCGAGCTGGGGTGGCCCTAAGGTCAGAGGACAGGAGGGCGCAGCTGCCTCCAGGGAGACCCTAGTGATTGGAAAGGCACAGCCCGTTTTAGGGTCAGGGCTGCCCTGGGAGGGACCGGAGAGGAGGAAGGCGCGTCCCGATTGCCTTGGTGATGCCGGCATCCGTGGCATCCGCCTGAAGCTGTGCCGCCGAGCTCGCTCCCCTGCCGTGCGTGACCCTCAGCTCCCCGTGCCCCGATGGAGGGGAGGCCCCCCCGCCCCCCTGTCGCAGAGACCAGATGGCCGCCCACCCGCCTCCGCTCTGCTCCTGGACAGCAGCTGAAGACTGTCGGCTAGACCCCCACGGTCTGCGTCCATGGTCTGCGTCTGGGTGCTGGGCTGGTAACACGTGGTCCGTAGCGCCCCCGCAGACAGTGACCGGGACCAAGGGCGTCCAGGCCAGCCCCCTGCAACGGAGCAAGGCTGGCTGTGTCACTGTGCCACAGCTGCCTTGGAGCCCTGTGTGGAATTTGTCCTGTTTCCTTTCATGGTGCGCTGAGTATTGATCTCCGTACAAGTTTTCAGTCAATGAGATGTGATTGTACCTGTGATGAGACCCAGATGGCTTCTCAGGGCAGTGAGGCTCCCGAGGCCTGCGCTGGAGGGCGGTGAAGATGCGTTCATGAGACCGCGGTCTGCACGCCAGGAGCACTGAGAATCAACCCTGCCTTCCTTCCATTCGTGCAGACAGCCGAAACATTTAGCACGTATGAGTATTTAGTGACCGGGCCAGAAACGCACGTGTATACTTAGGTTTGGTTTTGAAATCCGAGTCAGTCCTAACAGTCGAGTATGAGGACCGAGGTGGCCCTCTGTCCGCCCGAGCCCTGCTCTCCTTCCTGCCCCATCTCCCGCCTCGCTGCACCTGCTTGGGCACTCTGGCCTGGGTGACACAGCAGCAGTGACCGTGGGTGACCGCGGGGCCCTGCCGTCCTGAGCGCCCAGGCAGGACAGCCCGTCTCTGGGAGGCGTGGGGTGGGGAGGCCCTGGTGAGAGACGACCTGTGAGTTCTTGGCGTCTGGGCGGCGCGTCCATGACGGCCATGGAGGACTTCCAGTCCAGCGTGTCTGTCTCACACATGGTACCAGCAGCGTGTGCACACGGTTCACGGAAATGCTCCACCAGCTTCAGCTTGTCCACGTGCTAACCGTTTGCCCACTGCTCCCCAAAGCTGAGATCACTTGATGACTGACACAGCTCACACCCTTAACGGGGAGCCTCTGTGGGTGAAGGCTGCCTACCTGCCGCAGCCGGCTGGCTTCTGGGGGTGCATGGGGCTCCTCTCGCAGGGTTGCTTCCCAGAGGCTCTGAGGCAGCGGCCACCTGTAGAGTAGTTGCTCGTGTGGGGAGACTGGGGGAGCTCCCGAAGCTGTCCTGGTTTAAATACTGCAGCTGCCAGGCACACCATCCCCCTCCAGCTTCAGGGTGGTACCAAGGTGGGTGGGAAGGCACACCTGTCCCTGGGTGCACACGAGGAACGCAAAATGGGAGAGGCTTCGGGGTTCTCCCAGAGGGAGTCCCGAGTCCCCGGTGGTGAGATTCGATGAGGAGGATACAGCCTGGCCCCTGAGACACCTCTGACCTAGCGTTTAGTGGTCTCTGTCTCCCGAGACACGTGCTTTATCGCGTGACACGTGGGAGCTCCATGGGAGAAACATGTTTGCAGGGCAGGCACCGATGTCAGAATCTCAGCGTGCTCAGGCTGGAGCCCACCTCCCTGCTCACATCGCGAACACTTAGAGCAGCGTCTCTCCGCAGGGTATGGCCCGGCCCTGCTCTCCTCGTGCTCACGTGCTCTGCTTACCGGGCTCAGGACTGCATGTGTGAGGTGCCGAGTCAGGTTAGACGCTGGCCTCCCAGGCTCAAGGCAACTCAGTCAGACCTCTGTGCGCACAGAAATATCCTGTATATGTGTTTAAAAAACAGAAGTGGGATATCGTGTGCACTCTTACGCCACGTTCTTTTTTTTAAGATTTTATTTATTTGACGGAGGGAGACAGCGAGAGAGGGAACACAGCAGGGGGAGTGGGAGAGGGAGAAGCAGGCTTCCCGCGGAGCAGGGAGCCTGATGCGGGGCTCAATCCCAGGACCCTGGGATCATGACCTGAGCCGAAGGCAGACGCTTAACGACTGAGCCACCCGGGTGCACCCTTACGTGACATTTTTGAGAAGACAAAACGGAAATGTTGGAGAAGAGACCAGTGGTTGCTGGATGGGACTCGGTGTGGCAGGGTGGACAGGCCCGCGTCTTTGGGGGTGAAGGTGCTGTTCTATGGCCCATACCTGCCCCTGTTAAAATTCAAAGACCATGCACCCAAGGTAAAAGTGTCAGTTTTACTGTATGACAATTTAAAAAAATAAAATAACTAAAAACTAGATGTGGGCAAATTGATGGAGTTCATGTAGCAGGAGTAATTTTATCACAAGGGTGAGTTCATGGAGTCTGTCATCAGAAGTTTATAAATGAAAGAAATGTGTGTGGTGTTCACTACAGATGTTTTAAATTATGTGCACATACTGTTAAGGAAAAACAAATTTGATAAATGGTAATCAATTGAACAGCTTGTTCCTTTTTTTTAAATGAAACTTCATGAAGATACTTGATATGCAGTTGATCATACAATTTGTCTAGATGAGTCCTAAAAATCGGGCCTGGTGGAAGCGTAAAGATCCAAGTAAAAATGTCTTTAATGGCGTTTCTGCAAAATTACTCATTGTTATCTTACTCTGCGGTGAAGCAGTGAGTGTGGTTAGATGGATATACATCTGAAATATTTGTGTTGGAAATATATCTTCGTTTTTAACACAGACGTACCAGGGAAGGATAGAATAAGCCGCGTACTTGGCTGGGCCCCGTGCACGATGAAAACACAGGGCACCTTGCTCACCACTGTTAAGAATTCTGAGACCGCGACCGCAGAGCCTGACAGGAGCCAGGAGGCTTGGTTTCTCCTGGGCCAACCCTGAAAACTGTCCCAGCAGTCACATGTACTAACTTTTTATCTTCCCTTAACAGTATGTTTGTCCCTTAAAGTAGTTTTAGCTAATAGCACGCATATTTGCTTTTCACTTGCCAACTGCCGATGACTGACCCGGCACAGCCTGGTGCTAAGTTCTAAGGGTGACGTCTACTTTACTCACACCCGGGTTGATGCCCGAGAAGCCGCCTTGTGGAAACAGACTCCAGGAGGCTCACCTTGTTTGAGGTGGATGAATCTGCTCTGCTCCCTGGGTTTGCTGGGCGCTGGGGCGGGGGGGGGGGGGCGCTGAGGCCGTCTGTTTCCATGGACACAGAGGAAGAGGGGGGCTGTGACCGCATGTCCTTTACAGGGGGGCCTCTGAGACGGATTCTGCCTTGGATCCCACCTGCATGTCAGCGTGGGGCCTCAGCGTCCTCACTAGGAGAATGGGGGATGGGGCGTAGTTCTGTTGCAGGGGAGGGGAATGAGTAACTATTCCCCCACACACAGAGGTGGCCCCGAGTCAGGGACGGGGCTCTTCCCTGGCCCATCACTGTCCTTTTTGGTGTCCCGTTGTCCTTTAGAGAAAGGGCACTGGGGAGCTGTTGGATGACCCTGGTCATTGGAAATCTGGTTTAGGTTAAATGCCATTCCTAGATAGCTCTTACTAACCGCAGTGACATCAACAATGTGTTAAAAACACAAGTGAGAGAGGTTCTGTGACCTAATGCACCAGCTGTGGCCCAGGAGTTCAGGTCCTGGAAGACAGGCACTCACGAGTCAAGGAGACCAGCAGCCAAGCGCATGTGGGGCCGTGGGTTGGGTCTGGGAGCAGAGGATGAGCTCGGGGCGGAAGCTGGGACACTCGAATGGGGGTTGCCGGTTAGTGAACAGTGTCGTGTCCACGTGACTTCATGGGTTTGACGACGGCGCTGTGGTTCTCTGAGATTTTAACGTCACGGGACGCGGTGTGAAGGGCATACACGGGGGGAGCTCCGAATCTTTTCTGTAAGTCTGAAGTCGTTCCAAAATGAGAAGTTAGAAAAGGAAGAACCATTAAATGCTTGAAGAGATCCATTTTTTAGAAATTCTCAGTCACCTGGCACTTTAACGCTGGTGCTGTGGCCCCTCTTGGGTCGGCACAAACGCGGCTCTCAGTTGGTGCTGTTTTGCTGCTTCTCCTGCAGACCAGGTCTGTGTGGGGCCAGGGCAGCTGTATCAAGACTTACAGAACCTGCTGCATGACCTAAACATCGTCGGTCAGATCTCTCAGCTCATCGGGAACCTCAGAGGAAACTACCAGGTAACCGGCGGGGCCCCGGGACATAGAATTCTGTTTCCACGTCCTAGACCGCCGTCAGTGTGTGGCCATGCCTCTGGGTTCTACCGGAAGTGAGAATCAGGGCGATTTTGAGAACCAGTCTGATGGTGTGTTTTCTCCTGTTTCGGGCGGGGGTTTGTGGCTGAAGCTGTTCTGGGGTCACTTCATTTGCGTGCGGCCCGAGCTCCAGGGGTGTCTGTTGGGAATGCACTGTGAGAGCTAGTCTCCTCGAGGGTTCGTGCACCATACTCTCTGGGGGTGGCCCTGCCTCATCAGCACCTTCACCGCGTGTGCGTGTTCCCCTCGCAGAACTTAAACCAGTCCGTGGCCCACGATTGGACGTCGGGTTTACAGAGGCTCATTTTGAAGAAGGAAGAGGAAATCCGTGCGGCGGATTGCTGCCGAATCCAGCTGCAGCTCCCGGGGAAGCAGGACAAGTCAGTGGTGACTTTGCAAGGCAGCCTTCCTGGGCAGGACTGAGGATGGCTCTCGTGGCGCGGTCGTGGCCACCGGGCAGGACGGGCAGAGTTCGCTCTGTGATCCCACGGTGTGTAAACCAAATGCCTCTCCGTTCCTCCTGGCAGGTCGGGGCGGCCCACGTTCTTCACTGCTGTGTTCAGTACCTTCACCCCTGCCATCAAAGAGTCTTGGATCAACAACCTGCAGATGGCCAAGCTCGCCCTGGGTAAGTGGTGTGACCTCAGCTCTGTGAGGCCTGTGCAGACAAGTGCGTGCCCCCGTCCTCTGCTTTTCTCCGTGACGGTGAAGTCCGTGCCTGGGAGAGAGCATCACAAGAAAGACCTTGACAGTAGATTTCTCTGTTCGCCTGAAAGGATGTTTCTAGTTTTGTTTTTTTAAAGGTTTATTTATTTGAGAGACAGAGTGAGCGAGCAGTGGGAGAGGGAGACAGACAGACTCCCTCTGTGTGGGGAGCCCGATGTGGGGCTCGATCCCAGGACCCCTAGATCATGACCTGAGCCGAAACCAAGAGTCAGATGCTCAACCGACTGAGCCACCCAGGTGCCCTGAAAGAATGTTTTTAAACAGGAAAAATGAACCCCAGCACGAGTGATTTTTTTTTTTAAGATCTTATTTATTTAGAGAGCTGGGGAGGGGCAGAGGGAGAGAGGGAGGGAGACGCAGACTCCACGCCGAGCAGGGAGCCTGACGCGGGGCTCCATCTCACGACCTCAGCCGAAATTGAGTGGGACGCTTAACCCACTGAGCCAACCAGGTGCCCCCCACCCCCCAGCAGGAATGATTTTGAAGATATCTATATAAATTCAGAGATTGTAGAAAAAAATAAGCCCTCACTTTTATTATACACACACATTGACATCAGCTGAGACTGTGCACATGAGCAGAACAGCCCTGTGGGTCTGTGGCTGGGTGTGTGGCCCGTGCGCCAGGACGCCCCTCCCTGCAGTGGGGACACCCTGCTTCCCTCCCTCACCTGGGGAAGCGTACAGGGTGGCCCTGAGGTGTCACCGGAGATCCTGTGTGGAAAGGAAGTCATGTGCTTCGATCAGAGACGAGGGGACTTGATTTTTTCTTGCTCCTCTGCTTGCAGCCTTGCGGTCTGTTGAGCCGTGAATCAGACCGATATGTGTGCACGTGTGTTGTTTACACACGGATCTGTTACTCAGAACACACTGTGATACCGCATGCACGTGTGCTGTTCTCTCTGAGACGCCGGCAGTCTGCTAAGTGAAAATAAAATACAGAGGAGAAGCAGGCCGAGCTGCTGCTCAGCCTGCAGGGAGCCGCGGTTAGTGGGGACGGAGAGCCTTCCTGCCACCGCCCGGGCTCCTGTGGGCTCTCCTCTCTCTCCCCCAATGATTCCATGGTTTGTCATGGCAGACTCTTACCTGCATCGGCAAGCCAGAAACGGCCCCTCTCTGACAAGAGAGGCTAAACCTGAAAATAGGCTTCCTTTCATCCGTTCACAGCCAAGATTGACAACTTGCTCTATAGCAAAATGTCTCTTCACTTCGTCGCGCTTTTTAAAAAATTAATTAATTAGGGGCACCTGAGTGGCTCAGTCGTTAAGCGTCTGCCTTCGGCTCAGGTCGTGATCCCAGAGTCCTGGGATTGAGCCCCACATCGGGCTCCCTGCTCCGCGGGAAGCCTGCTTCTCCCTCTCCCACTCCCCCTGTTTGTGTTCCCTCTTTCGCTGTGTCTCTCTCTGTCAAGTAAATAAAATCTTAAAACAAAAAAAATAGCGCACGCATGCAAGAGAGAGCATAAGCAGGGGGGAGGGGCAGAGAGAGAAGCAGACCCTCTGCAGGGCAGGGAGCCCGATGCCGGACTCGATCCAGGACCTCGGGATCACGAACTGAGCCGAAGGCGGACGCTTCACTGACTCAGCCACCCAGGCGCCCCTGCCTCACGCTTTTTTATCGCATAGTATTCTACCATGTTAACTCTCACTGTGTCTGTGGTATTTGAATCTAAACATCTCAGTTGCTTTGAAAAAAAAAAAAAAAGAATCCTAGGTATTTTACGAGGACTTTCTCAGCCCTTCACATCCGTGCAATCGGGGAGCAAACAGGAAAACAGGACACGCTTTTCAGAATAGAGCAGTGAATGCACAGTCCTTCCTTTAAAAAAAGATCGTGCTGTGTTCCAGAAACAGTATTCAGCTCTGCAGGCCGGTGTAGAATATGACGTCTGAGTCTGGGGCCCTCAGGGCCATGTCAAAGCTGCTGGTGGCGCAGTGCTGCCCTTCCCCATTTCTCATTCACATGCCCGCAGAGGAGGAGAACCACATGGGCTGGTTCTGTGTGGAAGATGATGGGAATCAGATCAAGAAGGAAAGACACCCTCTCCTCGTGGGACACATGCCGGTGACGGTGGCCAAGCAGCAGGAGTTCAAGGTGATGGGCAGGAAGGGCCTGGAAATGGGGTCCACTGTTCACAGAGACAGTCCTTGCTTGTCCGGTTTGGGGCAAAGTCCCATGTTGTTTCCCCAGATCAACCAGTTACCATTTCTCTGTGGGTATTTGTTTAGGAATTAAGATTACTAGACTATGAAGCTGAAAGCCTGCTTTTCTGCCCAGCAGCTGTCTGGGTGCTGGGGGTCCCTGCCACACCTGGTGCATTCTGCCCAGTGGCCACGAAGGGGCTGGGGGTCCTCACTGTGCCTGGTGCATTCTGCCCAGTGGCCGTCCAGGGGCTGAGGGTCCTCACTGTGCCTGGTGCATTCTGCCCAGTGGCCACGAAGGGGCTGGGGGTCCTCACTGTGCCTGGTGCATTCTGCCCAGTGGCCATCAAGGGGCTGGGGGTTCCCTGCTGCACCTGGTGCATTCCAGGCATTGTTAGTTACTTGAGGGCATACACCTCAGGTCTGTCTGCTCTGCTGCCCTTTGCCTGGCCATATTCAGTGTCCACAGTGGGTCACAGTTAGAGGCCTTGTGTCTACTCTTACTTCTCCTTTCTGGGCTCTGGCCGACACTCAGCCCTGGAGCTCCTGGGAGGGCAGGCGGGTGGGCAGAGGGGAGGAGGTGCAGTGTGTGCGCCCTCCCGCCGCACCCAGGAAGTGGCAGCCACCTCAGTGCTGTCTCATGAAGGACGTTTGCGGTGCGTGCCGGGGTGTGAAGATGCAAGAGTAAAAAGACTGATGTTTGCCTCTAAAAAGCTGGTTTCTGAGATCTGTTCTTTTCCCTGTTTTAATCTGCAACAAGTAATAACCCGCGGTTTCTGTGACTAAATGTCAGTAGTCTCTTACCCGCTTGAGACACTGTGTCGCCAGGATGTCTCCCGGTCCTGTTTTAAATGTGGGTGTTTGATTTTATTCCCCATTAGATTGAATGTGCTGCTTACAATCCTGAACCTTGCTTGAATAATGAGGCTCAGCCGGATTCGCTGTCCACCGCACACGGCTTCCTGTGGGTAAGACGCACTGTGTGTCTATATTGTGGGTTCCTGAGAGGTCCGTGGTTAGTATGGGTTTGAGAGGTTCAAATGCAGAACTTGCCGTTGGTCGCTGTGTGTCTCAGGCTGTGTTTATAAACATGGAAGTCACAAACCACGAGAGGGGACTGAACGCTTTTGGAAAAGGTGTCCAAGTCTCAGGAATTAAAATGTTTCTTTTTTTTTTTTCATCTAAAGCTTTGCCAGATTAGATTCAGCCCAGAGACAACCAATTTAGCTAATGTGAGAGTAATTTAAGTATTTCTTCAATTTGGGTGGTTAAATTGCGTGGGATTTTTTACCCCCCTCCAAGACATTGCTGGCTCTTTACACTGGAAACTTTGCAATTAAAATTAATTTGTTGCAAATGAAATACTGCATTTGAATTATGCTGCCATCACAGTGGGCCTTTCTGGTTCTTGCAAACGGGAGACGATCCTTGTGCACTGTGTTTTGAGGTCTCCCGGGGTGCCCCCCAGACCTCTCCCCGATGGGTGCCCTGCTGTCCTCCGGCACCACGCCCTGACCACCTCTCCCAGGCACCCTGCCCTCAGGTGACCTCTCTACCTTCCCACAGCCCCAGCCTCTGTGTGGTCAGTGCTCCTCCCTGAGCGTCGAGAAGGAGCAGGCCAAGTAACCGGGCCGTTCTGTGCACCCAGCTGTGAAGGACTGGATGGGCTTATTTCCCTAAGGTTTTCGAATTTTAGCAGAGAAGTTTTCCCATCACTCAGACCGTAGTTGGTGCCTCATTCCCTCTCCCGCTCACATCCCCACCCCGCTCCCCCCGCCAGCCCAGCGGGGCTTAGAGGTTTGGCACCCTTCCCCTGAAAGGCTGTCAAAGCAGGACGCTTCTTTGTGGCGTGGAAATGCTTTGGTATGAGTATGAGGGGTGGGGCAACGTTGCCAAAGCTGGCCCAGAGGGAACGGGAGCTGGGAGCCTCAGTGCCCCCCCCCCACCGCGCTCCGGGCTGGCTTTCCCTCCAGGACCCTGAACGCTCTGTCCTGCTGATTCTTCCGTTAACAAGATGTGACTCTTTCCCACTGAAAAAACAATTGGACTTCAAGTCAGGAACGAAGCTTGTGGGGTGTCCAGTGACCCGGCAGATAGGTTCGTGGGGGTGCCCACCGCCCGCCAGCGTCCCAGGGCCAAGGCACAGCGCCTCGAGCTCACATGCTGGTGACCACACTGGGGGGCGCTCTGACGCGCTCTCTTTTTAAGGCCCTGTTTCCCTGGGTGAGCGTGTCTGACGCTGGTGTTAGTTTAAGACTGGTTTTCATCAGCTCTGAAGCCTTTGCATTGTGCCTGAGCCAGCCACCACCACAGGGATAGAAATAGGAATTAAAACAAAAACAAAACTGGGCTCTCGTTATGAAAATTAAAAGAGAAAGTAACCCCATACGTTGAAAAGGAAAGGCGGGCTCTGCGAGCAGATGATGTAAACAGCTCTTGATTCTGTGAAGTATGTTGGTTCCCGTGGCGATACGAAATCACCCAGAGGTCAGGGGTCCGGTGCTGTGGAAGCTCCAGGCCCTCCTCTCCCCCCCAGATCGGAAGCTGCACCAGCCAGATGGGCCAGATTGCCATCGTCTCGTTTCAAAACTCCAACCCCAAAGTCATTGAGTGCTTCAACGTGGAGTCTCGAATCCTGTGCATGGTGTTCATCCCTGCAGAGGAGCGGCACGCGGAGCCCGAGACCGCGGCCGGGAGAGCACCGGGCGTGCCCACCGTCTGCCTGGGGACCGAGGAGGGGAGGTGAGCCCTGCGCTGCTCCATGACAAGCCCAGTAGGTCGGTCACCCGCCCCATCTGTTAGGGGTTACACCACGTGGTGGGATTGGCTCGGTCGCTGCCCGCCCAGGGGAATGACTGCGGGAAACCCCCAAGGAGGAATGGCGACTGCAGGGAACGTCCCAGTTCTGCCTGGCGGCTTCCCCTGACCTGTCTCTTCTTGGTCCTGCTTTTACAAGTCGCTGAGTGCTCATGTTTGGAGTATACCAGGGCCTGGTCTGTGCTGCACGGGTACGGAACCCTGCCACCGTTCAGAGGCACTTTACGGTGGTTTTCCTGATGTGAACTCACTAGGAAGAAGTAATTTCTTCCACAATTTCTCCTTCACAATACGGGACGAGATCGGTGGCAGCAGTGTGTGCGTGCGGGGCGGGGGCGGGGAGGGGCTGGGGCAGTGCGGGGAGTTGCTGTGCACGCTTGTGTGGGCCCTGCCTCCCAAGTGCACTCCCGCCTGACACATGCACTTACTGGCTCTTGTGTCTCTCTTGAAGCATTTCTGTGTATAAAAGCAGTCAAGGCTCCAAGAAGGTGCGTCTGCAGCACTTCTTCACCCCGGACAAGTCCACGGTCCTGAGCCTCGCCTGCACACCCCAGAGCCTGTATGCCGGCCTGGTCAATGGCGCCGTGGCCGTCTATGCGAAAGCAGAAGGTAATTGTGTCTACACTGCGTGTGGCACGTCTACATGTCCAATCTTGTGGTGGTTTCTGGGGGTTTCCTGTGGACAGAGCTTCATATTCCTGGGTCACGTCCCCGCGAGCGTCTATCAGCACACGTCCCAAGGCACATGCAGCTTGCTCAACCTCGAGAGGACAGTGCAAAGCGCAAGCACCCCCAGCTGCCCCCAGCTGCACAGGTGGGAAGTGGTTTCAGACACGGGTCTCCCGGCCCACGCCCCCCAATTCCACAAAGTGCTGAGGTCCATGTGTGTCCTTCTCCCGACGGCCGAGACCCCGGCCATCTCGCTGCCCGTGCCCTCACTCAGGGCCGCGAGGCTTTGTCTTCTTGGGTGGAGGGGACCGCAGGCTGCCCGCCTGAGTGGCTGGACCAGGTCTGCGCCCAACAGTAAGGACTGCCTGGATGCACGTGCTGGCTGTCGTCCCTCCCGCTCAGGCTCCTCCTCTTGTCTCAGGCTTGGCCCAGGGTTCCGGTGGGTTCCGGGGACACCAGAGGGCCACAGTGCGGGTCTGCAGCCTCCTGGCGCACGTGGGTGTCTCCAGCGCGGGCACCGGGCCGCGGCTCCTGGCGGTGGAGGCAGGGAGCCGTACAGCCGCTCTGCCTCCTGCCTCACCCGCAGCTGCAGAAGGGAGCAAGCCCCCACTTTTCCCACCCGGGGACGAACAGTTCACCGAGGGTAAACAGCGCTCAGGGTGCCCGGGGAGCACTGGGAGGTGCCGGGTCCGAGCCTTCTGCAGGGAGGCGGTGGAGCCGAGCCTGAGGGGCGCCCCTCACTGTCCTGGGGCAAGGGAGCCCTGCCTGCACACCCAGGGATAGAGAGCTGGGAAGGGCGGGAAGCCTGTGTGCCGTCGAGCCCCGGGAGCACCCGGGTTTAGGGCCCAGCCAGCAGGTGTGCCCCGTGGAGTGAGCACTGTGGCTCAGACGCATGGTTTCTGCATGGGCTCAGCTGTATTTAGAATGAAGTACGCGTTGCTTTAGGTGCATGTGAATATTTACCATGGCATCGCTCTGTGTTTCTTTTCCCCCGTTGTCTCTGGCTTGGGTGGCTCACTCAAGGTGTGCTTTCTGCCTCTCTGGCAGAGATGGACTTTCATGGGAATTGCTAAAAATCTGGAAGTCTGAAAGTACCATAATTTCAGTCCCGTCTGCTCAACTTCCTAAATTGATTTGGGATATTGATGTGTATTTCTCCCAGTGCGATGAATTTATTCAGCGTTTATATTTATTTAATTTGGGGCTGGTGAAACCTTCTCTCTATCCCCCAGCTTTAGTGAAACATAATTCACATATAGCACAGCGCATGTTTAAGGTTTGGATCCATGTATGCGCTGCAGAGCCATCGCCACTGCGTTAGCTAACTCCTGTCTCCCGTCACGTATGTACTGTTTCTCTTCCCGTGGTAAGAGCACTTTGGATCCTCTTTCTTAAAACTGGGATGCTCATAACGCAGTGTTGTGGACTCAGGTCTGTGCGGTGCATTGGTTCCCCAGGACTCACCTTCTGGCTGCCAGTGTGTACCTTTAAGCACCATCTCCCCCACCCACACCCCATCCTCTATGACCCCACCCCCGCCGTATTTCTGCGAGTTGGAGGTTTTTAGCTTCCATACATGAGTGAGATCATGTGGTATTCGTCTTTCTCTGTCTTACTGACCTCACGTAGCATAATGCCCTCAAGGTTCATCCATGTCCTTACAAACGGTAGGGTTTCCTTGTTTTTCATGGTGACTAATATTCCACAGCACATCTCTGTCCAGTCAACCATCGATGGTCACTTAGAGCTTCTCCATGTGCTGGTGGTTGTGAATAATGCAGCAAACGTGGGGGTGCAACTACCTTTTCTGACTGGTGTTTTCACACCCTTCGGATCAGTCCCCAGGAGTGGGATTGCTGGGTCGGAGGGTGGCTCTATTTTTCGTCTCTTGAGGAACCTCCACGCTGTTCTCCAGAGCGGCTGCTTGGTTTACGTTCCCACAGACAGTGCACACGGGCTCCCTTTCCTCCACGTCCTCGCCAACCCTTGTTACCTCTTGTCTTTTTGAGGATGGCCATTCCCACAAGTGTTCCATTTCTCTGCTGCTGAGTGTGTTGAGCGCGCGTTCATGTGTGCACCCGTGGGCCGTCTGAATGTCGTCTTTGGGGACAGGTCTGTTCTCGGCTGTTGTGTTCTCCGAGGTGGGAGACTTGCTGGAGGCCACCGCCCTTGCACCGCTTCTCAGCCAAGCACTGTTGCAAGTCTTTGACTTTTTAGGGAGCTTGAAATCTGGAATTCTGCAGGAAATTAGTGTCAGCTCAAAACGGGGCCCTGCCGTGGTTGGGCAGCCTGGTTGAGCACTCTGGTCTAGAGTGCAGACTCCAGAGACAGGCTGTCCCCAGGCAGGTGGACTGTCAGCTGGAGTTGACGCCCACAGCCCAGTGCCCACTGGTGTGCCCTCCCTGCTGCCCTCAGGGGATTTTGTGCAAGGGCCCAGAGCACAGGACCTGCAGAAAGAGTAACTTAGGTGCTCAGAGAACAAAGTTCAATTGTTAGAAGTTAATCCTTAAGCAAAATAACATGTCTGCAGCAGATTTCTTGCTCCAGAGGACTTGGCAGTGGCCATGTGACGGCTATCCAAGGACGCAGACACCATGGGGCAGGCAGTTGGAGCACTCATCCTCGGCCCTGCACTCTCAGGCGCTTGTGTGTGTTGGGGAGAATTGTATCTCCATCCCGAACTGCTGTAATCCCATTGGAAGTGAAGACTGCAGGGCTTCTTAGGGTTGTGAGTCCTGGATGAAAAAGCCTCTGTGCTTGTGTGTGCACATGTGACCATGTGTGGGTGCACGTGGGACTGCGTGTGTACATGTGACTGCATGTGTCACTGTGCATGTGTGTGCATGTGGGACTGCCTGTGTGTATACGTGTGTGTGCACGTGGATCTACTCACATGTGCATGTGTGACTGCATGCATGTGTATGCATGTGTTGCTGTGTGCACGTGGGACTGTGCACGCGTGACTGGGTGTGTGTGCACGTGGGACTGTGTGCACGCATGACCGTGTGTTTGCATGTGTGTGCACGTGGGACTGCGTGTATATGTGTGTGTGCACGTGGGTCTGCTTACATGTGCATGTGGGACTGCATGCATATGTATGCATGTGTGGCTGTGTGCACGTGGGACTGTGTGTGCACGTATGACTGTGTGTTTGCATGTGTGTGCACGTGAGACTGCCTGTGTGTATATGTGTACACGTCGGTCTGCTTACATGTACACATGTGCACACGTGACTGCATGCATGTGTATGCATGTGTGGCTGTGTGCATGTGGGACTGTGTGTGTGCATGTGTGACTGCATGTGTATACATGTGTGTGCACATGGGTCTGCTTGCATGTGCACGTGTGACTGCATGCATGTGTGTGCACGTGGGACTGCGTGTGTATATACGTGTGTGTGTGCACGTGGGTCTGCTTGCATGTGCACGTGGGACTGCATGCATGTGTATGCCTGTGTGGCTGTGGGCATGCCTGACTGTGTGTATGCACATGGGACTGCATGTGTGTGCACATGTGACTGCATGCATGTGTATGTATGTGTGGCTGTGTGCATGTGTGACCGTGTGCGTGTGTTTAACCACACAACGATACCCTGGTTTCGGTGCAGATCTTACAAGTGAACGGCAGGTCAGTATCCATTGGAACTGGTGGTAATTGTCCGGCAGCATCTTTTGGCCTAACTGCAGCATAAAAGCATTTCCAGTACGGTTGAATCATAACTTGAAAGTAGGCTACAAAGTTCAAAACTTGACTAGGTGCCTCTTGGCGTCGGCACCCCTCGGCTTAAGACAGTTACTCATAAACAGGGTTTGGATGAAAAGGTTCAGTGGTTCAAATATAGAACCCAGAAGCAAGCACTCGGTTTGGAGCCAAGACCTTGCCCCCTTCCTTGAGCAGAGTGCTTTATTTGATTAGGATCTGAGGTGTTGGCAGACTAACGGTTATAGTTGTGTTCTTAGGCATCGTGGCTTAATTAATTGTTACTTTGAAAATTGAAGAATTTATTTTAATGTTTCACGGGGAAATTACACACTTTGAAAACGTATGTGAAGTCTTGCTTTAAATATTTTTTATTGCCATCCCAGTTGCCTGTTGACTCACACTTCATATAAAGTGTGACAAACCTCATCAGTAGGCCTTTGGAAATATTTTCAAAGCAAAATATTTCATCCCTGCCTGTGCCGGAGGAATGGAGCGAGTTCGTGAGAAGTGAGGGAAGCCTCTTCCCCCAGTTCTGACTTTTTTTTTTAATGCACTGAAGATGTGGTGGGTCCCGATAACACAGTCTGTGGCCAGGGGTATCTCAAAAGGAAGAACAGGTAATTGGGAAATGTAAGCCTCGTCCCACGCTGATTCAGATATAGAGCTTTGTACTGACGACCAAGCCGTTTCGTGTGTTGTCGTTGTAGATGATAGGACTCACTGGACACCTGTGTGCTGGGCATGGCGCTGAGCTCTTTGATCGCTTGGTCACTCCTCACGCTCTCATGCAGCCTTGGGGGCGCGTGGTGGTATTGTCCCCATGTTACAGGGAAGAAAGCTGAGACGCAGGTTGAACGATTCATACCAGGCGGCCGGACTGGGCTCAGAACATTGCTCCATTACTGAGTCAGTTTGTCTCATGGACATGGTGCCAACTCCTCGAGCTCTGGATACCCAGACCCAGGTGTCAGCCTCAGAATTACCAATGGTATTTTGCTTGTTATTTAAAATGGTCTGTGGGGCGCCTGGCTGGTTTGGTTGGTAGAGCCTGTGACTCTTGATGCCGGGGTCGTGAGTTCCAGCCCCATGCTGGGTGTAGACCTTACTTAAAAAAAAAAGACAAGCATAAAATGATCTCTGATCCTTTCCCCCAGGCCCTGTGCATGGATAACTGAATCTGAATGAAAGTAAAATTTTTTTTTAAGATGGATCCTGGAATTCCGAACCTCAGAAAGTGATAAAATTAGGCGTCCTGCCGGTTAGAAGTCTTGTCACGACGGAGGACACGCTGTGGGCAGCTTCTGGGGGCCAGGTGTTCACAGTCAGCACCGAGACCCACGCGATAGAGGTAAGTCGTTCTAAGTGAGTGTCCGGCGTGAAGGAGATGCGTTTCTAGAACCCGCCCCACTTAAGCTCCAGTGCTGGCGGTCAGGGAGCCCCTGGTCTGTGGTGGAGGCAGGCAGCCTCTTGCCCATGGCCCTGCACCAAGAGAAAAGTTCCTCCTAGATCTGTCTGTGAAAGGCAGGATTAACTAGGTAATTCAGCTAACCGTCATGTGGCTATGTGTCTGTGGAAGAATTGTTCATCGTTTACCTGCTAATTAACACAAACACACTATTTTAAAAAATGTATTTAGTATGAACATAATAGTCTTCGAGGACACGGGGAAAATTGGCCCCAGGTCAGGTGGCCCTTCCAGTCAGTGCAGCGCTTGGATTATTCGGTGAAGGATCAGGAGATAGCGCGCCATGTGGAAACATGGAGCCGTGCCCCAGGCCCTGGGTCTTTTCCCTCCTAAACGTTCCAGATGGAGGTAATTTTAAAACATAAACAAAATCACAAACTTAGATAGAAAGCCATAGAATGTTCGCATTACTCTGCAGTGCGGGAGATTTCCTAAGCCAGACACGTGCTCTGAGGTTGCCATAATAAACAAAACAATGAACGTGGTCATTTTAGAATGTATTTTGTTCACATTTAATAAGTGTGCGTGTTTGTACAGAAAGAAAGTTTTATAAATGACAAATGGAGAAAATACCGTCCATCTCTGTGACCAAAAGTTAATGTCCTTAATAGAAAAAGAGTTCTTACGAAACTTGAAGAAAAAGAAGCCAAGCCGTCCATGACCATTCCTTACCTCCTCTCTACGTAAACCCAGATACCAACAGTAGTACTGTTTTCAGCCAATGGAATGAATCACGTCACGACTAGAAATTCCTCCAACTATCACATGAAAGGTAGTAGAGAAAGGAACCCATTCAGGGGAGGGATCACCTTGATCTCCGCGAGCACACTGTGGGCTCGTTGCAGTGACTGGTGTGAACCTCTGCAAGTTTGTGAGTAACTGTAGTCATTATGGACTCCTGAAAATGTTTGTCCAGACTCTCCTTAGAAAGGATGATCCGTTCAGCAGGGTAGGGACCTTCAGCCATTTTGCCAGTGCTCACTGAGACGTGTTTTAAGACATGCGTGAAGCCTACTTTGGGACACACTTGGCGGCATGTTCTGTGATCTTAGAAGGTGGGGTGTCAGCCTCCGGCCCGGAGCTCCTTCATGTGCCAGAGTGCCGGCGGACAGTGGTTGGGAGCGGGCAGTCCCTGCGGACGTGGGAGATGGTCGTAGACTGCGCGAGCCCACTGAGGGGCAGTGGAGGGCGCGCTCTGGGAAGGTCACCAGGTGCCACAGCCAGACCCGCGGGGTGCAGCACTTCCCGTTGGACCACAGATAGCTCTTCTGGGTTTTGTCCTGGATGTGCCTCGCCAGCATCCTACAAGACGGAAAGACAGCCACTCGTGGCTCTGGCCACACAGGCTGTGGGCAGGAAGACAGGAATCATGGCTATGATGCCAAGAACACAGAGCGCCGACAGAAGCAGTCTAAATTATTCCCGCCTGAGAACCCGCATGAGGCCGGGCTGTCCAGGCAGAGCAGGCATCCCTGGAAGGGAAGGAGCAGAGCACCTCGGGTGGGAGAAAGGCGTGGGCGAGTCCGGCGGCGTGGTGGGAGGTGCAGTTGGCACAGGTGCGGGCAGAACCCCGAGGAGCCGGGGCTTCTCTCCCCGGGGCCTGTGAGTCCTCGCAGGGGGCCTGTCGGGGTTCACCATGCTGGAGGCGTCCCATGGAAAGCAGAGAGTCTGGCTGGCTTTCTTGGGGCGCATGTGTCCTTCCTGCCGGGACGCCCCCCTGCCGTGGGCGATGGTGAGCCACTGAGGGATTTAATGTGCAGGTGTTCTGACCTTCCTGTTCTCTGAAGGTCGGTTTGCTGGCAGTTTAGGGGG
The DNA here is from genome assembly GCF_037043125.1 of Eumetopias jubatus. Lineage (NCBI taxonomy): Eukaryota > Metazoa > Chordata > Mammalia > Carnivora > Otariidae > Eumetopias > Eumetopias jubatus. Next base: position 2,056,268 of record NW_028274808.1, read on the forward strand.
GTGCTGCCAGAGACCACCCATATGGAGGAGAGAGTCGGGCGGACCCCACGGGACCCACGGGCCTGCGGAGGGTGCCGCTCTGGGAAGAAGCACACGGCAGTGGTCATGGTCAGTGCACGACCCCAGCACCCCTGCGCTCCTGTGGCGCTTTGCACAGCACAGAGGCGCGTGACATGACCAATAAGACAGAGGATGGACGATGAACAGCAGGGAATGAATCACTTGCCGGAAAGCAGTGAAAGGTGGATGTGGCCCAGGAGCACTCCTGGGAACATTCTAGAAATAGTTCTGGGCCCCGGGCCTGCTGGATTCTATTGAGGGCCAGCAACCTGTGTTGCGTCACTGTGGTGACGTGTGGCAGTGACCGTGGGCAGTGCCAGCCTGTCCTCACAAGGGGAGGGGGAGCGTGCAGGGGTGCGTGCCCATCTCCTGCGGCCCATCCTCTGCTGCCCCATCAGTCAGCCCCGCGGGCAGACACGTGGCCATGGGGTGTAGTTAACCCTCCGCTTCCTGCAGCCCTCACATCAGGAATTCTGTACTGGTTCCTGAGAGACAAAACGGAACTTTCTCCCCGAGAAGCCCCCAGAAGAGTGAAGCCTCATCTGTGCCCGTGATGGCTGTGTGGAGTGGGGCGTCCAGGCCAGCTCGGAACATGGGGGCCCCATTCCCTGTCTGGGTTCCTCGGGGTGCAGGTGGACAAGGGCTCTGCCGCTAACTGCGGTGGAAATGCCTGTGTTCACCCTCCGCTCAGCTCACGGCGTGCCACACAGGGCGCGTGGGTTGGGTGAGGGGTGAAGCCCGGCGACCCCTTTCTGTGTGGGGTGGGCACACAAGATGTGTAAACACAGCTTCCTTGGTGGGTGATGGGCTCTGAAAACCCCCCTGTTCCATGACGTTGGGGAACAGCCGTGAGATCAGAGAGGCAAGCCCATCTCGTTTCCCACCGGTTGGAGGATTGTGCGGGATTTGATCTGCCGGAGAGCTCAGGGGCTGCTTTAAGATGCCGTGTCTACACACCGATTCTGCAAGCTTCACCCCTGCACGCCCCTTCTCCAGACTTGCCAGGGAGTGCCGCTCGCTGCCCACCTGGGGCTCCCCATCTGTGCTGCAGCCAAGTTACAAAATTCTCCTGTCACGGGTCTGCGTGGAGCAGGGTCAGCAGGACGGAGCCAAGGGGCCAGAGCTTGGCCAGATGCTTGGGAAGGAAGGACTGGTCCCGCAAAGAAGTAGCAGGTGGCTTTCAGAGACCAGGCCGGGGTGGGTGCAGACCCAGAGCCCCGCGGGCAGCCCACGAGGGTTCGGAGCAGTGGGGCCTGGCAGGCCTTCACAGGGCTTGCCCGAGGCCAGGGCGTGGGCCTGCATTCCCTGCGCAGGGTTTGGGGAAGGGGCTGCCGGCTCCACGCCGGTGTCCCAGGGAGCTGGCTGGCCGTCACGTTCCCAGACCTTCCCACTCTCCGCTCCTTGTGTCGCTCTTGCTTTCCCGTGCTCGCCAACCTGCCAGTGACTGTTGGGCCCCACCTTGGTGGTGGGTAGGCCTTCCAGCAGGCTCTTGGGATTCACGGTCGCTGGGAAATACCGTGAATACTGCTTGGGAGCGGGAACGGGGGCAGTTCGATTGCTACTGTGTGTCTTGCCGACACGGAGGTCCCTGTGGTTTTGGAGTAGTAGCCCCCTCGCTGTAGGTCCTTGGGGGTCACGCTGAGCCCCTCTGGAGTGCCAGCTGGCCACTCGCAGCCAGGACAGCTGTATGACCTGGGGCTTAAGCTGCGGCGCAGAGGGCCAGCTCAGCAGGCAGTGACGTGGTGGCAAGGCCCCCACTGCAGCCAGAGCCCCGTGCATCACTTCTCCTTGATTTTTCCAGAACCAGCTCGAGGCCCACCAGGAAGAAGGCATGGTGGTCTCTCACATGGTCATCGCTGGCGTGGGGATCTGGATCGCCTTCACCTCCGGGTCCACACTTCGCCTCTTTCACACTGAGACACTCAAGCATCTGCAGGACATCAACATAGCCACCCCCGTTCACCATATGCTGCCAGGTAATTAGATCCGGACGGGGAGGGTCCTGAGGGAGAGGGTGGGGGGCGTGGAGTGCAGGCGTGGCCCCTTCCGGGCAAGGACACAGGAGTGAGTCTGTGCGTTAGCATAGAGCCAAATTAGAGCATGGTTTTTATAGCTCAGAAGCCTGTGACCATAGACATTGCTTGTAGTTGAGCCAGGTAAGACCAGACCCTGGGAGCAGGGACCTCAACTTGATGAACAGAGAGAAGGAAAAGAGTCACTTTTCAGTAGAGAGGGCTCTTGGGGGAAGCCAGAGATGCAGCATCTCAGCTGGGAGCCCAGCAGGCCCAGAGCGGGAAGGGTGCCCACAGCAGAGGGGATGGAACAGGCAAAGGTGCAGAAATCGGACTGTGAGGACAGCTGGTAGCTCGTGCGTGCACACGTGGCTAGTGTGTGCATGTGCATACGTGTAGTGTGTGTGCTGCACATACAGAAACATGGGGGTAGCGTATACATAAGCACGTAGCCAGCAAGTACAAGCAGGCACCTGGTACGTATGAGCATGTCGTTAGCATGTACACACGTGTAGGTGTAGTCATGTGGCCGGTCTGTAAGCGTCTAGCCAGTATGTATACACTTGTATTTCAGGTAGCTGGTGTGCACAAGCATGTAGCTAGAACATACTCACGTACCTGGTTTGTATAAGCATGTAGTTCACATGTGTATGTTGTGTATAAACATGCAGATGGTACATGGGTGTAGCTGCTGACTATGAGCATGTGGCCAGTGTGTGTGTGGACACGCAGCTGGTGTGTGCGGACATGTAGCTGGTGTGTGTGCGGACGCGCGGCTGGTGTGTGCGGACGCTAGGCTGGTGTGTGCGGATGTGTAGCTGGTGTGCGTGCGGACGCGCGGCTGGTGTGTGTGGACATGTAGCTGGTGTGTGTGCGGACGCGCGGCTGGTGTGTGCGGACATGTAGCTGGTGTGTGTGTGTGGATGCGCGGCTGGTGTGTGCAGACATGTGGCTGGTGTGCGTGCGGATGCGCGGCTGGTGTGTGCAGATGCTCGGCTGGCGTGTGTGCAGACGCGCGGCCGTGTGTGCGGACATGTAGCTGGTGTGTGCGGACTCGCGGCCGGTGTGTGCGGACATGTAGCTGGTATGTGCGGCCGCGCGGCCGGTGTGTGTGGACATGTAGCTGGTGTGTGCGGACACGCGGCTGCTCTACGTATGCATGTAGTGAGCACACGTGGGCACATCATTGGTCCGTGTAGGCACCACTAGGTTATGCAGGCGCGTGGCCGGGACCTGTAGGCACATAGCAGGTGTGGCGATAAGCAGGTGGCCGTTGTGTAGGAGGAGACAGACGGAAGGAAGAGGCTGAAGAGTTTGTGGGGCCGCGAGTTTGCAAGGGCAGGAGCGGGGCAGTGGGGACCCGCCTGTGGTCCAGAGGGGCACACCTCGCAAGCAGCCGTGAGAACCCAGGGAGAAGCAGAGTCCGCTGGGGCAAGACTGACGAGGGAGAGGAAGGGCCAGAAAGTCTGAGATTTGGGGCCTGGGTTTTTGGGAAGAACGTAAAATCATCAACAGACATGGGGTCACAGAGAGCCAGTTTGGGGAAGAGTATCCGTTGCATTTGGTGCTGAGCAGAGCAGCCTCATAGGAAATTGGAAGGGGGTCCGGCGCGTGGACGGGGCGTCAGGAAAGGGGCCACAGTTGGGGAGTTTGATGGGCGATGAGTGATGAGGGACAGGGGACAGGGCAGAAAGTGTCAGGTCAGAGCATGAGATCCCACCCTCAGGAGGTGAGAGGAGCATATGCAGAGTCAGAAAGAAGGGGTGTCAGGAGCCCGGAGAGCCCTGCGGTGTGCATCCAAGGGGCCGGGAGGAGAGGACCAGGCGGGGGACGGCCGAGCACATGGCCTGAGTGCTGGTGCGCGTGCGCGTGCGCTTGCACTTGTGTGCCCATGAGTGTGGGTGGGTGCATGTGTGAGGACTGATTGTGTGCAGAAGAGAGTGTGGGTTACGTGTGTGTGTGCATATGTGTGAGGGAGGAGCTTTGCTGCAGATGTTTTAAGAGCAGTGGGGACCAGGGAGGTAAAGAGATTGAATTTAGATTTCAGTTTGGAAAAGTTAATAGCAAAAGGCTAATAAGCCAGATCAGAGGACCCCAATCAAGTTGACTTTACATGTTTGATAGGATTTTAAGTTCTGCAAGCCCATAAGTGTGAAGAAAACCTCCTGGAAGTTATCTGGGTCCCCTGCTTACGTAGGCAGTAAAGCAAGTTATCAAAATCTCACAAATTCAGTGCAAATTATATTCTGGCCAGGTATCCTGTGTATACATATTTATTTTTTATCCATCACTTAAAGGAAGTAAGACTGTGGTGGTACCACTGGGAGGTTTTGTTTTTGTTTGGTGGTTGATGGTTGATTGATTGTCCATTAGTGATTGGTCGGTTGGTGGTTGTTGATCAGTTGGTTGATAGATGGTGGTTGGTTGGTTGGCAGTTAGTTGGTGGTTGGTGGTTGGCTGGTTGGTAGTTGGTCGGTTGGTGCTTATTGGTTAGTTGTTGGCTAGTTGGTATTTGGTTGGTGGTTGGTTGTTGGTTGGCTGGTTGGTGGTTGGCTGGTTGATGGTTGGCTGGTTGGTAATTGTTGGTAGTTGTTGGTGGGTGGTTGTTAGTTGGTGGGTGGTTGTTGGCTGGTTGAGGGTTGTTGGCTGGTTGTTGGCTGATTGGGGGTGGTTGGTGGTGGGTGGTGGTTGGTAACAATTCTGAAGACGTGTGTAGCTTCAGCAGAAGGTGTGAAAGGAATAGTTGCCGTTGATGCATGAAAAACAGGATAAAGGGTCAAGTTCCAAAAAGACTGCCTCTGACAAGTGGAACATTGGTGTTGGACATGGGGAGGGAGGAGTTGAGGGTAGATGGGGGCGGGAAATAGGGTGGGTGACACATTTGGGCTTGGTGAGTGCATGAGAGCAGTTTCTTTGCTGTTTTTACGTCTTCACTGGGATGTCTGACCCACAGAGCTGTTTCTGGCGTGCGGCTCCTCATTTTGATGTCTGTGTACATTGTGAAGGGCTCAGTGCAGCCAGGCTAACGAGCACATTCTTCACTTCGTAGTTGCCGTGTGTGCACACGTGTGCATGTGGCAAGGGGATCAGGTGCAGGGGGCAACTCTGTACAAATCACGTCCTAAAGAATGTAGGCAGTTTTTGTGTCATGAGGACACCAGATTTACAGAACAGACAATTGACATTGAAGGAAATGGAGGACGGCCTCCTGGCTCTGTGAGCACATGGGTGCTTCTCTGGGGATGATGGGTTTTCTCTTCACACACGCTGGTGGAGCAGATGTTTGCAGTGGGGGTCTGTGGTCGTGGGTGGCAGGAAACAAAGTCAGATTCACCCGTAACCAGAACGGGCAGCCATCTTGTCCATGAGCGGCCAGGTCCTTCCAGGGGGACAGTGGGTGGCTGCTGCCAAGGGCCTGCCGCCTGAGCCCCCGAGTCCTGCCTCCGCTGTCCCCAGCCTCACCGGATAAGCAGACCCGGCAGTGGGAGCCCGGACCCGCTGGCACCCTGCCCTTGCCCCCCGAGGTCACGGCGGGTCCAGGCCCCCCACAGACTAGCCGAGACACGCCCCAGGCCAGCACCTGTCTCCCAGGACTGTGCTCCACCTCCCCCTGCCGACCTCAAGTCCACACGGCGTTTACAGGCCCACGCATGGGTGCTGTTTCCTCCGTTCCTCGTGACCGTGTTCATGGCTGGTTTTACCCTCCATTAATGACTCCCTTGTTTTCCCACCTGCGTGGCTCTGTGAGTGCTGATCATGGACCCACATGGGCGCTGGCAGCACCGAGAGGGTGTGCAGCGAGGGCCTCGGGCATCTGGCAACACCATTTCCCCGAGTGCACTCTCCGTGGGCCAGATGCCGGCGTCCACCCTGGGCTCGGCTCTGCCCCTGCGGTCCCAACACACGCTCCCTCCGACGCTGTCTGCGAGGTCCGTCTGTCCTGGGTCTTCATCCGGTGTCCATCTGCCGCTGCAAAAGCACAAAGTGCGCATCCAGTCCAGACCGGGGCGTATGGTTTCCCGAAGTCGCTTACCCCCAGTGTCTGGGGGCATCTGACGCCCCCCCGCACACCCTGTTCACCTCGGAGGTTGTCTTGCCGCCGTGGCCCATCAACCTGGAAGGAGGAGGAGAGTGTGGAGAGCAGAATTCAGTCCCACCAGAATGCTCTTGCACCTGTTATGCTTCCCACCGTGGCTGTTGAGTACAGCGCTCGGAAAGCCGTGACCCAAAATTGGTCTGGTTTGCATTGCATTTTGTGCGTTAGAGAACGAGATCACCAAAGAGCCATATCCTCCTTTCTTCCCACCCGTGTCATCCTCAGGCCAGTGTTTCCTAGTGACAAGTGTTGGTGCACTCAGCTTTACCTTCAGGTGACTCTGCACGTGTTTGTGCTACGCGGATGTAGGCACATTGGAGTCCACTGGGCTGTGTCACCCCCAGGACACTCCTGTCCGTGACCGCCCAGTGGCACCCGCACACCTGCGCGTTCTGTGTGTGCACAAACATCAAACCTCCAGTCTAGACTTGTGTCCTTGACGTGGCTCAGGTGGGATGTGTCGTGTACATATATACATAAAATTACCCTTTTGTGCTCTTACTGGACTATCAAATTCCAGTAGGTTCTAAAGATGAAGACTTCCCACGCTAGAAAGAACAAAATTTGAAAATAAAATCGATATTCTATAACTCAGGCCCTTTGTTGGACGTGAACAAAGCTTCACGGAATCTGGGTCATCCTTGGGGATCTGAGCATGCTCCCACTTGCGGACTCTAGGATTGTGCAGACTGGGCAGGGTTGCTGTCTTCCACTCAGAACTCAGTTCTGAGAACAGTCACACTCATGCTCTTTGGCACTGACCACATCACAGATCACATTGTCTAACAAATGACAGTGAACTTGTCCGTGACGAGCACGCACATCTTGTAGAGCAAACTTCTGGGTTATGAAGGCATAGAATTTACAGCAAACACATTGGAAGGAGCTTTGTGAATTGTAGGTCGCAAGCAGTCACAGTTACCCCATGATGGAGGTTTTGCTGCGCTGTCCGGAATATTCAAGGGAAAATATTTTGATGGAAAAGTTCTGAGAGGTCATGTTAAATCAGCCTTCCTGTGTCCCCACTGAGTGAGCACATTGCCTGCCGGGAGGGACCTAGCCACATAAAATGGCTAAATTAGGATTTTTTAAAAATCAGTGTGACTTTAAAAAAAAAAAAATACACATTGACCACATCAAAAGCATCAGCAAATGAAACCAGACTCAAGATTATTTGTGAATTAGGAAGCAAAACTGAGGATTGGGGTTTGGTGTCTTCCTGCATCCTGGTGACATCCTGGGTGGGCCAGCAGCGAACCGGTTGGCGGCTGAGCCTGGGTGAGCCAGCAGCTGGGCCCTGCCTGTGTGCTGTGGTTATGTTCAGGGCTGGAGGTGCAGAGAGAGTCCCAGTTGGTGCATTTCCTCCCACACTGAGGCTCATTGCTGCTTCTGTTCCTTCTGTGGGTGTGTTTATTATGAGCACGTGGATAAGCCTTCCAGTATGTGATGTGTCACTCAGTAATAATGGCTGTGAGTTGGTCTCGTTTGCTTCTGAAAGTGTCTGCACACCTGTACCTGTATGTTTTATAGATATTTTATACCTGTATGCAAAATCCACACAGAGTGCCCACCCATCTCCAAAATGAAGTCATTCAAACAGACAGATGTCCATAATTCCTGGGGACAAAAACACTATTAGCTTTTAAAAGAACATATGTCTATATTGAGAAATAAAACCAAATCTTAATTTTTTTGTAAATTTTGTTTTGGTTTTGTTTTGGGGTTTTTTGGGGAGGGGGTCTTGCGTTTGTGTGTATGTGTGTGTGTGTGTGTGTTTGTCGTTGCAAGAAAATTCATAAAAAAATGGTCATGTTATTCTGCCTTTGGCCCTGGTATTAGACCATTTGTGTCCGTGTTTTTTCTGCAAGATGGACTTCAGGTGGAATTCAGGCATATTGGAAGTAACCTTCATTTCTACAGAAGAGAAGCAGAATGTTGTTTTAAATGCCACCTTCGCTTCTCACGGGCAAACTGAACCATTCTTGTCTGCGTGTCCATGTTAGAGCAGAAGGAGGCTGGGAGTCCCCAGGACTCTCCTCAGAAGCGTGGCTGTAGCGAGTCCCGCGGCGCCCAGAAGTACCCTCCTGGCCCGATGATGCCTCTGGGTCTCGGGGCCGTGGCTGTAAAACCAAACTAGACAAACGGCCAAAGCCAGGAAGGCCCGTCTGACTCCGTTGTTCCCCATGAACCTTTCCCGTGCCGTTGCCCGTGCTGTTTCCAGCAGCAGGTGCAGGAGGTCACCTGTTGTGCCTGAGCTGTGCTGCGGGGCATGTGCGGAGACATCTGTCCTGGGCACGGTAGAGCCCCTCTCTCCTGGCAGGCGTGGGGGCTCCTTCTGCTGGGGTGCCCAGGACGGAAACCCGGCCCCTGGTCTCTCTCTTCCCTGCAGTGGAAGTGAGCACAGCGTGTGGTTGGAGAGCCCCGGGAGGGCGTGCTTGGCACCGCAAGCGCTCTGGCGGGAGGCTGGTGGTGTTTCCAGGGGGGGCACCGAGTGCCTGTCCCCAGCGCTGTGCAGCTGCCGAGACCACTCCACTTCCCTCTCTCCGTCCAGGGCACCAGCGCCTGTCCGTGACCAGCCTGCTCGTCTGCCACGGCTTGCTGATGGTCGGCACCAGCCTGGGCATCGTGGTGGCCTTGCCCGTCCCGCGTCTGCAGGGCATCCCCAAGGTGACTGGTGAGTAGACGCCCCTGCAGGCCTGCGCCTCCCGGGCCCCTGTCCCGTCCTGTGCTCTCACCAAGCCCTCCATCTCTGTCACGCTCTTGCATCCCGGGAGCTGCTTACACACTGTGAATTATTACTTTTTCTTCTTTTAGCGTACTCTGTAGACTGTTAATTTGAATCATCAGTTCCTACTTGTGTTTTTCTGCTGCTTATGTTAGTGGCCCAGGGAGAATCTTACCCCAAAAACGTTTTCATGTTCCCTTTGTTGCCACTTACTACTCTTTGGCATTTAGATACATGATTTTGCTCAATGGCAGTGGATGCTTTTTTTTTTTACATTTTATATTACAAAGAAGGAAGCTCAGCATCTGAACAAGGTTTTTTGCAATGTTGGTAGGGTTCAAATGGGTACAGTCTTTTCAGGAAGCGATTTGGCATTTTGGATCAGGAGCCTCAAAATGCTCGTGTGTCTGGAGTCAGGATTTTTCAGTTCTGAAATCTGCCTTGGGAAGCAGCTGAGTCTATGAACAAAAGCAAGATGCAAAAAAGATACTTGACACAGCATTCAGTTTTTCATAGCACAGAGTAGGGCACAACTTAAAAATTAGGGGTGAAGAGAGATTTAAGAAAATGGTTGTACTGCCATTTTAGAATATAGCGAAGCTGGTAAAAACAATGTGGAGAGCTTTGAATGATACGGAAAAACGTTACTTCTATGAGTAAAACCAGCATGTGAGGTGTCTTAAATTTTATATTGATTACATAATATCAGCCATGTGGGAAAAAAATCTCAGAGAAAAGGATTTGTAGGAAATTCACCAGAATGTTAATAAAGATTGTGTTCCTACACCATCTTCCTAATGACAACACCAGAATATTTCATGTGACTTCAGATGCCCTTCCTTCCTCAGCGAGCTGTGACTGACTATCATAAATAGGTCTGTAGTTGACATGAGTTCAAGAGCCACCTGTTAGGGTCAAGGATTCCAGTTTTGTTCATGTCTCCGTTCCTGTTTTTATGACGATCCACACATGGCACACACAGCATCGCATGTGATGAACACGTCCAGTTTCCATGGAGCTGGTGAAGGGGTCACCCTCCAGCTTCCACTGGCCCCGGCGGCGCACGCCCCTCCCCCCAACCATACAGAACCCTTCGCCTGAGTTGCATATCCTCATTCCATTGATTTTTCCCTATAGTCTTGCCAGTTTGTACCTCAAAAAACCAAATTTGTAATTTCGCTGTTTTTCCCATTTCCTAGAATTGCCTCCTAACGTAGGTATTTCTCCGTAACTCTTTTTGTTTCCACGTTATTGCCGAGAGGCGTCCTCACTGGCGCGAGAGACTGTGGCTCCCTCATGCTCGCTGGTGTAGGGGACGCCCTCGGCGTCCGCGTGTCTCACGGCGGCTGTTCAGTCTCCAGTGTTCTGTGTTGCTTGCGATGCCTCTGCGTGTGTTCGTCTGGCCGCCTCCGCTGATACCGGCCCGCGTCCTTCTGGGGGTGCACGCCAGGCGCGGAATCACTGCGCGTAGGAGACGCCTGTGCTCACCTTCCCTAGGTGACCCGGAGATGTTTTCCCCCCGCTTGTCACGTCGGGGGACGCCTCCCTCGCTGGTGTCTGAGCCTTCCTGCCCCTCCCCCCTCCCCGTACCTGCGGGGTGTGCGCTCTGTTCATGGAGGAACGGCAGCTCACCCTGGCTAAAGAATCCTGTAATTTTATCTGCTTTGGCCAAGATGGGATGAAGGTGAGGGCTCGGGTGTGTGTCAGGCTTAAAGCACTTGGTGAAAAAGGGCACACACCTGCCATGTCCCTGTCATCTCACCTGTGAAGCGCTTGGAAAGTGTAGACACCCTGTTCCCACCTGACAACATAGGGACGGGGCGTTCGGGGACGGGCAATAATCCTGTTTCAAAACAGACCTCTGGGTAGTTTCTGACATGTGCTCTTGGGTGAGGTGAGGATTTTAAAGTTAAAATCACATCACTCCTAAATTGAAAAGTCCCCCCTAAATAAATTAATTCATTAGATAGATGGATAGAAAAGTCCCCAATTTAATCAAAACAATGGAAGGAACTCATTCTAAACCCTAGAACCTTCTTATACTGAGAGATGGCAGGAAGCTGCTGGTATTTTAAGCATCTTGTGCCTAAAACAGACACATGTCTGGCACTTAATTTTTCAGTTGAGACTTAGGACAATCACATCTCTCTCTGTAGCGTGGGTGAGGGGACCCTCGCACGGGGCACAGGAGCACCGCCCCTTTACTGCTCTGAGTCCCATGTGGGCATTAGGGCTTTAGACCATCACTCTGAAAGCTTTCTGGGAATTAAGTAGAAGTCCACAAGAATGCGACCGGGCACCATCCTGGCTTTAACCTGTCCCTTGGTATCTGAGTTCTGCATGGGTTTCTGTGGTTTGGACGAGAGAGAGATGCTTGCTGATTCCTCTGTGATCCTGTCTGTTGCATGCGGTGCTCGCGGAATGACGCCCACTCAGGAAGAGGCATGGTCTCCTACCACGCGCACAACGGGCCTGTCAAGTTCCTGGTCATGGCCTCCGCCGCTGTCAGGACAGACAAGGACAAGCCTGCAGACAGCCCATCCCCCGGCGCGGAGCCCCAGGACGAAGAGCAGAAGGAGGCGCTGCCCTGCGAGGGGCCCAGCCTGAGTCCGAGCGGCGCAGACGCCATCTGGCTGGGGGACTCGCTGGGCTCCGTGACTCACCGAAGCGATTTCTCCTCGTCCTCTGGGTCGCTGACCCCCTCACAGGGCTCGGGCTCCCTGGAGCCCAGATCAGAGGAGACCATGGTCTACGACCTCCTGCGGTTCCCCAGCGTCCTGCCGAGCAGAGGGCGGCGGGCCAGGAGGGCGAAAGCCAGCTCGGTGCTGGTGGCGTGTGGGGGCCAGGGCCACCGGCGGGTGAGCAGGAAGGCCCGGCAGCAGCGCCCAGAGGAGCTGGCCTCCTCTGTCATGGTCTGGCAGATCCCCCTGCTGAACGCGTGAGTCGGGGCGTTGGCGGCCGAGGACGGCTCTCAGCTGGGTTGGGTGACCTGGCGGGCTGTAGACTGTCTACACTGGTTGAGGATGAATTAGGTCTTTGGGGAAGGCATGTGCAATATCGTTGTGGTGTCGTGGTGGTGGGTTCCTGCCGGCCCGTCCCCTCTGTCCACGCAGAGGCAGGTGCAGCTGCTGTGAGGAGGCAGCACAAGGGGGCCGTCGGGAGCTGCGGGAGGGCACCCCGCGCTCCTGACCGCCGCAGTCCACGTACACGCCCGGGGTGCCCCAGACCGACTCCTGGGCCCTGCTACCCTGAGAATTTGCAGACTGAGAACGTCTGGGAAGATATAGCCTGTTCAGTAGTATGGACACTTACTAACAATTCTTAGAATAATAACTTTACTTGATTCAGAGTCACTGCTTTTATTTATATTGTCTGTCTTTAAATTCTGGAGTAGAGTTTGTAACAATGAAGAAAGCCAGTGAACACACACCAGTCCAGTGGGTCTGCTGGACTGGTTTGCTTTCTGAAGCGAACTGGGTTTTCCAAAGTGGTACCCTGTGTGTATTGTATATTTTAACAAAGTGGTATTTTTATATTGCTTTTTTTGTCTATTAAAAATTAACAGTTAACGTTTCAGTCAATACATGATCTGTAACATTTCACAAATAATGTTTGCTTTGAACCAAAATGCTCAAAACCTCATCGACATTTGGACTCGAGCATCAACGCCAAACTCTTCCTCCCTCCTCGCGTCCAAGAGTATTGATGCCCATGTTCGAAAAGTGTGTGTTTCCCTGTTGTAGGAAATGTGCAGAGAGTGCGCTGGCCGGCTCTTTCACGGTGCTAGTCAGTGTGGCTGTGGGACGCGGGCCGAGGCGGGCAGCCCTGCCCTCAACGCGCCCCGTCCCTCAGCCGCATCTCCCACGGGCGCACAGGCTCTGCTCTGCGCTCACGAAGCCGGTGCCCATGTCCGGGTGTGCGGCTGAGCAGCGAGTCTGTGGCTCCCCACGTGGATTCATCCATCCGTGTTGTACTTACTGAGGGCTTTAAGACCGTTACTGCAGGCGTCACTGGAGGTAAATTTCTCAGCACTTTACAGATGACTAAAAATGCTAATTTTATGCCCCAGCCAAATATTTTCCAAGGTGCATATATACCCCCACCGTGAAAGTAATATCTTCCCAAGCTTCCTTACATTGTTAGTTGCTATCTTAAATCATCAATAAAGTCTTTTTATTTAAAAATACAGTATTCGAATTGCCTTTTCTTCCCCCATGAACCGTGGAGGGGCACTTACGTTCTGTTCTGGCCAGGCTCCATATTATTTGCGCTGACTGAAACCGTGGAACTTCTTGGTCTTTTTATGGGTTAAATAAAACAGAACTACTCTGATGTGAATTTTATTGAAACCTTGGTACTCAAAGGTGTTTGGTCTTCATCGATATCTCAAAAAACTCAAAACCACTAAGTTTTCTTACAGCATAAGTAAGTAAAAAACAAAACAAAACAAAACAAAAGACATGGCACCCATTGAGGTTTACACTTATTTTAGAATACCGACACATTTAGACAAATCTCCCGTGATGGCCGTATATTGTACTCACGGGTCAGAAGTCTGGCCGGGCTCTGTGCAGGGAAGGGCCTCCCTGTGGGGCCGTCACTGTCTCTGTGGTCGCTCACCTCCCAACAGAGCGCTGAGCCCCTCCTGGGCGGCAGACGGCTAGGGACAGCAGGCTGCCTGGGACCCAGGGCCACGCGGGTGTGTCTGTCCCCCCGCTTGCAAGGAGACCGGGATTCACCACCCTGCCTTGGGGCGAGGCCGGGTTCCCTTGGGCCCTCCAGCCCCGGGGCAACAGCTGGTGGGCCCGTGTGCCTCCGTGTGGGCTTGGCTGCCCGGCAGCGTCCTGGGACCAACAGTGTCTGGCCACGGGTGTGGGTGAGTTTGGGCCAGTGCTGTGCACTGGATGCATCCCCCAAAATTCATGTGTTGAAATCCTAACCTCCACGGTCGTGATGGTAGGAGGTGGGAGGTCATGAGGTCGTGAGGGTGGAGCCCCATGATGGGAGCTGCCAGCCCCTCCACCTGGTGAGGACTCAGTAAGACCTCTGCGAGCCAGGGAGGCCTCACCTGATGCTGGCTCTGCTGGGCCTTGACTCTGGACATCCAGCCCCAAGGGGTAAACTTCAGAGCAGCCCCCTGTCTTCCCCTGGGAGGGCGCTTCTCACCTCTGCAGCCTCAAGTGCTGCTGAAGTTCAGGTCCTGTGTCCAAAGGGAAACGAAACTTCCAGCAAACCAGCAGGCAGGACGGGCTGCCCCTGTGGGCAGCAACCCAGCAAGCAGAGGATGGCTCCCGCTGGGCTGGTGGCCGCTGCAGCGAGTAGCCAGGGTCCCACCGCACCAGGAGTGCGGGGCTCCCCGACGAGGCTCGTCCGGCTCCCCTGCCCTAATAAATATCCCGCTGCAGCCTCCAAGGCTGCGAGCCCGCCGATGCGCGGCCCAAGGAGCAGGGCCATCTAGAGCGGGTGGGGTGCAGCGTGCAGGCGAAGAACCCCGGTCACAGCAGGAGCAGGGCTGGCCACGCGCCTTCTCCACGTGTTGGAAGGCGGGTGCCGTGACCCCTGAAGGAACGGAGGAGTGGGGACCTGTCCTATGGGGTAAACTAAGCTGTGGGAGGCAAAAGACGCTGAGCCTGCAGGAGGGGTCTGTGCCCTTTCAGAGGAGAAGGGGTGGCATCTGGCTCCTACAAACACGGGCAGGTTGGAAGCTGGGTATCCTCGGGCAGCGCAAACAGGCCTGCAAATCTACGGAGGCCCCTGGGACTGTCCCTGGACTCTTGGGGCATTCAGCTGCCTGCTTGGCAGGGAGCCCCCGGGGTCTCAGCAGCCCCATACTTTGGGGCCCAAGCTGAGGAGGGACTCAGCTCCAGCAGCCGACCAGGGGATGAGTAACCCAGCTCAGAAGCTCAGCAGATAATGGGCTGCTGGGAAAACTTAGGGTAAGAGAAGAAGGCAAACTGCCTTCCCCCCGCCCCAGCCCTCTGACCCTCCTGCCTCAGCTCCCAGCCCCAGGCTTCTGGCTGCCCTGTGATTGCACGTGCTTGTGAATAAAGCATTGGCCAGCTTGGCCCAGACAGGAGCCGTCCCCAACCTAGCTACAGGGAGTGGGGTCCCATCTGGACGGACTTGGCATGTAGAGAGGTGGCCAGACAGAATGAGAAGAGGCCCGGCTGAATCAGGGAGCAGCTGGGTGCACCCCCAGAAGCAGCAGAACAGCAAGTCTGGAGAACTGTGATGTCCTGGAGTGTTTCGGAGATGGGAAATGCGCAGACCTTGTCCTGAGGCCAAAGAATTGTTCAGTGTAGCGGGACTCATCTGGGAGGGCGCCCTGGGGGGTGACATCAGGCCTCCCGTGGTGGGGGGGCGTGTCCTGGTGCCCTTGAGGATGAGAGCCACACGGGGTGGTGAGAAGGCCTTTCTACAGCTGTCCTCTGCTTCTGCCCTCCATACCCTCCACACTCTCACTTCCTGCCCCCCATCCTGGTCAGGGCGCCCCACCTCCTGCCCCCCTTCCTGGTCAGGGCGCCCCACCTCCTGCCCCCCTTCCTGGTCAGGGCGCCCCACCTCCTGCCCCCCTTCCTGGTCAGGGCGCCCCACCTCCTGCCCCCCTTCCTGGTCAGGGCGCCCCACCTCCTGCCCCCCATCCTGGTCAGGGCGCCCCACCTCCTGCCCCCCTTCCTGGTCAGGGCGCCCCACCTCCTGCCCCCCTTCCTGGTCAGGGCGCCCCACCTCCTGCCCCCCTTCCTGGTCAGGGCGTCCCACCTCCTCCTGTCTCCGCCCCTGGCCCCTTGTCAGGGGGCAGCTGGTGGGGGTTGGCTGGATCAGACCCCACCCCACGCTGACCTGCAGATGTTCCAGAGCCCCTGCAGGGACCCAGTTTTGACTTGACTTGATCCGCTCGGGCTGTTCCCCCATGGCCTCCTGCGTCTGCCCCTTTGGCTGAGAGCACAGTCTTTTCTGCAGTCTGAGCCTTCGGGGACGCGTGTTTCTGAGATCACCGTTTCCTCTGCAGCCCTGCTTCAGACCGGGGCCCTGCAAAAAGTCCCTGTTCCGGCAGAGAGACGAAATGTCCTAAGAGCCGGGCCGGGCCCACTGCTGCCCCGTGAGCCCCGAGGCCAGGAAACCAGCCGCTGCACAGTGGAAGAGCCACGCCTGCCACGAAAGCCGGGATGAGGCCTCCCGTCAGGGGCCCGCTTCCTGGCTCTGTGAACCCCAGGCCTGCGGGCTTGCTTCCAGCGGGGCTGCTTGGTACTTTGCCACAGCGCAGCCCACATCAAGACGGAAGGCCTTCCCCTGGGCAGGAATGGGTGACTTGCTTCTCTTTTTGCAGTATTTCTGACCAGCTGTAGAGAAATGGAATTTTTGCAAATGGAGTCATCCTGTTTGATTTTCTAAATCATGTCCTAAAGCATCTTCTGTCAATCAGTATTTTGTACATTCAGTTTGGAAAGCGTGTCCCAGATCCAGAGGAAAGTGGGATCACCTCTAGCCAGTTTTGTCACCCGTAAAATGGACATCATTTAAGCCCTAGAGAACTTGCAGGTTTTTGGCAACTTTCGGATTTTATGGGCACGAAAATGCTTCCTAAAACTGGGTTTTTCTATGGGTACGTGGTTTGGGAGTCGCTGACGTCACCACTGAGTAGAACCTTCTGTTACACGTTTTACCCTGCAGGTGTCCTGAGGGAGGCAGACGGTGTGCACGCTGTACCCATTGCACTTACTGTCGCTGAAGAAGCCTGGCTGTTGGAGGACACGAGCCAAAGACCCCGTGTTTGGACTGTTTCTAGGCAACTGCCCTTCCACACCCCGTGTATGGGTTCTGATTCAGGGCACGGAGCACTTCTTGCTCTCCAGACCCCTTGTCTTTCACGCCCCCCAGCAGCCCCCGTGCACACTCAGGCACGCACCCTCCGGGCTTGCACACCCCCCTCCATGCTGGTGTGCTTGCCTGCCTGCAAGGGGCTGTTGGGGCAGTGTTTATTCGGGTGGAAGAAGACGAGACAGCAGGCCAGGGCTGCCCCTCTGCTGGGGTCTGGCAGCACTGTGTTTTCGGCTGCCTCTCTCCAAAGAGACTCGGAGAGAATTAACCCTTGAAAAGCAGGTTGGTGACTCTTTGGTGTCTGACAGCTTGTGTTGGCTTGAAGGCACATTTCTGCAGCCTCTTCATGGCCTGAGAATACCACGCGGGTCCTTCCCGGTGGATCCAGGTGCGTCCCCCGCCCCCCGGACCCGCAGCAGGTGGGTCATCCCCTTGTTCCTCCTCCGAAGGTGCCGAGCCCTGGGTTCCCAGCGAGAAAGTGCAGAGCCAGGGCAGGAAGCGGGGGGGCCGTCATCTTTGGCACCTGTCCCATGAGGGCTGTGAGCTCTGCCGACCTCGCACGATGACCGGACGTCCACACGTGCGTCTCGGAGCTGTCCTGCTGCCCCAGCACGGCGTCTGCACGCTCCATGCCGATCTGAGTGGAACTCTGTTGGAGTGATGTCTCACCGCGCCCCTGTGGGCAGAGCATGTGGACACAGCTCTGGGGTTTCATAACGCCAACCGCCGTGTGAGGAAGACGGTCTAGATCCCGCTGTGCTCAGAGAGCTCAGGTGTCTGGCCAAAGGGGACATGGCGAGGAGCAGCAGAAGCTGGTGGCCGGTGACCCACAGCCAGACTGGAGTCGGCCCACATCCAGGACCAGAATTGCCTGGCACTGGGATGGCCGGGGGTGGGGGGGGGAGCTTCAGGGAAGGAGGGGGAGGTGCCGGTCCTTGGCTGGGGCTCGGCGCGGCCGGGATTGTGTAACCCGGGCTGCCTGGAGCCCGGCCAGGCTGCGGAGCAGAGACACAGAAGGGCTGGAGGCAAAACCACAGAGAAACTGCCCACAGAAATCAGAGGTTTTCCGTGATTTAGGAACTTTCTCCTCGGTGGTGGCTGTGAACTGCTAGGCATAACTCATCACCCCGAAGAGTGGCTTGCTGGCTGGAGATTTCTACCAGGTCGTCTCCAGCTAAGGTCCAGCAGGTTCCCACAGACCACCCTGTGTGGAGCGTGGCCGCTGAGGCCCGGAGAACTAGCTGCCTTCTGGGAGGACAAGCAAACATACGGCCGGTGCAGTGTTCCAGAATGCCGCGTGATGGTTGAGGCAAAGCCCAGGGAGGCGGTGGTGAGTGTGGGGGAGGGGCGTGAGGAGGAGGGCAGATCCAAGATGCTGGTGGAGGAGGGGGTGTGCCCTGGGTCCCCACGGGTCCTGCCTCGGTACAGCAGCTGCATGCAGAGCTGGGGGGGCACCCCGGGAAGTGAGGGCACAGGAATCTGAAGCGACCAGTAAAGCGGTCCCCCCCGAGGCTGACAGGTGAATTCTCCGAGGTTTTGAGGTGCAGGGGTGTGGTGCGTGGCTTGCACGCTCGCATGCAGAGAGAAAGCACCGTGCGCCTTGTTCCAGGTAGGTGAGTAATGGAGGAGTTATTTATTTTTTTCTGCTTATCAAAAAATCATTGCTTGCTTTTGTTGTTGTTGTTGTTTCTGTGGTGTCCAATGTGTGGGATTCCTATCCCATGGTCTCTGGTTCAGTGGTTCTCCACCAGGGGCGATTAGCCCGCCCCCCAGGGACGTTTGGCAACGTCTGGAGACATGTTCATTGTCGTTAGCTTTGGGGGGCAATCACAGGAGTGGACGGGGCAGCAGTCTGGCAGGGACCAGGGACGCTGCTGGACGCCCCCGGTGGGTGGGACAGCCCCTCCTCAGCTGTGCCGTGGCTGAAACACCAGGTCTCCATGTTCTTCCACTCCCCTGGAGATCAGTTGCTTGATTTCTTTCTTGGGTGGGCACATACGGGATTCCTGCTCTGTTCTCAGAGGTCCCGGTCTCCTTACTGCATCTGTCGGTCTTCAGCGCTGTTGTTCTAATTTGAACATAAAAATATCTTGTTTGGGGTGGGGCCTGGGTGGCTCAGTCAGTTACGCACGGGACTCTTGACTCAGCTCGTGATCTCAGCATTGTGAGATCGAGCCCCGTACCGGGCTCCGTGCCGGGTGTGGAGCCTGCTGGGGGTTCTCTCTCTCTCTCGCTCTCCCTCTGCCCCCCATACCCCAGCTCATGCTCGTGCTCACGCACTCTCTCGCGCTTTAAAAAAATAAAAATTAAAACGTTAAAAAACATTGAAAAATACCTCGTTTAGGTCCCAACAGGGAACTCTTGATACAGACTAACAGGTGTGAACAATTAGCCCATTTAAGCAAGACATAATATAGTGGTGAATTTATAGAAAAGAGTGGATTTGGATTTGTACTCAGCCGAGAGAGAAAGAGAAACTCCTGCTGGCCACACCCCGTTTTAGGCACGTTCCACAGACGCACATCCAGATTTACACAAGTGGTAAGTTTGGGCTTGGTCTCCCACAGAGTCAGAGATTCGCGACTGACTCCACTACGGAATTCCTCAAGGGACAGAATTTCTTTAGACAAGGATCCACAGGCTGGGTTTTGTGGATCCCTAGGGGCCGTGGTTGACCATCAGGGGCTATGAATTTCCAGGAAGAATATGCAACTGGTGTGCTGGGTGGTGTGTGTGTGTGTGTGTGTGTGTGTGTGTGTGTGTGTGCGCATTTCCTGCCCCAGGAAAAAGCTCACACATTCCTTCTGTCCAAATTAGTGACCAGAAAATTATTGGAAGCCACCCTCCTGGTTTGTGTCTGCACTCTGAAACTTCTTTTCACTTCTAAGAAATAACAGACGAGGGGTTAAAACCAGAGGCTTTGAAATTCAAGATTTTATTTATTTATTTTTATTTGTCAAAGAGAGAGAGCGAGCACAAGCAGGGGGAGCGGCAGAGGGAGAAGCAGGGTTCCCGCAGAGCAGGGAGCCTCATGTGGGGCTGGATCCCAGGACCCTGGATCATGATAGGCAGACGCTACACCGACTGAGCCCCCCAGATGTGCCAGAGGCTTTGAAAGTCAAATGGGAGCTTTACCACTTAGGTTTGCTAAACGTCCAACTTTGGGCGAATTACGTCTTTGAGCCTCATTTCTGTCATGTGTGAAATGGACTTAGTTCCTGCCTCACAAGGGCGAGAGGATTTAATTGAAGTGATGGGTGACGGTCTCCCTCGGTGCTGGGCATGCGGTCGGTGTGCAGTAGGCTGCCGCTGTTGCTGAAGGATTCTCTTTCCCTCTGGACCTCCGTGTCCGTTGTGTGGTCCTGCCATCCGTGAATATTCTGGCGATCCCACGATTTTCCCACTTCTGGTCGGATAGGTTCATTCTCCCAACAAGGACG
Organism: Eumetopias jubatus; assembly: GCF_037043125.1. NCBI lineage: Eukaryota > Metazoa > Chordata > Mammalia > Carnivora > Otariidae > Eumetopias > Eumetopias jubatus. The sequence goes on from NW_028274808.1 coordinate 2,076,419, forward strand.
TGCTTGCCTGCAGTGGGCGCCGGCTGGGAGCTGCCCACGCGGCCGGGATGGAGGCTGCTGTCCGCGCTGTGCGGGGTGGCTATGTGGCTCTCGCCCATCCCAGCGTGCTGGTGGCGGGCTGAGTCACGGCCCCCACAGATGGCCACGTCCTTAGCTCCCGTGAATGTGTTTCCATAACGTGGCCAAAGGGACTTAGCAGAGACTAAATTAAGGATCCTGGGATGCAGGGACGAGCCCGGATCATCGGGGCCCAGGCACCGTCGCAAGGGTTCTTGCAGGGGAGAGACAGGCGGGTCAGAGAAGCAGACGGGCCCGGGAGGGGCTGCAGGGGTCCGGCGCTGGCCGCGAAGGTGGAGGAAGGGGCTTCCGCAGGCGGGAAACGCGAGCGAACAGGTTCTCCCCTTGAGTCTCCAGAAGGAACCGGCCCTACCAACGTCTTGATTTCAGCCCAGCGAGGCCCGGGTCGGGTTTCCCACCTGCAGAACTGTAAGAAATGAATTAGTATTGTCTGGTGCCACCCATTTTCTGGCGATTCGTCATATCAGCCACGGGGACCCCATACAGTCTTGTGGGTTAGACACACAGGTGTTTATCACGTGGGACTAGACCCGACAGAGGCGCGATCCGACGGGCCTCCACACTGGGGTCTCTGAGAAGGCTTCAATGTTCCCTTTTCACTGTGGGGGCCATAAAAGACTTCCAGGGTGAAGGGGAGGCAGCACAGGAAAGCAGAGTCCAAAGGGTCTTCTTACCACGGGAAGGAGGGGACCAGGAGGCGGTTCCTTCAGGCACACAGCCCGCTGTTGGCGCCGGGCGACTGCCAGCCCCACGCACCTGCCGCCTGCACGTGTCCCAGCAGCTTCTCCAGTGCGCTCTCTGTCCGAAAATCACTCCAGCGCCACCTGACCCAGGAGGGCTCCCCGATGGCCTGGCCTCCGCTTTCTCCCAGCTCCTGGTCTGGGACCCACTCCCTGGCTTCCTGTTCTGTCCTGTCTGCTTCACCTGCTCAGAGCAGGTGGTGGGAGGGGCGAGGGTGACCTGGTCTCAGTAGGGGGCTCTGAGAGCTCCAGCCCCACCCCACCCAGGGGTTCCCACAGCGCACCTGCAGCCTGGGGGTTTCCAGCATCCAAGGACTCAGCACAGGTAAGGACAGACCCCAAACGCAGGCCCCTTGACCCCCGGCCAGAGGCCTTGTGGACATGACACGTTGCTGTTCTCCAAGGCAGCTGAGGTTCGGTTCGGGAGGCATACCCGGCTCTCGGATCCCCCGGCCTGCTCCGCAACCCGACCCTGTACGCTCGCACAGTCCTGCAAGGTGAGGGTGGTAAATCCCGGGGAGCCGGCACCATCCCTTCGGAACGCACCCTCCTACGACGCTCCCTGTCCCTGCAGAGGCCCGAGGCCCAGGGCCCGAACCTGTGGCCGGGCAGGGAGGAGCAGGGGGCTCCGCGGAGAGGCCTTGCTTGGCAGGGGAGAGGAGACAGTTGGAAACAAGGGCATGGTCAAGCCCTGGGATGTCCAACAGAGTCTCTGTGGGACTCATTCCCTAAACAGACCCGTCCGAGGTAATCACATGCAGCTGGTTTTTGTTTTTTGGTTTTTGTTTTTTCAGTTCTAAGAGCAAAACAATACACTTTCAAGGGGAAATAAAAGGCACAAAGAACAAAACAGTCAGGCAGAGCTGATTCTGGAGATAGGTGGTGTATGTCTTGAGGAAGACATACACTTTCTCTGAGGGGCCTGCTATGCACTGAAGGTCTGGACCCCCAAATTCTGGGGGCCTGGTTGAAGCCCTAACCCTAGCAGGGCGGCACCTGGAGAGGGGTCTTTGGGGGGCAAGCAGGGGCGAATGAGGGTCATGAGGGTGGGGCCCGGACTGGGGTGAGTGTTCTTATCAGAGGAGGAGACCCCAGAGCTCGCTCTCGGCCATGTGAGGACACAGCCAAGGACCCCCCTGTCCCAAGCGCCAACCTGCCGCACCCCGATGACCCTGGACGTCCCAGCCCCCAGACGTGGGAGAAGTGAAGGAAGGAAGCATGGTGGTATTGTTATGGCAGCCGGGCTGACTAAGGCAGGGCGGGAGAGAAATGCGCGGCTACAGTCCGCAGACAAGCTGGGAGCGGGTCCCTGCGCCCGAAACCCAGCGGGCAGGGTGGGGACAGACCCCCCAACCAGCGGCTTTGGGAGCTTGCTGCCACCCAGCAGCAGAGAATGGGCAAAGACATCGAGGAAAGGAGGTAGAACAGGCCTCCGACTTGAGGCGCAGGTGGGGGCGCTGAGGGGGCCTGGGGTGCGTCCGGGGGAAGGGCTGCACAGGTGTGGGGGGGCCCAGGTAACGCAGCCTGTCGTGCGCTGACATTCCAGCACCAGACCTTTGTCTGAGGGCTTCAGGAGGCGCCCAGCGCGGTCTTGCTGGAAGGGTCCAGAGGCAAGTACGTTCTGACGATTCTGGGTGCTTTCCCAGGGGGTCCCCTCCCACGGAGGCTCCAGAGCGGGACCCTACCGGGTGCCCGGGGTGGGGAGACCCAGCAGGAAGCAGAGGCCCCTCAGGAGGAAGCAGGTGGAGCTGGAAAGGGTGGTGGCCAGCCCCAGCTCAGCCTGCCCCTCCCCTGCCCTCTGGCTGCCTGGATCTTCGGCTGCAGAACAAAACAGCGCGGAGAGGGGGGTGGGGCAGCCAGGAAGAGGGGGGTACCCTCCCCACGCGGTCTCCCCACCCCTGCTGCCTGCTTCCCGGGAGGCTGAGAGCAGAAGCTGGGGCGGAGGGAAGCAGCAGGGTCCAGGACCTTTGTCAACTTAAAATCAGGAGCATCCCCACGTCCCGGGAGGCTGAGGTTTCAAATAGGCCATCCAGGTCTGGTTTCCTGGCACCCACTGGCACCCACTGGCATCCCAGCAGGCAGCAGGAAAGAGCCGTCTGGCGGCAGGCTGTTGGATTCTGCGTAGATTTACTGGAGATAGTTCAGAGCCCATGCTCACACGTTCCTCCCCTGGCCCCAGACTGATTTTTCACAAGTGCATTGCCTGATTCCACAATAGGACATCGTCTGGCAAGACGGTGGACAGGACAGTTCCACCCGCGGCCAGCCTGGGTGCTGTGGTCTTGGGCTTCTCAAGGACAAGCCGACGGCCCGCTCATCCGCAGATGGGGCCTGTGGGGGGCAGGAGGGACAGCCTGGGCCACGGCCGCCTCCCAGGCCCCTCGCCGGACCCGGAGTGCGGAGCTCGAGTGCCCGTTTAGCTTCATAGGAAGGAAGTGGCTTCGTATTTGTATGTCGTTTCTAAATCCTCTTTTCTCTACCAATTCATTTCTACTGGATTTTGGAAAGGCCAGTCCACAATCAATTACAAATAAGAACAATAACCACAAAAAACCCTGATTCCTCACGGCAGACAGTTTGAAAGGCACTGTTTTTCAAAGAGGACACAAAACCTTTGTCTTAGTTTCCCAGGGCTGCTGTGAAGAAGCACCACATGGGGGGGGGGGGGGGCTGAGAAAACAGAGATTGATGCTCCCGCGGTCCCGAGGCCAGGCTGCAATCCCTGTGTCATGGGGCCACGCTGTCTGAGGGCTGGCAGAGGACCTGTGCCCCTGGCGTTTCCAGCATCCCTGGCATCCATCTTTCCGGTCTGTGTCTGTCTCCACTCGCTTGCTCTGTGCCCGTCCACACCTGTGACTGAACCTCCTCCTGGAAGGACACTCGTCGTGCACTAGGGCCCACCCTAATGGCCTCCTGTTAAGTTGGCTTCCTTCAGAAAGACCCAGATCCAAATAGAGTCACATTCTGAGATACTGAGGGGTTAGGACTCCAGCATATCTCTATGGGGGGTGGGGGACACATTTTAGCCCATAAGAACCTTTAAGTTGGGGTTTATTGTTTAAAGTGTCCTTTTTTTAAAAAAATATTTTATTTATTTGACAGAGAGCACGTGTGCGCATATGCGCACAAGCAGGGGGAGTGGGAGAGGGAGAAGCAGACTCCTGCGGAGCAGGGAGCCCGATGCGGGGCTCGATCCCAGGACCCTGAGATTATGACCTGAGCTGAAGGCAGAGGCTTTACCAACTGAGCCACCCAGGCGCCCTGGAAAAAGTGTCCGTATTTACTTTACACTTTTGAGGATTTACTAATTAGACCTTTACTATGTAAAAAGAACTTGAAAAAATAAGACATTTTTTCCTGTCTGGAAAGTTCCCCCAGGCCCATGGTCTGAAGTAGGAGCGTTGAGCAGAGTGGTTCTGAGGGCAGGACTCGTCCCCACATTGCATGGCCAGCACGCACCCCACCACTGATCTCGGGCGACTCATGCCGATGCAAGAGGGCAGTTTGAGCTCCAAAAGTGAATCTTGAACTCAGCACAAAGTATTTCAGGGGTTGGGGTGGAAATCAATGTGGTAGGATGGAGCTATTAAGATGGGCTAGGAAACCAATTTTATTTTTTAACACACTGATTCCTGTTAGGTGAAGTATGGTGTTTGTGCTCATCAACCTTGTTGATTTTTACTCTGAAGATTGGATTCGTTCATTCGAGAAGACAGTGCTTCGTTGTGAATATGAGGAAGGGCTTTGGGGCTGGACAGGATTAGAACCCCTGCTCCACCTCACATAAAATGAAAGAGTTACAGGGGCGCCTGGGTGGCTCAGGCGTTACGCGTCTGCCTTCGGCTCAGGTCATGGTCCCAGGGTCCTGGGATCGAGCCCCGCATCGGGCTCCCTGCTCCGCGGGAAACCTGCTTCTCCATCCTCACTCCCCCTGCTTGTGTTCCTTCTCTCGCTGTGTCTCTCTGTCAAATAAATAAATAAAAATCTTTAAAAAAAATTGAAAGAGTTACAGTACACTCTGAGAGTTCACTTTCCTCCACCGTGAAATGGAAACAGTCCCACTTCTGGCAGGTGCGTGTGTGTATCTACACCAGGTATTTCGCAAAAGTATACATACACTTACACATGGATATACTACATAGATTTAGGTGAAATCATATTTAACTGTAATAACTTGCTCTAACATTATGAACACATACCTTGAAAATATTTAAAATTAACTTAAATTTTTACATCTTTTCCAAAAGAAGGTTTACCAGTATCAGCACTAATGCACTTAATGGCCTTTTAGTGTTGCCGTATTTACTCATGTGACAAGAATTTATTGCCTCCTCGCGGCCTGCAGCCTAGTGAAGGACAGGCCAGGTCCCAGCGTCCCCGGCAGAGTGTGATGGAAGACGGCAGGAGGGAGACATTCAGTACAATAAGGCACCATCCTCCCGCGGACTGATCATAACTTGCGAAGGCTAAAAAGATGGGTCTCTGTTGTTCTATTCAAATCAGGAGCCACGGTATCACCCTCCACCAGGGACTGTCTGTAACAGAAAATGTTTGCAGTGACATCACAAGTACACAGTCTATATGTGCGCACGATTCATAGCCCAGCGTCAACAGTGTTTCAGGTTACGTAGGAGCATGCTCTTCTGAATGTAAAATTCTCAGGCACTGGCTAGTTAGAGACTTGGGAAAATTCAAGGCATGAGGGAAAGAGCTTCACAGTGTTCAAGAAGTAGCTTTCCAAACACTGCACACGGACCCAGAGTCCATCAGAGCCTAAGGGGGCAGTCGAGGGGGGGAAAGCGAATTTCAGGGAGCGCGGTGGAGAAGTTGGCCTCACAGTCCTACGGTGTGGGCAGAATTTTTAAATGAAGCAGGGAATATTGTTTCCACACCAGCACACAGATATTCTAATTAATTTTTCATGCCAAGAGACTCAAAGTACTTTGTAGCATTTGGATCAATTCCTGACAGCTACTGGAGTTTAATTGCCTTTTTTTTTTTTTTTTTTTTTTTTTGAAGGCGGGAGTGCATAAACTCTTAGGGGCTATTAAAAGCTTTGGGGAAATTATCTGTTTTCTGGTATGAGCACTGGTAGGAAAACGGTATCTAGCACCCTAACAGGGCTCAAAACTCGTGACTCATTGATAGCCAGGTACCTCTTCTGCGTCCAAGTACTGCATGTGTATGACGAACACAGTCTGGGGGAGAACGAACTGGAGAGGTCGAGTGTATTTGCTGACAATCACCCAGACTGGCAGGGACAGACTCAGAATTGAGGAGTGGAGTTGGCCTCCCCCTGGAGTTAAGACTCACTGCACTGAGTGCATTGCATGCATCACCTTGGGTTAGTCCCCGTGGGAGGGGCAATCATATCCCGATTTACAGGAGAGCGGAGCACAGAGAGATCGAGTGTCTTGTTCAAAATTCTCAAGACTTGCAGATGGTGAGATGGGTGTTTGAGATCCCACTTGCTGAATTCCAAGTGGGGTTCATAGTCCCCCAAGCCTGGAGCCCAGGCTGCTGGACCCCAGCATTCAGAGGGTTGCAGACTGTCTTACCCAGGACAGTTCTGAGTTTCATTTACATTTTCCACAGCTCTGCACAGTGATACATTTGTACACTTCTTCAAAGCTGCCATGCATGATTTGGCTCTTTCTGAGCAGTGGAAAATTTAAAATAGTAAAGTAATATTATTCTTGAAGTATTCTTGAAATAGATGTTATTTCATGTTTAAGATAAGTCCTTCTTCTTGTTGATGTTCTTATATCCCATGTTTGATTTTGGGAACCCTGGAGATCCCTGTAGTTTGAATGAATTAATTAAATGCATGGATTGTTCCTCTGCAATTTCCATTGACCATATTGGGGCCGTAGTACATTTTTTAAAATAAAACATGTAAAGTCTGAAAATGGATGGGGTTCCCCACACACCTTATCTGCCAGATGGTGTAGGCGATGGATGAATATTTTAAGTTAATTCATTTATTTTTTCTTTCATTCAATAAACATTTACTGAGAACCTAGTATAAGGCAAGCATTGTAAAGTGGAAAGAAAAGCTAAATATGACATATTATGTGACCTCTGGAAGTTTGCAGAATGGTAGAGAAGATAGGCCAATACCTCACTGGCAACAGCACCAGCTGTTGGGGAAAGCTTAGTGGCCACTGGACACTAATCCACAAAAGTGGGTGGGGAAGCCAGATGGAGCTCTCACTCTGTGGGTCAGCCTAAAGTGCCTCTGTAAAAGTATGCAAGCAAGGCCTGCAGGCACTGCTGGGGAAATTTAAACTCTACTCCAGGCGTCTTTAAGTCAATGGTGTAGGGTGAGCTGGTGACAGGATCTCCACGTGAAGGTAAACAGACATCCACTAAAAAGATCCCAGTAGACTTTGGAATATTTTTGGAGTGAAAAGAACAAAATACAAATGGAACATGATGGGAATGATCTCAGCCCCCAGAAGATCTGTTTCTGTTAGAGTTAACTGATAATGTAAAAATATATATCCCAATAGGTTGCTTGGTTTCTGCTTCCTTTGATCCAAATCCTGACATAAAGTATTCTACTTGGGCCACCGAATGAAAATGTCTTCTCAGGATGCTCTGGTACTGGAACCCAAAAGCCTCCTAGCATAGTAAACTGGCAAAGACTGTCAGAAGCAAAATCTGAAACAGTGTGAGGCTCTCTGTGCCTATGGAAATCTAATCAACCTTATTTTGCACAAAACCTTTACAAATAGCATTTACCATCGAGGTCCAGTCTTAATTAGAACTGACCCCGGCAGGAAGCAGCTGTCTGTAGGGATGAAAAGCTGCTGAAGTCCCAGGAAATGTCTTCCTCATCCACTCGCAGGTCTTCGGGCACGGTGCTGTTCCCCCTCTCTGTGAGGTCCAGAGGGTCCCTCGTGGCTCCACGCCCGGCCCGAGCTGCAGGGAGCTGGGGATGCTTGAGGCCACACTGCTAGACAGAACAAGTTTCCACGTTTCCTCCAGTCTGATGAACGTTTTTCTTTTTTATTCTGGAATCTATAAGGAGGCAGGCAATAGGTTTTCAACCACTAAATATGTCAACAATGCATCGTCTCTAATTTCACACACAAAAAATACATATAAACACTACATTCGATTATCTCACGGTTTTGCAAAGGATGGGCGGGGGAGGGGAAGTTGGACACAAAAGAGCGTAGCCTTTGGCAGAGGCCCCAGCGCGCCGGCGGGAACCTGGTCTTCGCTTCTTGTGGGGGTAGTTGGGGGGATTCAAACAATATTCACGAGGTGCAACCGGGTCCGGCTCGCAGTTGGCGCCCGTCCGCGTGGGGCCGTCGTGGGTACAGGTGGCGCGGCTCTCCACGCCTCGAGCCCCCGCATCTGCAGGAACTCCCGGGGCTCTGGTAAGGGTTAAGCGAGCGGCGGGCGGGCTAGGCGCGCCAAGGAGGGCCCGGCGCGGAGCCGCGGCCCTCTCCCCGGAGCCGGCACTGGCGGCGGCGCGGGCTCGCGTTCCAGCCCGGAGGCTGCGCGCCCGTGTGCACGCGCGCCCGGCGGAGGCTGTGGCCGCTCCCGCCCCCGCGGCTCGAAGCCTCGGCGCGCTCCTCGGAGCGGCTGGGCCTCCACGGACGAGGGTGAGTGCCGGAGCCCCGCCGCCCGCTCCGCGGCGGGCTGGGGGAGCGTGCTTCCCCTGGGGGCGAGGGCGCACTGGGGACCCGCCGGCCCGGGCCTGGCCGCGCCGGAAGACCCCGGGCGCTCTCGGGCGCGCGGGAAGCAGCCAGAGGACCCTGGGCGCTCGCGGGCGCGCGGGAAGGAGCGGAGGACTCTTGGGGGCTCGCGGGCGCGCCGGAAGGAGCGGAGGACCCTCCCGGGCGCGCGGGAAGGGCCGGAAGACCCCCCCCCCCCAGGCGCTCGACTGCGCGTGGGAAGATGCTTGGGAACCCGCCGGGTGCTAGCACAGGTGCGCGGGAGGCGGCCGCCCCGCCCCCGGGCGCTCGCACAGGTGCGCGGGAGGAGGCCCGCGCGCATGCGCGCCGGAGACCACCGACTAGGGCTCCGCATCCGGGCTCGGGTGGGCGCCGGGGTGGAGGGCGAGTCGCAGAGCGGCGAGGTAGGGGTGGGCCCCGAGGACGGAAGGCAGTGACCAAACGGCCCCCGGAGGCACAGGACTGGGGAAGAAGGGGTGGGAAGGGGGTGGCTGCCGAGGTGGGGGAGGTGGCCGGGGGTGGCTCTGCTCCGGGTGGAGGTGTGGACAGAGGGGTGGGCGGACCTCCGCCTCATCCCCGGGGGCGTCCGCGTAGTGGTGGGCGGCCGATCCGCTGGGACTCCCCCGGGAAGAGGGTGGCCGCCTCCTGCAGGGCGTGCCGGTGGGGGGAGGGGAGGCGGGTGGGACTCGGCAGCCGCGCTGGGTCCCGAGGACCGCGAGCCCCCGCGCTGCCCCCGCGGTGACCGCCGCCGGCGAAGCAGTCGCTCGGGGACGGGGGTGGGGAGAGGCGCCCGGGCGCCGTGGCTCCGCGCTTTCCTAGGGGTTGGCCCGGGCCTGCGCGCTGCGCCTCCGAAGCGCCCAGTTCGTGGGGCCTCAGGAAGCGGGAGAGAGGTCCCTGCCGGACCCGGGACGCGGGGAAGCGGAGGGACGTGCTCCCCGTCCGCGGCGCCTCGCCGTTTCTCCTCTTTCGGCCGCTGTGCGCCCTGTGGCGGCACTTCGGGACCCCGAGCCCCCCGGGGGTCGCAGGCCTCTGCCGCTGCGGGCAGCCTTTTGCCCCCAGGACTGAGCGGGGCCGCCCGGTGCTGGTGGCCTGTGCGAACGTGCCCGACATCACGGTGGGGCGCGGGATGACGGCTGCACGGAACCGGCTCGCCCTGCGCCATCGCTTGGAACACGTCTGGAGGGGAGTTTAAAATGCCAGCCACGCTTCCCGGTCCGCACCCCCACGTGCTGGGGACCCTTGCCTCCTGCGCGGGACGGCGCAGTTCATGGGGGAGGGTCCCTAGCCCAGGCGTGAGGGCTCCCATAACATTAAATCAGGAAGGTTTTAAATCATTCCAGCACCTCTTAATTTCCTACAAAGCCATATTCTCAACCTCCACCCCCCATATTTATTGTAAGGGAAAAGAAAAAGAAGAAGCCAATTTGGTAAGGCGCGGCATTTCCGCGCAAACCACTGAAGGCACGTGACCAGCAGGTCTGAAATTCGTGTTCATCCCGCTGGAGCATTGAGGAAATGAAGAGTTCGCCCTGTTCCCAGCCTGTTCTCTGGGCCCTTCCCTCCATCTCATTAAGTAGCAGTTACTCAGATTCTAATTAGGAACTTCTAATGGATGCCAACGTTGCCCGTGAGCCTTTTACCCTGAGCTAATGGCGTCCTATTATTAGAATACCTCTTTCCACACCCCAAAACCCACAGAAGACAGCTTTCCCCTGCCATCAGATCTCTGCCGGGGATGGCCATTGTCTGCAAATTTATGGTAATTGGCACTCCAGCTCTCTCTTCTGGGGAAAACTAAGCAAACATTTTAATGAGATAAAAAGTCTTTTGAGCTTTTTAGTGTCAACTGCGAGGCCATTGCTGATAATATAATTGGGACACAATGAAAATAGAAGCTTTTGCCTGTATTTAAGGCAGTCTTGGTTTGGGGAGGGGGTGAGAAAAAAATTAAATGTTGTGGATCTTAGACTGAGGCTAAATGCAGGCAGGGCAACTGTGTGTATGGTCATCTTGCCTTTCTGATAATCTGGGCATTCCTTCAGGGAAGGCCCTACCTTGACCCTCAGAGCACTTTGCCTGTTAGCGGGAGGGCTGAAGGATCTGGAATTGTGGTGATCATCTTTCCAGACAGTCCCCCTCGCTTCTGACTTCGCTTCCGTAGGCCCCAATACAAGCAGCAGCTTCGGCCATGGGAAGGCAAAGGTCTCTTTTTAGCTTGAGATGTACCTTTAGAGTCTTTGTTCCTGTACCGAGAAACAGAGGCTCTCCAAGCTTTGAACGCCTCCATCTGGAATCGTATTTCTGTTGTTTTCTAAATGTCAACAGCATAAATTGCTCAGTAATAATAGCTTTGCAGGGAATCTGGAATCACTTAGGCAGCTGTAATGACCCTCAGCCCCCCTACATCTGAGCCGTGTGACCCAAGAGGACGGCTGCTTCAGTGGGCTTCAGAGGTGCCTTGTGGCACAGTCTGCTTGCAGATCAGAAACCTGTCCTGCCATTTTGCACATCTTCCCCTCGTGACTCAGGGTAATACCTGCTCTTCTCTGGAGTTCAAGGGATTACCGTTTCCACTGTGGCCCTGATTGGGGTTTTTCTTTTGCAATTATTGTAATTATGCTAAAATTATAGCGTTGGTACCTAGAGCATATTTGCAAAATAGTTCAAACAGAGCAGCAATAACTTGGAATAAAATAAAAACTTCTAGGAGTTTATCTTTTGCCAAGAACCTGGCTCCTGCTAGAAAGGATATTAAAATAAACAGTGCCTTGTAAATTGAAGCCATTCCATGTCTTGGGCGATGTTTGACCAGTTAAAAATTAATTTCATTCTTTCGCAAATATTTATTGAGTGCCTCCGTGGGTCAGGCACAATTCTAGGTCCTGGGAATACAATGGCAAGTGAAGTAGACTCAGTTCCCCACCTCTTGCAGAGAGACTCTGTAAGGTGAAAGGTGGTAAACATGTAACCATGTGAATTCATGTGTAGGAACAAACCCAGCCAAGTGCTCTGAAGGAAAGGAATAAACTGTGAAAGCATAGATCGGAAGGTTGAGAAGTGGCTAAGGAGGATGGTATTGGGGAAGTTCCAGGGGAAGTCGTGTGCAAAGGCCCTGTGGTGAGGAATAGGGCACACAGAAAAACTGACGGAAGGCCAGGGAGCAGCACCTAGAGCAGAGAGTCATAATTTGTAACTTAATATAATGTTACTCCTAGGTTAATTGTGTTATTCCCTTTAGGTAAACTGATGGGGCTTTATACTTCAGGGTTTGATGGAGTAGGGCGTGGATTAATTTTACAGAACCGAGATTCACTGAATCATAAAGGGAAATCATTAAATAAGGTGACGTAGACAAAGTGTTTCCTAAGCTGATCACCACAGTGCCAATGTTAATGCTGTTATTACCACCGTATGAAAAAGTCTGAGATTGTGGGGTCCTTTGCGTGTGTGCATGCTGCCCCTGCTACCTCTGAGCCACCGTGGTCTGTTGCTCTCACTGGCAGTCGAACCCATTTGGGGCGCTGGACATTACTCTTGTCCCCTCGGTCAGTTTCTCAGACGGTTGTCAGAGTGGTCCTTTACAAACACAAAGCTGCTGGCGTTGGGCAGTCCATCGCTTCCTCTTGTCAAAGCTGCAGCCCACAGTTCTTCATATGGCTTGCCAAGACCCTTGCTGTAGTTAGGTGTGGTTGTACTCAGACTGCCCCACAAACGTAGGGCTGCCGTGTGTGAAACCCTAACCCCCAGTGCGATGGTATTTGGAGGTGGGGCTGTTGGGAGGTGATTTGATCATGAGGATGGAGCCCTCCTGAATGGGGTTAGTGCCCTTATGAGAAGAGACAGGAGCGAGCTTGCCCTCTTTCTACCCTCAGCCATGTGAGGACACAGCAAGAAGTTGGCCACCTGGCAGGACCCTCACCCAACCATGCTGGTCCCCGATCTTGGACTGCCCAGCCTCCAGAGCAGTCTGTTGTTTATGAGCCACCTAGCCCATGGTATTTTCATGATAGCAACTCGAGTGGACTTAGTGGCCTCGAACACATTTATTCTGCATACAAGGCTGCAGTCTGAGTAGGGCTCCATGGGGACAGCTCACCTCTGTGCTACTCAGTGGGAGAAGGGCTAGTCTGAAGGCTAAGAGCTGGAACCACCCCAAGGCTCTTGACCTCTGGTGTCTGGGGTCCAGGCTGGCCTGATGCCAACAGGTGGGGATTGGAGCATCTCTGTCTCTCTGTGTCGGCTCCAGGGGCCCTCCCCCACATGGCAGCTCCCGTGCCTCGGGACCTCGTCCATGCTGCGGCATGGTTCCTAAGGACCGTGTCCTGAGCAGATAGAGCCACAGGTGCAAGCTGCACCACCTTTCCTGAACTAGGCTTAGAGGTCACATTGCATCACTTCACATAGTTCCCGGCCTGTCTGGATTCACAGGGAGGGAACACGGCCCTCAGCTTCGTGGAGGAGTGTCCTCTCGCATTGTAAGAGGGTAGTGCTGGATGGGATGCATCCATGGGGCCATCTTGGGAAAATATCATCTGCTACAGCCCGCCCTCTGGCTACTAAATTCATATTCCTCCCACATGCAATGACCCGACTCCCTGCATCCAGTTCCCAGATCTCCTCCTATTGTGGCATTGGGCTCAGGCTCCAGGATCTTGTCATTGAAATCAGGTCCAGGTATGAACGAGTGCTCTTGGGCACTAGTCCTTGCGTACAACTCCTTGAGCATATTCTTCTTCATATGAAGCCCCACACACCGAAGAGAAGAGCTATCGGCCTCAGACATCCAACAACAGTGATGGGCAGGGATAGAACAAATGCCGTAGACCCTTGTGTTGGAACCAGCAGGATGTCCGTATTTGGACACAGAGGGAGAGGTTCATTTATGGTAAGGTGTTGGCTCCTGTGATTGTGGGGCTGGCCAGTGTGCAGTCTGCAGGGCAGGCTCCTGGCGGGAACCCTTTCAGGGAAGGGCTGGTGTGGCCGCTGGAGTCTGAAGGCCATCCGGAGGCAGGATCCTCTCTTCCTGGGGCACCCCAGCCTTTCCCCCTGAGCCTTCCACCGACTGGATGAGGCCCCCCGGCATTGGAGGGGCATCTCTGCCTCAGCCGAGTCTACCGATTTAAGCGTGAATCGCCTCTACCCAGTATGTTCACAGCAAGTGTAGACTGGTGCTCGAGGGAGTATGTGGCCCCGGGGCCCAGCCACGAAGACACATAAAATGAACCATCGCACCCTCCTGGGGAGGTGCCCAGCGGCCTGGCCCATGGCAACCCGCACTGCAGGCGGCCCAAGCTCGCGGTTCCTGGAAAGGGCTCCAGTCTCGTTCCTGGGCAGGATTTTCCATCACTCTTGGCTCTGCCTTCTGGATTCCTGGCTCTCCCTCCGAGCTGTCCTTTCTTTTCTGTAAGAAGTGGCTGGTGTCTGCAGCGGATGGTTTACTCAGCCCGTTTCCTGTTTCCATCTGGTGCTGTCTCCATCCCACACAGTGGTTCCTCCCGTGAGATGAGCTAACAGGCCTGGTAGGTTTTCTGTGGATCCATTGGGCTCGTGCCGTCCGACAAAAGCGACACGCACAGAGGTCACGGACACGGGCCTTTCCTTTCTCCACCTTGGACTTCTGCAGGACTGCTGTGAAAAGTCCCGAAGATTCCTAAAAGGTGCAGCTGACAGTGTCTGGGAGGCCTGCCCTCCATCGCCTTAGCGGCCTCATGTGTGGTCGAGGCACTCCCCGATATTTAGGAGGCCTAGTCTGTGCCCCCCGCATGTGATCCTTACCCCAAAGCTCCTTCTTAATTCGACAGTCCTGGAGAGGCTGGGAGAAGAGCCAGTTTGATTTTTGATCCCAGCCCCCAGCAAGGCCCAGTTCCTTTCTGTTTTTCCAAGTCTCCCTTGAGAACAGAGCACTTCCTTGCCCATCCTTGTCCCCTCTCATGGTACCAAAGCCACCAAGAACAAACTCAGCAGCAGCATCAAGACCTTGCCTGGAACCCGCCCCGAGGCCGTCCGGCTCAGTGAGGCCAGCACACCACCAGCTTCTGGGCCGCCCTGGAATGGGGGTCCCCGAGCGTGGGCCTCGCCCCCCCAAGCATCGCTGACAGTGGCCTGAGAGCTGCCGGGTGTCGGCTCACGGCTCCTGGCGGCGCTTCTGACTGAGCCTGCCGCCCAACCCAGAGCCCCTGCTCCGTTGCAGGTTTGTGCCGTGGCTGCCCCCACATGGGGTGCCCACCCAGCCATCCCAGCATGTTTATGCTGCTCACAGATCTGCCATCTGGGCAGCTCAGTGTGCCTCACTCAGTTGAGGGAAGTGCAGATGAGCTCTTGGAAGGGCACACTCCCTTCCAGATGCCTGGCTGGGGCACCCTGTCAGGGGGCATGGCCCGTTGTCTTCACGGCCTCTTGTGCCGGGCGCTCCGGCATCACTCCGCGTCTTCCACGGTGCGTGGGAATCCCAGGTGCGAGTCCTTCTCTTGGAGGAGCTGCATGGCCATCCTGGCTCGGATCCCTTCCCCATGGCCGCTGCGGGCCAGGAGGACCCGTGCTGGGGGGGTCCGCCTCACCTGGTGGGGATGGCATGGGATGGGCTGCAGCGACGGCGGCGGGGCCCCCTCGGGAGTGACCACGTGCCCCAGCTATATCCACCTGTGCATCTGCAGCTCCGGTCCCTCGCTGTCTGCCGGCCGGCAGCGCTGTCGGTGCGGGGACTGCAGCCTGAGCGGCTCCCGTCCTCCGCTCAAGTCCCACTCCGCCTGTTCGCCCCCACGTACACCTGGCTTCCTCCAGGGGTTCCCTGGAGGTGCCAGGGCAGGCCTGTGCGTCTGCAGCCTGTCCCCCATCTGTGATCATTCACTCGGTCACTGGTGATGGGGGTCGGGGGTGTCTGTCACTGCCCTCCTGGGATCAGGAGCCCCACGAAGCCGGCTCTGCACCAGCCCCCTGCGGGTTGCACTCGGGGGGCTTGCGGGGCTGATGTAGGGTAGGCGTCCCTGCTGGAACGGAAGCCCGTGCGCCGGGATTCCTCGTGTCCTGTTCTCTGTGGTCTGTGTGGCCTATACGTGGGCCTGGCATTTGGTAGGCTTGTATTATTATATGTTTGTG
Organism: Eumetopias jubatus; assembly: GCF_037043125.1. Taxonomy (NCBI): domain Eukaryota; kingdom Metazoa; phylum Chordata; class Mammalia; order Carnivora; family Otariidae; genus Eumetopias; species Eumetopias jubatus. The sequence goes on from NW_028274808.1 coordinate 2,092,020, forward strand.
GGATGAATACATGACTTAATGGGTGGAAGGCCGACCCTGATAAACAGCACTGGGCAGCTCAGGTGTAGAGGCCGTGTCTGCCAGGAGGGTGGTGCTCTGGTGTCCTCAGTGGGGGGAGGTTTCGTGGTGCAGAGGGGAGCTTGTCTCTCCCAGCCCCGGGGCAGCATAGCCAGTGTGGAGTATGACTGGGGCCTCAGCTCATGTCCCATGTTTTATGGGTTCGTTGCGGCACTTGGCACGGGCGCTCACCTGTGCACACTCCTGCTCTTCCAGGGGTGGATGGGAATCATTCTGACTGAATATGGAAATAGAACTAAATAATTCTGGCCCTGTATGTTATCATTCTAAAGAAGTCAGGATGGAAAGAGCAATTATCTTCATTTCGTTCATGCAGACAGACATCACCAGGATTCATTTTAACACAAACACTCGTATTATTTACTCTATTGTTGAGACCTTCTGGAAAGGTTGCATATTTCAAGGAGAAGTATTGAGATAGGGCAAAGAGGCCCAGTTTAGGTACTGAAGGCTGTGAACCAGCAACGGGAGCTTTGAAGGAACTCCAGGCACCTGTCGCCTCTGGATCAGCAGGGTGTCCCCGTGTGGGGCCCCAAGGCCTTCTTAGGGACCCTGCAGTCCGGAGTCTCATGCTGCTTGGACGTGGCCGTGGCTGTGGGTTCGTGGTGGCTTTGGGGTCTGCTGACATGGGAGTGTGAGCTGAGAGGCACTTGTCCCTGCCCGTGGAGCCCCTGGCACGCGCAGGTGGCAATCGGCAGCAAGCGGGACGAGGGACAAAAGTGCGGCAGCGTCTTTTCTCACTGTTCTGATTGTTGCCTGTTCTCAGAGGCGCTGGCCCCAGCAGGTGAGTCTCTGGGAGCTTTCGGGGAGACACCACCAGTCTGCTGACCACATCCGCTGGTCGCCTGGGCCGTCTTCTGTGTGTCGTGGGATTTGTAGGAATCTTTACAAATAGTTGGATCTTAGACATCATTTGTTTCACGTCCTGGACTTGAGATAGCATCGCACAGTAAGAAGGGCGCAGCAGGATCCTGGTTCCGGTCCAGCACCATGCTCCTTAGCTGTGTGGCCCCGAGCAGTCGCTGGACCCCTCTGGGCTCAGTTTCTCCTGTTTTTGTGAAAGGCAGGGAGCTGGTGCTCTCAGGGGTCCCCGACATCCTGAATTTGGGGACAGGTTCTGGGACTGGACATTCAGAGGTTTAGCAGGCTTTTTATGTCAACATGCTTTCTCTGCAAACCTACAGCCTAAATCAGGCCTAAGATTTAGCAAAATTTGACTTTTAAATGTGATACGTCATCTTCAGGACTCTGTGCCTGAGAGCCTGGCCATTAGCGTGTGTTCGGTTTCACCGATTTCTTCCCTGAGCATCCTTCCTCTTGGGGGCCTGACTGGACCTGGCGTTGTTTTGGTTTGTACACAGACACACATGCACGCACACGTGTGCACCCCCATAAGGACACACACACGGGCATGAATGCACACACATATGCACATATACATGGAGGGCTGCGTGTGTGATTTTTCTGATTCTAAAAGTGGTACACGTTGAGGAGAGACAGTTTGAAGACACCAAAAATTATGAAAAAGAAGTCACACATCATTTCACCATCAACAAGCCTTTTAGACATTTTGGCATTTTTCTCAATGTCTTTCTCCCTGTGTTTTCCCCCTATGTGTTCTCTCTCTCAAACTCTCTCTTTAAATGGCATGATCTACGTTGTGATCTCGGTCTTTAAATTCAGCATTGTGACAGAGGCCTTTTTCCAAATGCTTGGAAATTCCGAGAATGTAGTGTTTAATGATGGCATAGGGATATAATGTCATTTATTGACAAAATTCCTTGTTTATTATTCATTGCTTTGCAAATGAGAATGCTCTGGAAGCAAAAGTCCTTGTCCTGAAATTTTCCAGAGATTTGAGTTTCTGTCCAAGGCACCAAGCACTGAGGCCGTGCTAGACGAGGTGCTCGGGTTGTCTAAGCAGCAGGTCATCCGGGAGCTGTGGGAACAGAGTGCAGCAGGTGCTCACAGCCTGACCCCGTGTCGACGAGGTCAGATACAGGACCTTGAATTAAGGTGGTCCGGGCATTGCACTCCCCTGCTCTGGAAGCTATCCAAAGTATGTCCTAGTGTTGACGGAAACTTCCAAAAAAAATCCAAAGACCTTTTCAGGAGGTCCTGTTGCTGCGGGCTGGGCCGTGAGGGGCAGGGCTGTGTGCAGAGACCCCCCAAAGAGAAGGGGTGGCTGCAAAAAGCAGGATCTGCCACAGGAGAGGAGGCTGTGGGTTTGTGGAAGGGACGCCCTGCGTGGGGCCCCGGCTCTCAGTGAGGGTCTGTCTCCTTGGTGAGGATATGCTGTCGGCTCATCACAACAGAAGGTCACAGTGAGCCTGGCCTGGCAGATGCTCATCACCACCTGCTTCTACTGCCTCAAAACCACCTTTTCCACTCAGCGACCTTCCACATCGTCATGCAATTCCAAACACTGGACAGACTGCGGGGGCCGCCGCCTGGTACCTCATGGGCTTGCACGGAAGCCGCAGACCCCCCAGAGTAACTGAGGTGGCTCACTGTTATCTGGTATTTGCAAAGGGGGACTTTTTTTTTTCTCTTCTCCAAAATCATCATCTTTGTGAGACTGAAGTTTCCTCTCTTGCCCTGAACTCACTCTCACATTAGCTTCAAACTCGTCAGGAAAAAATGCAGTACAAATCAAGATGTGGCTGACTTTCACTGATACACCGTATTCCTTCTGATGTTCCGCGTTAGCCAAGGCAGCAAATAATCCCACAGAGGCTCCTCAGTCAGTCTCAAGAGAGAACTAGGAACGTTTAGTTTCTGTATCCACACACTCCCAGCGGGCGATTTCTGGACCATCCTGACGTGAAGTGGTCTTACTGTGCAGACAGGTGAACTCGGATGTGTCAGACCACCGTTCTTCCTTTCTCCTTCAAAAATAGTGGCTAAGATATCACTGCAAGGCCGGTGAGCATGTCAGCTGCCCTCCCCTCTGTGCAGGCCCTTCTCCACGGTGGGAAACGCACGGTCGTGAGTGGACGTGGGGGCCAGGGCACTGTCTTGCTCCGTGATTCTCTGCCGGGCGCTGTGCCTGGACCCTGAGCAGAAAGCACGGTTCTGTGTGGCTGTCCAGGACGCCTCGAGCATTGTCCCCGGACCTCGCGGAGCCCACACTCCTTGTCAGCCGCTGCCGTGCCCACGGAGGGCGCACAAGTGAGATCACATGCTCTGTGCGAGGCTTGTGCAGATGTGTGGACTGTGCAGGTGCCGCAGGACAGGAAAGACGGGACACTCTGCCTCACGTCTCACCCAAACCAGAGCAGAACAGAAGTTGGAGAGAAGGGTTTCCACCCTCTTTTCAATTTGTGCCAACAGTATTTAAGCAAGTGACATTAGCCGAAAAGGCACTAGGTTGGGACTTTCACGTTTTTTTTTTTTCAAGATTTTATTTATCTGAGAGAGATCTATGTATCTGTGTGGGCAGGGGCAGAGGCAGAGGGAGAGGCCGACTCCGTGCTGAGCAGGGAGCCCGATGAGGGGCTCGATCCCGGGACCCTGAGCCTGAGCTGAAGGCAGACGCTTAACCGAGTGAGCCGCCCGGGGCATCCCTGGACTTACATAGGTTTTAATTAAACCCTGTAGATGAATGGCATGTGATCTTGAACAAGGCTTTCTTTTATAAAACCAAGAGCTTAAATCTTTAAAGATGACAACATGTGAGTTTTTATTTAATTTTGCCATATTTCAATTCCACTGGGACTTTAAGCATCCTGAATAAGTTACCTAACTAACGACTCCAGCACTAGGAATAAAGTAACTTAAGGGGATTCCTACCCTGAAGATTAACTCTACTTATGCTTAAGGTTGTGTGGCTTCCATCAATTTTCAGGACTAAGCCAGATTCATTAACTGATAAATACTGGTAGCCATTTAAACATACAGAATAACATCTCAAATAATCAATTATGAAATATTTCAAACATCATAAACAATGTAATAAAAAGAAGTACATACATTATCCTTTTGCCCTTTATGCTTTACATTTAGGAAAAAAAAAACAGACGTTACCGAGTTGGTCCCATTCCTTCCTTCCTTGTTGGGAAGTAATCTCTGTACCCGATCCCTGCCTGTCCCCTTCACATTCCCAATATACACACAGGATTTTTTTTGTGTGTGTAAAATGTAGTAAATGGGATTACACAGTCTCTTTCTACAAACCGCCAACCCTCAAAAATTCAAAATTGTGTTTTTGAAATGTATTCACGATACATGTAAATCCAGTTCATTTTTAACATGTACCGTAATTTTGGCAGATCCAAAATCAGTCTAAAAGCAACTTAGTGAATTCTTTTTGTGCAAAAGGACACAAAGCAATCTTTCTCAAGCACAGGACTGATCACCTTACGGCCAGGTCACCTTCCCTTCACTTCTCCACCAACCATCAAGGGATGTCCATTGTAATGGAGACATTGCGGCTCCCTGGGTGTGGCGGATCAGCTGACCCTGGAGAGCTCCCCAGTGCATCCAGCCTCCTCCTGTTTCTAGAACTGGTCAAGCTTGTTTCCACCTCAAGGATTTCCCCCTTGCTAGCCTCTTACGCTACCTGCCTCACTGTGTCTCCTCGGGGTTCAGCATGCATTCCCTATTCTCAGAGGAGTCTTTCCTGATCCCAGAGTAGAAGTCCGGTCCAGCCATCCTTCTTTCTCAGAATTGTGTGTGTTTCCTTCATGACATAAGTTTGTCATTCCCTTGACAAATTCATAGAACGGCTTCAGGCTTGCCTTCCTCACTGGACCATGAACTCGGTGGGGGCTGGGACCACATTGGCTGGGTTCCTAGATGCTTTCTGGTACCTCGTACACTTCCTGCTACATTGTAGGTGTTCAGTATATATCTGCCAATAAATGGGCAAAAGAATGAAGATTGTTAATAATTTATCAGTGTTGAGGTATCCATGGGGATTTAACAGATTGAACGATTGAGGAAAACTGGGATTTATTTGGCCCAGGTAATGTCTCATTTCTGACTCCAGCTTTCCATCATTGGTGGGACACTCAGCTTTATTTCCATGGATGGACAGAACAGATTTACTTTGGAAGAATCAGGCTTACCCACATCCTGCTCAGAATTGCATCTTATAGCTGGAAAGTGCAGCATGGTTTTGCAATTCACGTGCCTCTTTCCAGACGCTTAGTGGTTCTGTCTGTAACCTTAGTGTTCACACTGTATGTTCGGCTAAATCTGTAATTCTTGAATCTGGACCCACAGGGACAGACAAATGCTTCTATTTCAACATATTCTCAGTTTGCGCTCTGAGGGCACTTCCAGAAATGTAGGAGACGGTCTTTGGAAGGAATGTGCAGACCCGTTCGTTCATCTCTGCAAGCCTGTGACTCGGGGGCACACAGGACCGTGGGGCAGCTTGCAGTCAGCAGCCATCTGATCTTGCTGCAGGTGGCCTGTCAAGACCCAGCGCTCCCTTGAGCCGCCTGCAGGAGCTCGTCCCACCCCCCTCTCCTTCCCAGTGTGGTCCTTCTGTCACCAACAAAGGAACGTCTTGTACATCCTGGAGCTCTAACATGGTGTGTATCTCAGAACTCTTGAATTTTAAAAAATCCACGATCTGATGGAGAAAACAGAACAGTAAATCCATTCAACAGATTTTGACCTAGTTGTCAGACTGGGTTAATGTAAATTTCATCTCTCCACACGGCTTCACTCCTTCCCAGGGGGCGGTAACTGGGGATGGCCAAGGGTGCGGACACAGAGACCCCCCTCACTGCGTGGCCCCCGGCGCAGCATGCCCCGAGCTGCCTGCGGGGTGGGGGGCACAGCTCTGCAAAGCGTGGCACCTCAGGCTGGAATCCCAGGTGCCCACCAACCTTCTTGAATTCCTGGCTGGCAGGAGGCAGTCCCTGTGGACTCAGATGGCCAGCTCATGTGGTGAACAGCTAGAACAATCTCCGGCATTTTTTCTGAGGCCACGTGTTCAACACTCCAGAGGTGGGAAAAGGGAAAACTGTGCTGTGGTTTGGGTCTGTTGCTAAAGTTTTTGGTTTTATGAGACCAGTAACTGGCGATTTCTGGGCATCAGGCATTTTCTCCTTTACCGAATCAAGACCTGGTGATTGTCCTACTTGTCCGTGAGTCACGAGCATGAACCGGGGAGTTGCTGTGACGGCGCCGGGGGCTTGTCTGTGCACACGGCTGGGATTGTCAGTGCTCGTTCCGTCCTGGCCCAGGCTGTCTGCGACGTTGGCCAGGGTGGGAACCCTCACTGTGCGTGCTTCTCGGGGGCAGGAACTGTGCTGTGCTGAGTTCTTTACAAACGTCCCAGGTGAGCCCCAGGGCAGCGCCGTGAGGCAGGTCCTGATTTTTAGTTAGAAGGACCGCAGTTTCCAGGGATGGGAATCCCACACAAGGTAGCTTATGTTACAAATGGAATGTACTAGCTCACATACCTCAGAAGTCCCGGGGTGAGGCTGGCTGTAGGCATGGCTCGATCAAGTGTCCTCTCCTTCCATCTCCTAGGTTTTGCTCTGTGAGTCGGCTTCCTTTTCTTCTACTGAAGACAAGCATTCCTTTGATTTCTGCTCGCTGACCCACTGAGGCAGGGCCCTTCCTCCTCCTGCATCAACTGGAAGGCAGCTGAGTCAGGACAGCCAGAGACCTGGCCTGAGGCCATGCTCTGCTGAGTCAGACCCGGGAGCCGGCCATGTGCTGGACTGGGCCTGGAGCAAATCTGTAATTTAAAACCCACAACTTTTTTTGTTTTGTTTTGTTTTTTAATTTTTTATTGTTATGTTAATCACCATACATTACATCATTAGTTTTTGATGTAGTGTTCCATGCTTCATTGTTTGTGCATAACACCCAGTGCTCCATGCAGAACGTGCCCTCCTTAATACCCATCACCAGGCCAACCCATCCCCCCACCCCCCTCCCCTCTAGAACCCTCAGTTTGTTTTTCAGAGTCCATCGTCTCTCATGGTTCGTCTCCCCCTCCGACTTACTCCCCTTCATTCTTCCCCTCCTGCTATCTTCTTCTTTTTCTTTTTTCTTAACATATCTTGCATTATTTGTTTCAGAAGTACAGATCTGTGATTCAACAGTCTTGCACAATTCACAGCGCTCACCATAGCACATACCCTCCCCAGTGTCTATCACCCAGCCACCCCATCCCTCCCACCCCACCCCCACTCCAGCAACCCTCAGTTTGTTCCTGAGATTAAGAATTCCTCACATCAGTGAGGTCATATGATACATGTCTTTCTCTGATTGACTTATTTCACTCAGCATAACACCCTCCAGTTCCATCCACGTCGTTGCAAATGGCAAGATCTCATTCCTTTTGATGGCTGCATAATATTCCATTGTGTATATATACCACCTCTTCTTTATCCATTCATCTGTCGATGGACATCTTGGCTCTTTCCACAGTTTGGCTATTGTGGACATTGCTGCTGTAAAACATTGGGGTGCACGTACCCCTTCGGATCCCTACATTTGTATCTTTAAAACCCACAACTTTTTATGATTATAAAAGCATTATGGTGAGGATAGAATGACTAAGGAAATCTTCTGTCCCGAATTCCACATTCTAGAAAGGGGCATGCACGGCAGACAAGGGGTGATCCTGCGTGGAGCTAACCTCAGACCTTCTCTGGGAACACAGACCGCACCACCTCACAGGGAGTGAGGCAGGCGGTACCTGCAGACAGGGTGCCCCGGCCAGAGCTCGAGAACGAGGCGCACTGTGGCTCAAATGCCCACACAGCTGGCTTGGGGCAGCGGGTGCCCGACCGGCCAAGGGTCTAAGACACAAACATGCACGAGGACGCAGGTGTCTTGGAACAGATGGCTCACTGCCTCCGTCACCAGCCGTGGACTCTGGACTTGAAGAATAGCTATTATGTAAAGCTTTTATTCGGGAAATTCCCCATTAGGTTACTTGTTCCCATTATTCCCTGCCAAAGATTCAACCCCCTAGAATTACAGAGATTGTAACTCCCCTAATAAGTCCCACGAAAGGGCGCCAAGCAGGTGCCTGTGCACCGCTGTCTGCTTTGTTCTCAGAGCTGGGTGGGGCATCCAGTTTCTAGGACCCTCTGGACAGGTTGCCCTGAGCAACGGACTGGGCTCGAGAAGACAGTGTAGGCTTCAGTCCACTGAGCCTGTGGATGCAGCTGGAGTCCCCTCCCTCGCGGTCAGTGCTAGTGATGGACCAAACGCTTCCAGAGGCATCGGGCCTGGAGCTTCTGGGCGTGTGCATTTGAGCCAGGGTGCTGGTTCCAATTCTGGCCCTGACACTTAGGAGCTGCCTGCTCGAGTCATTGCACGGTGCTGGTGAGACTGCCCCACGTCTTATGTCCTCTTCTGCAAAATGCAGCTAATGGAAGCAAGGCCCTCGCACGTTTGTATGATGCTCACCCAGGAGAACCGTGCCGGGGACAGGAACGTTAGCTATCACATTTATTACTCCTGCTGTGTAGTCAGGCTGCGTCACAGTTCATCTGGTCTTTTAGGAATGTCCTTCATAAAAAATGAAATTATAGATTGTAGTCTGGTGGAATAAACTCTAATCATTGTCACTTGACCTACTGAAGGGCAGCCACATATTCATCTAATTATCTAATTATCCAACAAACTATGTCACCAGCCAGCCTGTCATTTCTAAACTACACAGAATATATTGCCTACATTGGTTTTAGGTTTCTTTTACTCACTGAGTATCTCCATGCCTGAAACCTATTATAAATCTCTTGCAGGCAGACTCTGGGGGCTACCACTTTTCACGGCTTCTGAGATTCCACACACCACTTGCTTTTAGCAGCCAGACAGGAGTGTTAATGGGCTGCATTTCCAAATGAAGAAGTATTTTGTGAAGGATGCTTCCCCATGGCTGGCTTTGGGCTTTGTAATTTGACCTCCTAAAACTCTATTCCGTACTGTGAAGGGTACTCGGGAAATGTGAACCAGGCATAGGGGTGAAGAGAATTGGTCAACCTACAGCCTGGGCGCGCTCCCCACCCACCTGCTCAGGGCCGCCTCCGAAACTGCCAACTCATTTAAATTGGGGCCCGAAGAAGAAATCGTCTTGAAGAGCAATATTTCTATGAACAGCTGACGCAAATGAACACATTCTATAATCATATTGAGTTCCTGAGGTTCCCTACAAGTTCCTAGGACTCTATGGTGGTTCTTGTATTTATGGCTTTCTTTGTTAATGAACCTCACATCGACTATTTGCTGTTTACTGGGAGAACGGTGTCTTTCTGGTGTTGGGGAAGGCACACAGTGAGCGCGGTGCAGGTGCTGTCCGCAGGGGCTCCGGGACCTAACGGGGTGTGGATGGAGATGTCATTGGAAGAACCAGGTAGGCAGGACATGGACAACACTGAGGGGGAACTCCTTCCGAGCAACAAAATCTGCTGCGTGTCGCAGAAGCTCAGATGAGGCTCCTCAGTCTATTAACAAGTATGTTTTTTTAAAAAGTTGACCCTAATAATTTAAAAGGAAGATTCTTTTAAGCAACCTATGTTATAATGAAGCATATTTAATTTTAAATAAACTAATATCCACATTAGATACATAAATAGTGTCCACGTTAGGAAATCATACAATCATTTTTTTTTAAAGATTTTATTTATTTATTTGAGAGAGAGAGAGAGAGAGAAACAGCATGAGAGGGGAAAGGGTCAGAGGGAGAAGCAGGCTCCCCGCTGAGCCGGGAGCCCGATGCGGGACTCGATCCCAGGACTCCGGGATCATGACCTGAGTCGAAGGCAGTCGCTTAACCAACTGAGCCACCCAGGCGCTCTCATACAATCATTTTTAAAAATTCGTATTAATAGTCAAGAAATTCATGGAAAGAAACTTTAAAAAATTCTGTTTAGGTATTTATAAGGTCAAGAAGAAATTCATATCCATCAGGGGGAAATGCTACATAAATTATATTTAAATAAAACTTGTTCTTACTGAAAGGTTTTCTAACTAGACTCAAGAAGAAAGCCTGTGTGTCAGCCACGTCTCCCCCTGCCGTGTCCCGATATGCCAGGACTCTGTCCACTCTCTGATGCAGCAACCCCCAAGGTGGTGTTCGGGGCAGCCCCTGATGGTGACCTTCCCCAGGCCATCATCGCTTAGGGAGTTTCAGTTACTTCCAATGACCAGGACGGGCGTCCAAACAGAGTCCTCCAGGAGCCTCTTCGTGGAATTCTGATTCTAGAACCAACCACAAAGTGGGGGGGGGGAGTTCCAATCCAGAGAAATTTGACATGAAGCAACTTAGCAGAGTTGCTGATGTCTCAGGCCTGTTAATGCCCAATGGGCTGGCTCTTCCCCAACGGTTTTAAGGTGAAATCACAGTAATGGTCATTCTGGGGGGAGGAAAGATAGAGCCGTTACCGTTGAGTTTCTTTGACACCATTTGAAAAAGGAAACAACTCCTCTGCCTAATGTCCTCATTTCTCCTGTGGAATCTGATCCACCTGTTGTGCAAGGTGCTTGGTGAGACTCACAAGAGGCCAGACACTTGCAGTGCTGGGGATCATGGCTTCCCTGGTGGAGGGACTGCGGGGTCGGCCTCCCTGCTCCTAACTCAGCATCACCACGCCTGACGTCAGAGCGGAAGGCTGTCTTGCATCCCTGACAACGTGTGTGGGGCATCACCATGGCTGGCTGGAGAGGCACAGGGACTCGTGATGTGGTCGCTGGGTGCAGGGCTGGTTGTGGGGCTGAGCTGGGAAGGACTGTCACGGCTCCATCCCAGGGAGGCTGGCGTGACTGGCTCTAATCCCAGCCCAGGTGCACGGGGTGCCCGGTGAGGAGGTGCCCATGGAGCGGTGTCAAACCACCTCTGCTGGAAATACTGTGCAAAAGGACACAATTTCATAATGCTCATGTGTGTTGGCGAGTAAAATTGGTATCGTCATAAGAACTCTAGAGGCATGGTTTTCGGGATAATTGCATGTTATTCTCTCCCTGGTTGGCTGGGCTGGGAACCACGTCTGTCTCTTGGAGGCCACCAGACCACGCCAGCGATCAGACCACCCGCTACTTGGATTGTGTTGGTTGGTTTCTTTGTGGAGCTACAGCTTAATTGTAGTTACAGACTTACCAGCCTGCTTCTGTAGGGCTTTTAAAAACACAGAGTTCCAAACTGAAGCTTTAAAAACATGTCCTGTTCTATGCCTTTTCTTTCAGTATGATTTACATGAAGACAACCTTTAGGGCTCAGGTTTTTATTCATTCTAGCAAGTCAAGCCAGCGAAAGAGCCAGGAAATTCTGGAACCCTTTCTCAGGCCACAAAAAGAAAATACTAGGTTAGTCCTCTGAGGTCTACGGTCTTGTGCGGTGTACAGAAGTGTTAAAGAACAAGCCTAATAACAGCCAGTTCTCAGATTTTCTGACATTAAGATTCACATGTGTCCATACCTGCGCACGGGTGCGTGCACTCACACACACACACCCCGGGCGCGCGCTCACACACACACACACACACACACACACACACACACATACACCCCGGGCGCGCGCTCACACACACACACACACACACACCCCGGGCACACGCTCTCTCTCTCACACACACACACACACACCCTGGGCGCACGCTCACACACACACACACACACACACACCCTGGGCGCATGCTAACACACACACACACACATACCCTGGGCGCACGCTAACACACACACACACACACACACACACACACCCCGGGCACACGCTCTCTCTCTCTCACACACACACACCCCGGGCGCACGCTCACACACACATACACACACACCCCGGGCGCGCGCTCACACACACACACACACACACACCCCGGGCGCGCGCTCACACACACGCACACACACACACATCCCGGGCACACGCTCTCTCTCTCACACACACACACACACCCTGGGCGCACGCTCACACACACACACACACACACACACACACCCTGGGCGCATGCTAACACACACACACACATACCCTGGGCGCACGCTAACACACACACACACACACACACCCCGGGCACACGCTCTCTCTCTCACACACACACACACCCCGGGCGCACGCTCACACACACATACACACACACCCCGGGCGCGCGCTCACACACACACACACCCCGGGCGCGCGCTCACACACACACACACACACACACACACACCAGGCGCACGCTCACACACACACACACATACCCTGGGCGCACGCTAACACACACACACACACCCCGGGCACACGCTCGCTCTCTCTCTCACACACACACACACACCCTGGGCGCACGCTCACACACACACACACACACACCCCGGGCGCACACACACACCCCGGGCGCACGCTCACACACACACACTCCTGGCGCGCGCTCACACACACACACACATACACACTCACCGTTCGACCTTCTTCGTCCATTTCTCCCACCCCTGACTCTGACAACCTCTGTCCTCTCTATCTGAATTTTTGAGTAAGATATGTTAGTGTGTCTTAGTTCTATCAGACTTTCCCTCGAATGCCCTCGCCGACTGAGCAAGCACCATTCATCCTTGGGACGGTGCCACGCGCTTTGCTTTACCGCTGCTCCGAGCGTCCCAGCGTGTTGCCACACTCCCTCGCTGTGCACCAGCATTCACGGCCACCTCGCTGGGCGTGGCGGCTCGGGACAGGATGGACGGCACAGAGACAGCATCGCGGCGGGGCTGGGCCACAGCTGAGTCAACACCGGAGCCCGTTTGTCCTGCTGGCCGCCTCCGCGACCCACACACCCCGGCAGGCCAGGCTTTCAGCTCACTCAGCCTTTCCTAGCCCGGCATTTCCATGCATCCTGGACACTGCCTTGCATACAGTGAACGTGCCATGGGAGTTACCGATAAAGATTTCTGGAAGAGAGAGAGAGGACGGGAGAGGGAGAGAGAATGGAATGTTTTGAATTTCCAACTTGAAGACATGTACTGCTAAAATAATGGGAAAGCGTTTTTATTAACACAGCAGAAGGAAGCAGAGGGCAAGCAGGTATATATGCTCAACCCCGAGCATTTGTAAGGATCAGGGAATGGTCTTCAGTAGGATAGGCAGCAATCAGGAGATGCTGGGGGAAGCTGATTAAGAATCATCTGTCTCATTTGAGAGGCTAACCCATCCTACCTAATAATGATAAAACTAAGCTGTATTTGGTGTTTTTCTTGTCTCCATTCTCTTCTTTAGAAAGCTACAACACAATTTCATTCTCCCCTTATGTTCATGGTGAGACTGCTAAGACCCCTTTCAGGCTGGGAAGTCTCAGAAGGTTTTGCCAATTTAGGAAAGATTACATTTTAACATTCATCTGCAGGTGCTCACATCTGCCTTCCACAAATATATATACATATATATTGCTTTGGCCTTTCTTTTGCTGCACATGGGCTATTTGGAGAATTGCTTCTCTGAGGTTTTTCAGAGACACAATTCCAAGAATGAACAGTTCAAACAGATTTCAGAGTTGAGCCTCCGAGGCCAGCTCCAGAGAAGTGTCCTCAGCTCCTTCTCCAAATATTTGTTTTTGAAACCAACTAGAAAAGACTATAGGAAAACTGTCACATATCAGTAAAATTAGTAAAGTTAATTATGCTTCCTCACTGAACGGCCTTTACACATACATCTCATTAGGTTGAAAATCGGAATTTGTTGACGTTTGCTTTTTATTTTTATTTTTCCATAAAACAAGCAGTTTTGTTTGGTTCAACCCAATGTTTTTTAAAGCCCATTGCCTGAATTGGGTTCTCCTTCATGGGTTCACAAACAGGGCAGGAATAAGGAGAGGGTACTTCTAAAAAATCCCTAAGTTCTGTATATCTTACTCATCAAACTCTCCAGCAGTGAAGAGTCACACTCCCCTTTCCCACCCACTGTGAGCCCCCTAACCTGGCAGTGGTGGGGAGTGTGGTAGACCCCTCTGACACACAATAACCCTGCTGAAAAATGCACACTCAAACACCCTCTCTCTCTCCCACAAACAGGAACAAGAAGAGTGTGCTGACACCATATGGAAACACCTGATGTTCCAACAAAGGAAGAGGCTTCTGAGGGATCAGAGAGGAAGGCCAGTTCTCCTACAGTAATGGTGTTTTTCTAACACCCACCTGGCAAGTGAATTATGGACAACCCCCACCCCCCGGGGGGTGTGTGAACAGTGTGGATGCAGACACATCAGGAGCTGCTGATGCCAGGACACACTAACAGAAACCCGAATCACAAATGGGAGTCTTAAAAACAAAATCAAGCTCCGTGGGGTGTGCTCCACAGGAAACGGAGTTAAAACCCGGCTCTTAAGTTTAGAGGCAGCCTGCCTTGGACGGGTTCGTCCCAGGACGCAGTGATGGAACTGATGGGATGAAAAGTGAAGTGATGAACACTGGCCCAGAAAGAAAGGGCCTGCCCTGGTTTGTTAGCCGTTCCGGGTAGCTCAGCCCTGCGGAGAAGTAACTGCAGATAACCGGGAGACCGTGGCGGGGCGGTACCTGCAGGGAAGCGTCCGCGCGCCGGCCTGGAGACAAAGCCACGGAGACCCCGCCGGCACTTGGCTAGCCAGTGCTGACGTGCCTGACCTTCATAAGTTCAGCTGAGAGTGCACACAAGGCCGACACAGTCCTCCTCGCGGGAGAGGGCAGCGGTGTGTGAGCCGAAGGAACTGTGCACACAGAAGGGAAACTGGATCGCGCGGGGACAGGAAAAGCCCGTAAAGCTAGAGCCCCAGAGCAACGCTCGACCTTGAGCAGCCCAAGTCAGGGCGCCGTCATGGTGGGCTGCTGAGCGGGGGTCTGGCTGCGGCGGCCGCGAACGCCAGCGGCCCCATGGAGAACCCGGTGCCCCCCTGCGCCCTCTACCCCAGGGACGACCAGGGCCGCGGGGCCGAGGCCGGGGGCGCTTTTGCGCAGGGAGCGTGCGGCCAGGCCGGGAGCCGGGGCGGCGCTCCCGGGGCTCCAGGAGAGGGCGGCCTGCAGCTGCCGGACGCGCAGCCACCCTGCAGTCTCAGCGCGTCGCTGTGCTTCAGCTCCGGGGACGACTCCCCGCCGCAGTCTCGCGCCTCCGCGGCGGAGGGCGCAGCGTCCTCCCCGCCCTCGCGTCGCAGCGGCCAGCGGGTGGTGGAGCGGCAGTGGGAGGTCGGCAGCGCGGGCGCCGCGTCCCCCGAGGAGCCCGTGGACCCCGAGCCGCGCGCGTCCCCAGAGGATTCTGTGTCCCCGGAAGAGCCCAAGTCCGCCGAGGAGCCCGGGAAACCCGAGCAGCGCGCATCCCCGGAAGAGCCCGTGTCGCTCGGGGAGCCCGTGTCTACCGAGGAGCCCACGTCCCTGGAAGAGCTCGTGTCCCCCGAGGAGCCCGTGTCCACCGAGGAGCCCCCGTCCCTGGAAGAGCTCGTGTCTCCCGAGGAGCCCGGGGACCCCCCACCAGTGCCCCCGGGCGTCGGGCCCGCGCACGGGGAGCCCGACCTGGTCATCGAGGTGTCAGGCCGCCGGCTGCGAGCGCACAAGGCGGTGCTGGCGGCTCGCAGCGACTACTTCCGCGCGCGCGCGTCTCGGGACGTGCTGCGGGTGCAGGGCGTGGGCTGGGTGGCGCTGCGGCTGCTCCTGGCCTACGCGTACAGCGGGCGCATGGCGGGCGTGCGACCCGACAACGTGGCCGAGGTGGTGGCCGGCGCGCGTCGCCTGCAGTTGCCGTGCGCCGTGCAGCGCGCCACCGATGCCGTGGCGCCGCAGCTGAGCCTGGCCAACTGCTACGAGGTGCTGAGCGCGGCCAAGCGGCAGCGACTGGCCGAGCTGCGCGACGCAGCCTACCGCTTCATGAGCGACCACTACCTGGACGTGCTGCGCGAGCCCGCCGTGTTCGGGCGCCTGTCGGGCGCCGAGCGCGACCTGCTGCTGCGCCGCCGCCTGCGCGCCGGCCGGGCCCGCCTGCTGGCCGCCGCGCTCGGACCGGCCGGGGAGCGCGCGGGCAGCCGCCCGCAGAGCCCGTCGGGGGACGCGGAGGGCCGGGGCGACGCCGCCGTCTACTGCCTGCACGAGGCGGCCGGCGAGTGGCGCGAGCTGACGCGGCTGCCGGAGGGCGCGCCGGCGCGGGGCTGTGGGCTGTGCGTGCTCTACAACTACCTCTTCGTAGCCGGCGGCGTGGGTCCTGCGGGTCCCGACGGCCGCGCGCGCCCCTCGGACCAGGTCTTCTGCTACAACCCGGCCACCGACCGCTGGAGCACCGTGCGGCCGCTGCGCCAGGCGCGCTCGCAGCTGCAGCTGCTGGCCCTGGACGGCCACCTGTACGCCGTGGGCGGCGAGTGCCTGCTCAGCGTGGAGCGCTACGACCCGCGCGCCGACCGCTGGGCCACGGTGGCCCCGCTACCGCGGGGCGCCTTCGCCGTAGCGCACGAAGCCACCACCTGCAACGGCGAGATCTACGTGTCTGGCGGCTCTCTCTTCTACCGCCTGCTCAAGTACGACCCGCGGCGCGACGAGTGGCAGGAGTGCCCGTGCAGCAGCAGTAGGGAGCGTTCCGCGGCCATGGTGGCCCTGGATGGCTTCATCTATCGCTTCGACCTGGGCGGGGGCCGTGGCGACTCGCAGGCGGCGGCCACGTCGGCCGGAGGCGTCAGCGTGCTTCGCTACCACTGCCTAGCCAAGCAGTGGAGCCGCTGCGCCGCGCACCTGCGCCCCCCGGGCGCGCCGTCTAGCCTGCAGCCCTTCCGCTGCGTGGCGCTGGATGGCACCATCTACTGCGTGAGCCGCGCGGGCACCTGGCGCTTCGTGCCCCCGCAGGACAGCGAGCCCGGCGCGGACGTGGGCGCGGGCGAAGGCGGCAGTTTCGAGCCCGCGCCGCTCCGCGTCCCCTTGGACGCCCGAGGCGCGCTCTTCCCGTTCGTGCTCAACTTGCCCGAGGAGAAGCCGGACCGAGGCGAGGAAGGCGCTGCGTAGGGCAGGGGTGGGGGTGGGGTGGGCACCTGGCCATCTCCCTCAGGGACGCCCCCGTGCGGGGAGATCCAACTGGGGAGGGGGGGGCGAGGAGAGAGTCCTGGCGTGGGCGCTGTCCACGCGGACCATTTAAACACTTTGAAGTTGGAAGCTTGTCGCGGGGCCTTGAAGACTTTTGGCAATGCTGTTTTAAGATCTGCTGCCCTATTTTGCGTTCCTTTTTGCGCCGCTCTGCTTAACAGGGTCAATGGCATGATATGTAAGGTGCGTGCAAATAGGTAACCTTACAAATATGACACGGGATATCTGAAGGAGAAGGAGTTGGAAGATTAAGCCTCAGGATCAGTGGGTGGGTCTCAGAGGGTGCCCGGACGTGCTGGGGGTGCTCAGGGGCACTTGCGTTCCGGAGTCGGGTGGGGAGCTGGCGAGACGTGAGTCTGCGCAGTAGCTTCCTCACTGCGCCTGGAGAAGGCCCTGCGCACGCAGTTCGGGGCCTCGGCGCCACACAGCCATGAGCTATATTGGTGAGCCACTGGAAGAAGGCCACACTTCTGATGGCTTGAGGTTTAAACTCATTACCCATAGGTAGAGCTCTTAAAACTTTTCTAATTTAGTTAAAAGGCTCATGTTACCCTGTGTTCAAGTGTGGGTTGGGTTAGTTCCCGATTTTGCAAGCATGAAAGGTGGGATCTTTGGTACAATGTGTCTCTTGTCCAGCAAGCAGTGGAAGAATTTCCCCTGCCAAATGCAGATTCCACAGAATGGGCCTCACGCCCCTCTCAAGGGCAGCTCCATCTCACCTTTCAACTGAGATGGGTTACAGATTTTTAAGGTAAAGGGTGTTAATGATTATGTGCGATGTCCTAGTAATGATTTACTCTTACTTCAGAGAGCAGACCATGAGTAGGAAAAGCTGACCCACAAGGATGCTTGTCTATTTTAAAAGGTACCTTCGTCAGGTACCCTATACATGCTCGGCCACCTTCATATTTTATAATGGGCTCAAAGAAATGATTACCCCTCCCCCCAAGAAGAAGGCTAAAACCAATCTTTTTGACACTCCTAAAGAGGAACAGGTAGGCACATTTGGAACCCACTACTTACATGATGTTCTAAATATGTACTAGGTAATTCTGATGAGGGAAGTTAATTTTTACAAGCATGATGTGGCAGAGTGACAAGAAGCATATTGACATAAGGGGAAATAACATTTATAATGTAATTAGCAAGTAAACTACATTTTTCTAATTGAATTCCAAAATACTCTAATAGAATTAACATGAAACTCAGTACTTTGAGAGGTCACAAGCATTAAAAAGAAACCAAATGATTGTTTCTCATTTGTTATAACATTTTACTTTCTAAATAGGTGTAGACAGAGTTTATGATTTATTAAGAATTTAAGGTTAAAGTATATGCTCACAAATAGAGGGAGACTGATCTGGATTCTGAATCCATCCATTTTTTGATTATAATAGGAAAAGTACACATGAAAGTCACTGGCAGTTAATTAGAGGAAATCATGCACCCCTTTACTACTCTTAACTTCTTAATCCAGTGATGGGGGTTGACATCTCCGTAGCAATAGTGGGTCATTGGGAAATAAGTTATGCTTTTTAAAGAGTCTGTGGTTAAGAAAGTTATTGGTTAATAAGTATGTTTAGAAATGACCAGCTTGCATCTTTATGCATGTGCTGGAGGAATGGGATTTACGATTTCAGTTAGAGCATGTTCCAGTGATCTGTGTGCTTACTCATGATTGCTCATGAGCCAAGAGGATATCTTGGCAGCCTGGCTCATCATCTTAGGAAAGAAGGACAGACTTCATATTTCCTGGCCTTCTATAGGAGTAGAATGCAGAAATGGTAGTAGAAAGAGAAGTTAGAGCAAAAGGAAACAAATAATGTTCTTTTAAAGAAACGTACTCCTTGTATTGTAGCACATTTTCCTCTAGAATGTTACTATATTTATGCTAAAGCTTTTATATGAAATGGAACCAGGCTAATATTTTCATTCCTTAAATCTCAAATTCATAAAATACTATCACTGTGATTTTGCTCAAGAAATCATTCCTGTTTGCTGTTTCAAAACAAAATACTGTGGAGATGGGTTTCCAAAGTAGACCCGTCCCCACAGGAGCACCCGGGAAGTGAGCACCCAGGAAGTGCTGGGTGGCAGGTGCCGAGAGTCTCACCATCACATGCCCAGCTGGAGTTCTGTGTGTTGTTTTATGATTTAATTTAACAAAGGCCAGCCCTGGACATGGTGTCTCTCCTGTGGGAGCTGGCCTTGGAGCTCCAGGGGCTTGTCCCAGTGGAATACATGAGGAAGCCCAGGAGAATGTAAGGGTAGGCAAAAGGACATAGAAGAATGTGCCTATTTCTAAATAGGAATACCTCATAGAAACAAATGCCATGGGGACCGCTTTATTTTGCTTTTGGGGCCAGTATTTAGAGTTGTAGCCACAAGGCTTGCACCAGTCAAGCAAGCAGAAACACCAGCCCTCTGGGGCCATGATGTGGAGGATTGCTTGTTGGGGGTGGGGGGGTGGGGGGGCAGTCCCTGCTGAGACTTGCCACTGACCGCTGATGTTCCAAGGAGGGGCCTTTGCATGTACAACCCGATGCTCCGATCTGCATCCAGCACTGTGTAGGAATACCTATTATTATCCACCTGGTTGCTTGTTTTGCTGCAGACATACTCCTGATGATTGATCTGTCAGAGGCAAGTGAACCTAATGTGTGGAGGACCATCCATAATTCTCATAAAATTAACCCCGGCACATGGACGTTTCCACACGTTTGAAAGAGCAGTGGTCTTGTCGGCGGAGACTGCAGTAGACAGAAAAGCTCCATCCTTTGGTTAGCTGACAACCTATTGTCCATCGAGGTTCATTTGAAACCCAAAGACAGGGGCCTGGAGACGTCTTCTTTGCTGTGTTTATTCTTGGTCTTGGGAACAACCTGAGCACCACAGCTGACTCTTGGCAGCCCTCGGGCTGGGTTTGGAACTTGCTGTTGGGATTTCTGCGTCTCTGGTGGCACCTCTTTGTTTTCCTTTAAGAGAGCGCACAGACTCTGTGCTGTGCTTTTGCTGAAGTTCAAACTCTTCCTTTTGGGTTTTGCGGCAGGCACTGGACAAATGGAGCCATCTGCTGCATCTGTGTTCGTTTCTGGGGCAGCTTCAGTAACGCTGGTTCATCCGTGGGTCTCCTGGGTAACTTCCTGTGAGCGATTTCGAAACGGGATGTGTTTGAGTTTCTTGGCTGTGTTTCCTAAAGCCAAGGGCGTGTCGGGCCACAAACCACTGTAACACCTGCACCGGGCGGAATGTAAGCAGAAGTGCTGCTGTGTTCTGTCTTATGTTAGATGCTTCCCTAGCTTACAAAATGTATTTGGGCATTAAAAAAATTCAGCGTTCTTACTTTTCCTGTTCCTGTGCGATGGTATGCGTGAGAAGATGATGGAACTGGGAAGGCAGACGCGCCCACGCACCGGTTGCGCCCGCCCTTCTGCCCGTCAGCACCCCGCACGGGGAGGCCCGGGCCCCGCGCACCGGTCCAGGGCGCGCTGCTTTCACGCGCGGTGAATCGGCTTGCAGCGAGCTGACACGCAAGCTGGATGTGTCCTCCTGTGAGACTCAAGCTCCTCCAGAGCTCTAACAAGCTGTAAACAGACTGCGGGGTGGCGTCGATTAAAGACACGCCGGTGCCCCTCCAGGCCCGCGTTAGGCCTGCTGACGCCGCGCGCGCAGGAAATGTTTGTTGCCGCTTCGGTTTTTCACACCTAGGCGCAGTTGCTGTGAAACCTTGTACATGTCCGCTTCTGCCGGGATGAAATAAATCATTGGAAATGCTAGTGCCCCTGAATCTGTGCAGTGGTTGCTTGTCTGCCCCGCAAGCCCCCTTTGCCCCCCGCCGAGCGGAGCATCGGTGAGGCGCGCTCCGCAGGAAACCGTGCTCACCTGGGCTGGGGAGATTCCAGCCCTGCCAGCCAGGCCCCCGTGGGGCCTCCCCATCTGTGAATGAGGAGTGTGACGACTCCCGAGGGAAGTACTTAAGTATTAGCTCGGGGGTGTCTTCATACTTACAAGGTGCCTGTCCACGTCTCCGCCCTCTCAGCTGTCCCCTCCGCCCGCAGGTGGTGGCACCTGGTGGTTTCCATGCCAGCCACACCCTCTGGGTCTCCATGCTCCTTTATCTCCTACAAACGGGGAAATCTGTAGACCCAAACATTTCCTTTTACAGTTTGCACTCCCCATGAGCACGGACCTGTGTCATTGTTAATGTGTAAGGGTTCTTTAAGGAATTCTTTTCCTCATAAAAATATTGTTTCATGGGGCCGGGGTTGGGGGGTGGGGGGGTGGGGAGGTCACTCAAAGAGTATCCTTAGGCTAGAGTGGATGCAGGAACTCCCCGACCAGTTTGCTATTTCTAGTTTCCTTATGGCTCTTTTTTTTCAGCAAAAATGGAATTTAATCTGAACTTTTCCACAGCTGCAACTTTCCCCCCTGAGTTTTGGGATTTTAGTAATAGATTGGAATGATTTTCTTGGCCTTTCACATCTTTTAAATTAGATGTAATGCCACAAAACACATGGGCTTTGCAGACTGAGGTGATGAACTTTATAACAAAAGTTGGGGCACATGGAGGATATGGGAAAAGCTCACATTGTTAGTCTAAGATTCTCGCCCCGTGAGAAAGGAGGATTTCTTAAAACCATTTCCTACAGATGACATGAAATCTGTTTTTGCAAAGGAGAGTTCATTGTGCTCAATTCTTTAGAGACCACAATGGCCCATTGAGGACCTTCCTTGGGGACCTGTTTTGCCGGTGGCTGGTGGCCCTGCCCTTTAGTGCTAACAGGACAGTGACCTGGGCCCTGGGTTGCTTTAGACTGACCTACTGGCTCTGAGCAGATGCCTCCAAACATTCCAGCAACAGAAAGTAAGCAGTTGGATGCACACAGTCATATCCCAAGGGAGTCACACTATAAGCACATTACTGGAGTGTTTCAGAGGGTGGGAATGCATCATTGACAGTTGATCACCGACAATTGGTCATTAAACTCTGTAAAGCTGACCTCTGGTGCTGGCTGGAACTTGGCAGAAAAAGCACAGGGGCAGGAGGTGGTCTGCAGTTCATTTCGAGTTGCAGTTCTGTCGCCTGCTAACGGAACGTGTGGGACACTTTTCCTTATTTGCAAACTCGGGATGGAAACACTGTCAGAATGATTATGAGGTCAGCCATGTGCAAATCCCGGCCACAGGCGCCCCCTGGGTCAGGGCTTCTCAAACCTCAGAGTCTGGGAGAGTCAGTTTGGGAACTCCTAAAAAATACGAATTCCTAGGTCCCAACGGGAGAGATTCCCATTTAGGATGTCTGCCATGGAGCCAGGAGTTTGCATTTTACTGAACGCCACCGGTACTTCAGGTGCTCGTGGTGGTGTTGCGTGCTTGGGGCCTGACCGGTGAGATGTGGGGCCCAGGTCCCTATAGAGCTGTCCTCCCTGCTGACACATCTCCCCGGCTGGCCCCTCGTCCCCCACCTGCCATGGCAGACCTCACCTGTGCTATTACGTTTGGATGGCCCCGGAGAGGTTGTGTTCATCACAAACCGAGTGTGGGGGAGGAAGGCTCTAAGAAAGTGCCTTTTATTATACCCCATTTATAGTCTGGTAAGGGAATCCCGAAAAGCTAGCAAGGCTTGCGATGTCCAAATCCAGTGACCTTGGGCTGGGGAATCAGAGGCAATCTCTACACCTGAGGACATCAGGGATCCTTCCTGGCAGGGACAGTTTGTGCCGCTTCTGGCCTCGGGGGTAACACAGAACCCAATAGTTCCATATGCCCCGCTCCACATGCACAGCCTCCCCCAACATCACCCCCACCACCAGCATCCCCCCGGGACGGTGCATTTGTCACCACTGATGAGCCCGCGTGGACACGTCATCACCCCCCAGAGTCCACAGTCTACATCAGGGTCACTGTTGGTGGTGCACGCTCTGTGGTTTGCACAAATGTGTGATGACACGTCCCCACCCTGACAGGGTCCCCTAGAGTGGTCTCACCGCCCTGAACCCTCCGTGCTCCGCCTGCTCCCCCTCCCTCTCCAACCTCAACCCTCCCTCTCCGTCCTCCACCCTCCCTCTCCGTCCTCCACCCTCCCTCTCCGTCCTCCACCCTCCCTCTCCGTCCTCCACCCTCCCTCTCCGTCCTCCACCCTCCCTCTCCGTCCTCCACCCTCCCTCTCCAACCTCCACCCTCCCTCTCCGTCCTCCACCCTCCCTCTCCGTCCTCCACCCTCCCTCTCCAACCTCCACCCTCCCTCTTCGTCCTCCACCCTCCCTCTCCGTCCTCCACCCTCCCTCTCCGTCCTCCACCCTCCCTCTCCGTCCTCCACCCTCCCTCTCCGTCCTCCACCCTCCCTCTCCGTCCTCCACCCTCCCTCTCCGTCCTCCACCCTCCCTCTCCGTCCTCCACCCTCCCTCTCCGTCCTCCACCCTCCCTCTCCGTCCTCCACCCTCCCTCTCCGTCCTCCACCCTCCCTCTCCGTCCTCCACCCTCCCTCTCCGTCCTCCACCCTCCCTCTCCGTCCTCCACCCTCCCTCTCCGTCCGCCACCCTCCCTCTCCGTCCTCCACCCTCGCTCTCCATCCCCAACCCCCCTCTGCGTCCTCATCCCCTGGCAGCCACTCACCTCTTTACTGTGTCCATAGTTTTGCCTTTTCCAGAAGGTCAGAGGTGGAATCACAGAGTAAGTAGCCTTCAGACTGGCTTCTTCCACTGGGTGATGCACATTGAAGGTTCCTCCATGTCCTCATGGTTGGATAGCTCATTTCTTTTTAGTGTTAAACACTATTCCATGGTCTGAACATACGACAGTTTATTCATCCACCTGCTGAAGGACACCTTGGTTGCTTCCAAGCTTTGGCAATTATGGATAAAGGGTGCAGGTTTTTGTGTGGACTTAAGTTTTCCAATTTATGTTAACTTTATTAACATACAATTTACATACAACCAAATACCCTCATTTTCAGTACATAGTTCAATGACTTCTACAAAATACATTGGTTTATGGATATAGGTGTCCATGGAGTTACACTACAAAATACGGAGCACCTCCTTGCCTGAGACTTCCGTCTGACGCCTTTGCTGCCCGACCCCGCACCCTGGCTCTGGGAGGTCACCATCCTGCCTTTGTCACTATAGATCAATTTCGTAAACATGGAAACATACAGCATTTGCTTTTTTTCTGTCTTCCTGTTTTTTTCACTCAGCACAATGTTTTTGAGATCCATCTATGTTTTGTGTATCAGTCATTCTCTCTCTCTCTCTTTTTTTTTTTTTTTTTGGTAAGTTATTTTTGAAAGGTTGTTCCTCAAAGTGGATGCAGTATTGAAAGCTCCATAGGCAGCAGGGATCGCTACATAATTGCAGGGGAACGCGGGGTTAATTAGAGTGGCCTTCTCAGAAGGGTAGGGCAGCCCACTTCCCCAGCCAGATTTCTTGCAAATTATTTGATAAATGACAACGTTTGATATTCGTGTCCTCCTACCGAGAATACCCAAATTCTGCCCATCAGTTTGTCAGATTTTAGCTCCGCGCTGGTGTCAGTGGTGTGACTTCATTCTCACCATGCTAGAAATTTTATGGTCAGATTCGTGTTGTTTGCTGCTTGGTTGGCACTCCCCCGCTTGCTCCTCATTCCTTTCCTTCTGTTGCCTTGGGTGAAACTCATGAGATTTTGTCATATTGTAGTTGACCTTACAGGCACACGAAATCATTCTGGGATAAAGGGGGGCATCAGCCAACTCGTAAATCAACTCGAGAACTAAAGCTGAGGTGACCTCCTTCCCCAAAACAGGTTGCAACCACTTACATTTTATACCAGACCATCTCTGTGAAGCAAACTGCCAAGGCTTGAAAAGCATTGAGAAGCACCCAGCTATGGCTCACTTTACTGTTTAAACAAACAGCTTTCATGGAGTGAACGTCCACAGGCAGATGCCACACCGGGTATCTCACACACATTATCTCGTTCACACCTCACAGACATTTTGTAGGGTTGGCATATTATGGTCCCCAAGGTGACACTCATGTGGCAAAGCCATTTCAGAGCCACCTGACTTCTGCAAATTAGGAAAGCTGCCCTTTACAGGGGGGAGCCCCCACGGGCCACCTGCCCAGGACAGCCTGCCCACCTGCATGCCACAGCCCCCCACGGTCTGGGCAGCCCTGGACATGTTCATCAGTCCTCCATGCTTTGGGCTCCTCCCTGCAAAATGGGGAGTCAGGAGATTGGGAGCAATTGTCCTGCTGTTGGCTCCCATCTGAGCTGTGAAGTTTGGGTGAGGATTTTCGCTGGAGCTTCACTGATCATTCAGTCATTCAACAACCACTTCTGTATCTTCTGAGGGTCAGCCCTGAGCTCTGGGCTGCCCCGGCTGCCCCTCCAGTAACACAGGGCCGAGTGCCCACCAGCCCGAGGCAGACAGGACACAGGGGCCAGGGCTGGCTCCACCAGGACCCCTTGTCCTCCTGTTTGTGGGGGTTCCTTCTTGTCCCTGCCCTGGGCCATCGGAGGCCCTTCTGTGCCCTGCACAGCCTCTGTCCGGTGGCCTGGAGGCCCTGCTCCCTCCCCCAGGAAGAGAGCAGAGAGCTTGTGCACCCCACCGCCTCCCCCCGCCCCCGGGCCCAGAGCGTGCACACCCCACCGCCCCCCTCCAGGGCATGTGCACCCCGGGGGCACCAGCCGACCCCGCACTGCACAGGGCTCCCGGCCGGACGCCACAGAGGCGGCTGGGCCTGGGTGTTCAGGCCTCTGGCGGCCTTCCTGTGGGCTTGCAGCTTCCCGCCCACCACCCAGGACCAGCTCCCCTGCCACTGTTAGAGCTTCACTGGTGCTGAATGGAAAGGCTGGGCTAGCAAGGATTTTAAACATCAGCGGAGAAGGTGAACCTGACCCTCGGCTGTTGTTGCGCTGAGCGCCTGTCGGAGGGACGCCCCTTCTGGGAGGGCACTCACTGTCCCCTCAGGCTCCCCAGTAGCGCGCCCACAGCCCTGCCTGGGGTGCAGGTTCCAGCCCTGACCCAGGGGCTCCACGGTCCAGCCCCCACCAAGCCCTGTGTGCCTCCTCCCTGCCTTTGCTCTCGTTTCCAGGCATTCTGGCTGTCTGGCTGTCCCCCACGCAGTGCTGACACCGGGGTCCCCTCTGCCTGGACCTCTGTCCCCTGGTCTCCCTGGGGATCCTGGCCTCTGTCATCCCCCGTCTCCCTCAGAAGCCCTCTGACAGCTGCCTGCCCCCGTCCCCTCCCGGCTGTGTGGTCTCCTCACTGGGAAGCCTTTGCTTTCTTTGACGCTGTTTATGAGCATCTAGTTAGAGCTTTCTGATCGTGTCTTTATCGCGATCCCGTGAGTCAGGCCTTTCCTGTAGTTATTCAGCGCATGCATGTCTTTGGGTCAGTCTCACTGGAGGGAGCCCGCCTTACCTTGCCCTGCCTGGGTCGTGGGCTCTCCGTCAGCACCTGCACCTGCGAGCCCCCGAGGAGCGGAGGGGAGCCCTGCAGGGGAGTGCGGGCCTGAGCAGACGGCTTGTCCCCGAGGACCCCTGCCAGACGGAGGTGACGCACTCTGCGCCCTCAGACTCATCCCTGAACCAGCCGTTTTATAGTCACTATCAATATTCCCTTCAGGGCAGTCTTTATTTACGTTTAGTTGTTTTATTTTACTTTTCATCACGGTGCGTGCCCTCCCTCAGCCCCCTCCTCTATTTCTACTGCCCCCTGCCCCCTCCCCCCTGAGGACCCTCAGTGTGTTCTCTGTTGTTAAGGGTCTGTTTCTCCGTTTGTCTCTTTTTTTTTTCCCTGTGCTTTTTGTTTTGCTTCTTAAATTGCACACGTGAGCGAGATCGTCAGGGCAATTTGTCAGCAGCGTATGAGCAGTTAGAGGAGGCTACTTCAGCCCACAGGCTCGCAGGCAGACCCAACTGCGTCAGATAACGTGCTCCTGCCTTCTTCTAGCAGGTTGCTCTTCCCTTACCCCGTTTCTCCACGTCTGGCTCAGGCACCTGAGCTCCCTGAGGGGCAAGGCTGTGCACCCCAGAGCTCGGATTTCCTGCTCCATCCTGGTGGTGCCCTGTGGCCCGGGCTGAGCCTCGGCGCTCCTCCGACGTGAGGTTGCAAGTTCCCTGTGTGTCCTGTTGTTTGCAGATACTCAGAGTTCAGTGTTCAGGATGTGTCTTGATCGACCTTGATTTTTTCTCACTGTCTTCCCACATTTAAAAAGAGCTGCCTCTGTTGCTTTGTGTTGGTCCCATGACTGCCGACCACCGGCCAGTTCTCTGCGGCACTCCGCGAGTCATCTTTGTCACGCCCGCCGCTGCGACTTCTCCCCCTTGGAGCAGCTGTCCGGTCCAGTGACTCGCCTCCCCGAGCTGGAAGTGGGGACGGAGTTGCCCCCGACCCTGCAGCTGGGATGGCGCCTTGCCGGGCTCTGAGACCGGATGCACCTGTGCACCTGCGGATTCTGGGTGAGTGAGCATCAGGGTCTGGTGTCTGATCCCGAGGGTCTGCGATGTGGATGGGCCACGTCTGTACCGGCTGCAGTGTGGACAGCAGTACGGGGCAGGCTGCTCATGGCTCTGTTGGCGGCTACACGGGCGTCCGGGCCTGGTCTCCGCCCTCCTGGGCGTGCTCCCCTGCTCGCTATCTCTGCCTAAGCCACACAGACTGGGACAGTCCTTACCTATCCGTCCTCCTGGGAGGAGCCCCCTCAGGGCTCCCACGCTGCAGAACGGCCCGTACACGGTCTGTGGCCCAGGCGGGATCTCGATCCCCTGCCCCTTGAGCCCGGGGGCATTTCTGCACGGCGGCAGCGGCGTCCTGCCCATCAGCGCTGGGCACCCCGTGTCCACCCATCTCCTTGCCAGTGCTTGTTTTTATGCACCTTTCCCGTGTCTGACCATCGGACGGGAGAGTAGGACCTCCTGTTTTAATGTGCTTTTCTCTGATAATTGTGGGATTGAGAACCCCTTGTGTATCTGTTAACTGCCCACTTCTGTGACCGGTTTACCGTCTTTGCATATTTTTCTTTGTTGATTTATAATCTCTTGTAGACTTAAGATACTGCCTTTTTGCTTATTTTAGAGGTTTGAAGTGTGTTCCCTTACCTGTGAGCATTTTTTTGGGGGGGTGTGGGGATCTTTTATTGAATAGTAATATAATCCTTAACTCGAATGTCAAATCCATGAATTTTTTTTCTTGATAATTCGTTTTTTGGGAATTAATCTTTAGTGGTTTAACAAATAGCATGTTTCGTATTTGTTAATGTATAAATTCTCTAATCTCTTGATATATTGTCAAGTTCTTTTTTATAAACAGGACTATGAACATATACTAAACTCTACATTGAAACTCGTTCTTTTAATGGATGCAGCTGTATGAACCCACATTCAAGTCCGTCACACGACTACACAAGCAGGAGGGTGCTGTGTGCTAAAATGCACAGTTAGAGGTTGTTAGCTTGTAACGGGGGTCCGTGCATGTAAGCCCAGGTGTAAGCCCAGGTGTAAGCCCAGGTATAAGCCCAGGTGCACTAGAGGAAGTGAAGGAAAGGTTACATAAGAAGATGAATTCTTTTCTCCCACTCAGGGATGTAAAATGCAGTTTTAAAGCATGAATATAAGCCTTAAATTCATCAGAATATGGCATATGCTTCCTTACACTTACCTATGGCCCTAAAAAACAAAAGCAGATATAAGGAAAGAGAATACAAATTGGAAGTTAAGCAGGACCACGGCCCCCAGCGATGATGAATGGTGGTGCTGACGTCGGACATAATACTAGAGACGTGGCAACCGTGAGATCAGGTGTCCCCGCGAGACCTAAGATGCAATAAATACCACAAGGCACACGAAAGGTCTTTATGAATCACACAGCACACAGGTCCTAGCCTACGCAATGCATAGGGCCAATATCACCACGTTCCCCCAAACCTGTGAAATGAACTCCGTCTTTACACTCAGTTGAGCATGTTTGTAAAATGTAGGTGAAGTATAAACCGTCACCGACAACGGGACTGCAAACTAACGTTTGCACCTTCACAAACTTTATCACAAACTATAGAAATGATCCCTGAAAGTATAGTCTTTACAAACTTGATCACTATCACGTCAAGCCCCACTAAGCCTTTGGCTTGTATTCACATGCACTAGCATGGAGATTTCCAGATCAAGAATTCCGTTTGCGGGGAAGCAGGCTTCCGGTCCTTACCGGCTACGTCACTGGTCACGCACCTGTGTTCTTCTTAATCAGCGCGGCCCGGAGACACCTCGGGGCCACTGCCCCTCCCGCATCAAAGGCGTGGTGTGAGTGCTGGGTTTCCGGCCTTTGAGGCACGTCAGACACAGCGGGACATCAGTTTGTATTGTCACTACTGACGGTCCAGGGGGGAGTCTGTGCAGAAGTGGTCGTGTTTTCACGGCACTGAGGGACGAAGGGCGGGGAGGAGTGGGCACCAGGGACTGACCACAGAGGGCCGGCCAGTGTGAACGCGGGGAGTGACTGAGTTAAGACCCCACCCTCTGTAAGGACTGGGACTCAGAAGTCCTTCCTCATGGTTCCCCCTCAGAGGGATGGCTCTGGGGTCCTTGGGGACCATGCTCCTGGGTTGTGGCAGGTGCGTAGACATCCCAGGGGGCAGGAAGCATTCCCAGTTCTGAGCCTTTCCGGTAAATGCTCTAGGCAGGCGTAGGCTGAACGGTGAGTTCTCCTGGTAGCTCCCCACGTGTCACAGGGTTTTCATGGGTCCGGGACTCTCCCAGGACCCAGCCCTGCGGGCTCATGGCTGTGTGGGGTTCCGCCCAGGGTTCCAGTGCGCCGGGTTTGGGTGGAGTCGTCACCTGCCCAGAGTTCTGCAGTTCCCAGGCTGATTGAGGAGTGGGATTGAAATGTAGATCCTCTTGTTTCTCTGTGAATTACATGTTCACCTTTGGGATACCTTCTGAAGACATTCCCTCCTGCTTCCGGGGCATAACCTGGAAACACGCTAAAATCCGAGCAGTAATGATGTCATTGAGCTCACGTACACCAGCAGTCTGAGAAAACATGTTTTAACGCATCAAAATACACATCCCGTCCTTCAGCACATCCAGCGTGGTCGAGCGGCGCAGGAGTACTGCACGGGCCGCAGCTGCCCTGCCTCCCCTTGGGCTTTTAGGCAACAGGCCCTCTGGAATGAGGGGGAGGAACTGGACGTAAAGTCTGGTGCAAGAGCAGCGCTGCTTCCCCTCAGATGGCCTTCCCAGGACCTCCTTCGGCTCAAGAGCTGCCCCAAGGGTGGTTGCTGTTTGGAAAATGTTTTTACTCTTCAAAATGTTAGGTGCTTTTTCTGATTCGAGGGGTAACTCCGTCTGACTCACAGCCCGAGGGGGTCACGTGCTGCTCTGGAATCAGCAATCCCGTCCAGCCGTCTGCCCGTCTGGCTGGGAGAGGAAGCGTGGAGTGCGCTGTGAGGTGCACAGCCCCCCCCCCCCGGGACGGATGCCCCCCGCGGGGCCAGAATGAGCACACAGGCCTGGTTTCCATAGTTCCCGTCTGGCGGCAGAGCCCTGCCAACTCCTTGGATGCAGGATTACCAACAATGGGTGAACAGCCAGCTCTCAGAGGCGGCGGGCTCCGCTCCGCACCGAGTCTCTGCGTTTCCAGGGGGTGGACAAGGCCTTGGCAGCGACCGCTTGTCTGCTGTGGGCGCTTTCTCTGCTCTTCTGCCCGCGCTTCCTTTTCCTGGAAGGATTTCATACGTGATATCACTGGGTTCCCAGGCAGTGTTCTGTGCACAAGATGCTTTCTCCCCCCGTCTTGCTCGTCACAGATTAGCCTCTGTGAATCCTGGGAACAGGGACACAGAAGGCTCAGTGTCCATTGTCTGCGTGCGTGCGCGTGTGTGTGTGAAAGTCCCGCGGACAAAGGCCCTTTCTCTCTGCTCTGAATCTCCCCTCTGTCCCCTCCTCCTGGCGGGCGGCTCTCCAGGAACAAACGGGAAGACTCGTGGTGACCGACCTCTGCTGCCCAAGGAGGTCCTTGCACTGGAGCAAAGAACGTTTATTGTTAAGCCCTTACCATTTTTGTTGACGATCAAAGAGTTTTCTTTGATGTTGCTTGCTGTATTCTTCTCAAAAGAGGTCCAGGTATGTGGGAATGATTTGTAACTAGAGACACAGAAGTCTTTGATTCCCGGCCCTGAAGGATGGATGGCCCTATCCCCGTCTGTCTCTATCTCTCTCTGTCTCTGTCTTGGTCTCTAGCTCTCTTTCTCTGTCTAGTTATTGATCATTTATGTGGCACAACTCAAAGGCCCCTGTGCTTGGTTTTAATGCATCAGAGATTTGGGTTCCAGGGAGGGAGAGATGATAGAACAGCATCATAGATGTGACTTCAGCAGACGATGAGTCTGACTGCGTCCTGGAGGAGTTGAGGAGGAGAAGAGGCAGAGCCACAGCTGGGTGGGGGGTGGCACAGATGTGAGGACCCGCAGGGCAGTGATCGGGGCCAGGATGGATAGGGCAGGGCCTGAGAGTCAGGGGAGGCTGCCCTGAAACCCCTTAGATTGTTAATCAAATTGGAAGGAATTAGCAATTACAAGGAAAAGTGGAAGAGTGAAAAATATCAGAGCTTAGGCCAGGATTTAAGGGGGGATGATCGTCACGCACGCACGCACGCACGCACACTCAGGCTCGCAGTGCGCCCTGGCCTGCAGCCCCCTGTATGTCCCGTACTACGAGTGTGCAAACAGTGAGAACTGCAGCTGTCAGCACAGAGACCCCTCTGGGCTGGGTGCCGGGGGTCTGATTCCTGCCCCGTCTGCCGTCCGAGTCCATCTGTCTTTCCCCCTCTCCTGTCCCAAGGTGCCCTCCACGCTCCCCCCAGGCTTCATTACTTCTGCTCAGTGGGGATGGAGTCTGTTGTAGGTTCCCCGGAGCAACAGAACCAACAGGACATATAGATCCACTTCTGGAAAGAGATTTTGGATGCGGTGTTGGCTGCCACGTCATGGGGGCTGGAAGCCCTGCCATCTGTGTCCGGCAGTCTGGAGGCCCGGAGGCCGGCGCGAGGGTCAAAGGCCCCAGGACCACGTGTGCTGTTCGCAGAGGATGCGTGATCCCGCTCGAGCAGAAGGGCCCCCGTGGACGGAGGTGGCCGTCCTCACTCATCTTCCGATTCAGTGCAGGTCTCTTGGGGAAATACCCTCCGACGTACCCTGAAATCATGTTTCCTCTGGGCGTCCTGTGGCCCAGTCACCTGGACACGCAAACCAACCATCGTGGAGGCAAACAGATTTATGGGACCACGACAGCCACAGAGTGGCCGAGGGACCCAGCCCAGCCCCACGCTGCCATGGGCTTCATCAGCTGCCGCTGTCCTGCTTTTCAAAACCACTTACATCTTCTTCCTTCCGAACCCACATGAAGTGTCCATGTACATTTGCTCATCTGGGCACCTCCCCTGACTTGAAGCTTCCGTCACGGTCCAGGTGGCCGTGAGGCCATTGGCGCTGGCTTTGGGGTCTGGGTTCTCACCGCAGGACACGTGGGCAGGATGCCATGCTCAGCACCGGTCCCGCTGGCCCTCTGATGGTGACTCCAGGACGGGTCTAGAACCCCAAGGACTGCGGGGCCTGTGGCGGGCGCTCTGCCTGCACCCCGCCATCTGCTGGGGAGCACAGAACATTACACACTGGGGACAGACGAAAACGCTCAGGACATTGAATTACAGAAACATCAGGATACTTGAAGTGACACCACAGCCACTATAAAATAAAACAGCGCACGTCACGTATTTTCAACACCCTTTTCCGTACATATGCTATTATTTTAAACAGCATCATGTGACAAATGCTTGTCAACCGAGGCACTGAAATGCATTTTTATTTTCAAAGGTAATGTGTGTCATGGGATGCGTGACCTACATCCTAGAGCAACATGTGTTTGTGATAACAATCTAACACGCGAGGGGCCCCTCTGTGTGGGCCTGCTACGAGGGATTGGAAGTCACTCTAGCAAGTGACCTTAAGACGATTCCTCTGATCATCAGCCTTTTGAAAAAGCCCAACTATCAGCCTAGAGTTATTAAAAACAGGCCAGAGAAATTATACCCGGTGTTGGTAATGTAAAAAAACCAGCAGTCTGAGGGGAAGACGACACAAAATGTTATTTTCAGCAGCCACAGGGTCATTTAATATTGAGGAAGAGAGGACTGCCTCTGGTTTACACGCGGGCACTGAGGGTCCTGGCTCCAGAGGAACCATTCTTGAAAGCTCCTCCTGCCTCACCTAGCCTCAGTCACAACCCCAGCCGGGCTCCTGGGCGCCTTCTCGGCTCTGTCCCCAGCACAGCGGGGGTCTCCAGCCGGCGGCTGTTTGCTTGTGTGAACGATCTCGGGTCGTGTCTTGCTGTGGCCTCTACGAGGGCGTTTTGAACACGGCACGATTTTAGAGCTTGAGCAGCACCTGCACACGGGAGCCCGCGGAGTGACCAGCTGTGGGCTTGGAAAGGCATGGCGTCTTGAGGCCAGCCTAAACTCAGGTCCTCCATACAGTCCCTACGTCACGGGCTCGTTCCTTCACGGCCATCCCTGGCTCCAATGGCTGATTTTTCTGCAGTGTGGATGACACTTAAGCAGAAAGGGCCGGTACCCAGCAGGGCGTGTGCCTGACTCCTCCCCTGAAAGCATGGCCCAGCCCCCAAGGAGGGTGCGGTTGTCAGAGTGGGAGACACGCGGGTGGTCCGGGTCCCCAGCTCTCCCGGAAGCTGCGCCAGGATGCGGTGGGGGCTGCAAGCTGTGTGAGCCGGGCTCCCCAGTCTGCTCACGGACACGCCCTCCGACCGAATTTTTGGTCAGCTTTTTCTTGCTGGCATCCTGGGCGGCCTTTAGTAGAAAGACCTGTGGGTTTTGAAAACGCCATTGCCTTGACATGAGCATGGAGATAACACTGACATACTATTTTGGGTAGCACCAACTGTGTTCCAATGGGATTTCGCGGCTGGGAAAAATCTAGTGAACAAGCCAGCTTTTTCCTTTTGTTGCGGGAATAACCAAGTGCTGGACACAGCCACGGGGCCTCGTAGCATGCACGGCAGGCGCTAGGACTGTCTGAAATAGGCAACCTAACAGCATGAGTACTATCGGCTTCCCTACGCTAATTGTGCTGGAACAGCAAGCTAAGGCTTTTCCTGTGGTTATATATCCATATATTTGTATGTTTGTATGTGGATATATGTATGTATACACGTCTCATGGAGTTGGAAATGAGATTGCTTGATACACTATCTAATGAACAGCGTGTTGGATCGAAGTTCTGCAGAGAAGAAGGAAGAACCAATACTCTAGATCTGTCTTCTCCTCTGCTAGCGCCTGCCATGTACTGCTTCCTCAGGCAAACCACGTGTGTGACGTGTGATGGAAAGAGGTGGTAGCTGTTGATTTACAAATTAAAGCCCTGACAGGCCCCCAGGCGCCCATGCTGATGTAGCACGTGAATGGGGGTGTGCCTAAATTGGTTTACAGAGTGTGTGCGTGCACGTGTACACCCAGGGAGCACTCTTAGGTCACATTTCTGAATGTCTTAGAAGTCTTGATTTCTAAGTAATTCCGTTTGAAATGTTCAGATATAATTCATACATATCAGCAATTCTGTACAGTCATTAAAACTTGATGGCTTTTAAATTTTGTTTGGAGGAGGAACTCACTTTTGTTAGGTAGAGCGCAGCACTTCGCGTGGGCGACAGCGGCCGGGAGCCTCCCGGGAGCGCCCGGTGACTTTGTCAGCAAACTGAAGGACAGCGCTTTTCATCCGTGGCTCCTGGGGTGGAATTTGTAAGTCATCTCCTACCACATACTCCCATGATGAGCACATATTCTGTGCCTGAGGAAAACAGGCGCTTTTAATTGAAAAACAAACAGCTGTTTTAATTGAACATGTTTTTGCATCTACGACAGAAAAGAAACAACCCCCCAAAATACCACCCTGTAATTTAGATAATCTAAACCAGAAGTCAGCAAACTCTTTCTGTAAGGGGCCAGATTTGGGGAACCACAGATTTTTCTTTGTTTATGTTTGGTTTTGTTGTTACGACCCTTTAAAAATGTAAATACCTTTTTGGCTGAGGGCTGTGTGCAAAAAAAAAAAAAAAACATGCCCGGATTTGGCCCAAAGTAAAACACAACACTCTGTGCACATTTCTTCTTTTCCCAAAATAAGTATGTCCTGTAAATGAGGTGGATTCCAGTGCTGTGGGCCAAGATCCAAGATAAATATTTCATTAGGACATCATGGAAGTCCTAAAAAATTCACCCTAATTAAAACCAATTTTCTATGAATTTCTTCAAGATACATTTCTATAGAATTGGGGTCATTTGTGACTTTCTTTGCTCTTTACTTTTTTTTCTCTTGTAGATTTCCCACCTGGAGTCACTTTCCTTGTCTGAATTACACCTGTTAGCACTTTCAGCTAGTGGCAGTCTCCGGGTTTCTGTTTGTCTGAAAAACCATCGGCCCTGCCTTCGATCTGGGGAGAGATGCTGTCTGGGTATCGGAGATGGTCCCAGTGGGGAGGGCGCCCTCCGGTTCACTGCTCTGGGGGACGCTGCTGGCCGCCCCCCAGACTCTGGGGGCAACCCCGAACTCCTCTCTGCCTTCTTGGTAAGCTTTTATGTCTTTGTTTGCTTTTCAGGTTTCTTTTTATGTGATCCATTTAGGTGTGCATTTCTTTGTATTTCTTCTGCTTGGAACTTGTTAGTATTCTGGAATCTGTGCACTTGGTATTTTTCATCCATTCTGGAAAAATTTCATCATCTCTTCACGTTTTGGCTGTGTCACTCTCTAATAAAGCATATTTTAGAATGTTTTTTATGCATGGGGTGGTTTCATGGATCGTTCCTTCTCTTTGATGACGTCCTAGTTAATGTATTTGAAAGATTCTCTGTAGGAATAACTTTTTCCCTCTAATGAGGTAGCATTTCCAGGGTTCATGGACATTTGTTTCTGCCAGGCATCTGGTGGGTAGGTGGGTGGGGACATTAATCTGGGGCTCTTTTATACCAAGCTTAATCCTTAAGCTTCCCTGGATGGTGCTGATGGTTTGCACCTAGCTCTGTTCTCAGTCCGAGCTGTGCCCCTCTGGGCTCCTGCGGGGAGGTCACCCACCTGACTCCCCACCTTCTCTCAGCCATGGGAGTTCTATTTCTGCCTTCCGAAGTGAGGCCATCAAATCAAAGTTGTTTTGTGTGTGTGATTAACAAAAGCCATCAAGGAAAAATTGTTTCCATATTCATCTTGTAGGACTTTACTATTGCTTTCTGTTTCAGGCTGGTATTCCTTATGGAATTACTTGTCAGTTCTTCAGTGTGTGTGTGTGTGTGTGTGTGTGTGTGTGAGAGAGAGAGAGAGCATTCTCCAGTGAAACAGAACCAACAGGAGGTAAAACATAAGATCAAACATAAAATCCAGGCCTGGAGAGAGATTCCTTGTAAGGAATTGGCTGCCACAGTTGTGGGGGGTTGGCAAGTCCAAAATCTGTAGGGTGGGCTGCGGGCTGGAGACCCAGAGAGGAGTTGCAGTTTGAATCTGAAGGTGAGCCACTGGCAGAGTTCCTTCTTCTGCGGAAGTCAGTCTTTTCTCTATCGATGCCCTCAACTGATAGGATGAGGCCCACCCACACCACGCAGGGTCATCTGCTTTACTCCAAGTCTACTGATTTAAATGTTAACCCCGTCCAGAAAATATCTTAGCAACGTCTAGACTGGTGTTTGATCAAGCATCTAGGTACCGTGGATGGCCAAGTTGACACATTAAAGGTAACCGTCCCGGTGTTTACACACGCATACACATACCTTCAGATATTCCAAAGGTTACTTTCAGTGTTGGAGTTGTTACAAATAACTAACCTGCCATTACTCAACTTGAAGATTTTTTTTTACACTGATGTATTTTTGGTTAGATACTCTGCTACTAACCAGATGGAGTCGAGTTGGGATTAATATAATCTTTTTTCCAAAATTGCAAAAAATTGTTGGTAATAAAATTACTTAAATTTGTTTGTAATGTTTTTCCTCTGTCTTATAAAGTGGTTTTGGGTTTCTTCTCAAAGTTACTGTTATTAATAGATTGTTTTCCCCCGGTAGAAGGACAAAGATGTTTCTGGTGGCTTGCAGCTCCATCTAGTGGCTACAAGTTGAATTCTCCCTTTGGCAAGATTCCCAGAGCTTAGAAGGGTCAGAACTTCCAAGGAGGCTGACCAGGTGCTCTCGCTGTTTCCTTGTTTCCAGAAATATAGTTATTTTTCACAAATATGTTGTTTGTGTTAAGCTCTAACAGGTGTTTCATTTTTGTTACTTTAAAGTGAATCCATAAATACTTATTATAAAAATTTCTCAGCTTAGCTGTTTGGGTTATCAATAATGTTCCAGGGTGCCTAGGGCTCCCAAAGCGTCTGGTAGAGAAGTTCGAGAAAGTTTAGAGGGAAGGAATAATACATGACAATCTCAGATAATTAAAAGTAAAATGTAATGTTGAATTCAAGATCTGGAATGATTTGAGTCAGAGGATAATAAATATTAATATAGGGTTAATTTTTGATACTTTATACCATTTCATTTGTACATGAAAACAGTTAATGGCTGATCCTTCTATTTTTACTTTTCATAGTTTTAAAGCAGGTTCTGTTCCTGACTTGATCGCATGTCTTAACACCGTCTCTGTTCTTTTCAACAACCAAATCAAGGAATACTTACTGGGTGTGTATTGTATGCCAGGCCCAGGGGTAATGGTGAACTATAAGAAGAGAAGACTAGTTTCTGCCTCTCCCAGGCTGGAATAGTAATAATTTGTTTATGTACACATTTAAAAGTTACTCAGTTTTCTAAAATCACTCCCAGATTTAACTCGGGAAGGTCATGTTTTAATTGCTGAATAATCCAGTGTCCTTGGGCCCTAGGCATTGTGATCTGCAGTTTTATGCCTAATTGGCTGCAGTGAGGATTTTATCTAAATAAC
Organism: Eumetopias jubatus; assembly: GCF_037043125.1. Taxonomy (NCBI): domain Eukaryota; kingdom Metazoa; phylum Chordata; class Mammalia; order Carnivora; family Otariidae; genus Eumetopias; species Eumetopias jubatus. Next base: position 2,130,032 of record NW_028274808.1, read on the forward strand.
CTCTCTGTTAACTGAGGATATTTTGACGCTGATGTATTACATGTATTTTTTTTTTTTTCTGCAGAGTCTTCTGTAAGCAAGGAAGTTCTGTGCTAATAGAAGAAGTGCTTTTAAGAAGAGTGACAGTCGAAAGCCCAAGTTTTGTGACATGATTCCGTGGAAGCTCCACGTAAGTATAGAAGAAAATAACAAACTACAGAGCTCAAGGGGAAAAGAGGCAGAATGATGTGAACTCAGCAAAACTCATAGTGTTTTGGGGACAGAACAGCAGCATCACAGAGAGCCTTCCCCTCCTGTGTCTCACATCTGTGCCTCGATGCTCCTGAGTCCCGGATCTCCATGGTCCCCAGGGACAAGTGCCCCCCCCCCCCACTCCTGGATGCTTATCGTGAGGCGATTACAACTCGGGTGTGTGATCGCGTCTTGCGAAGAAAGAGAACCGGTCAGATGCAGACGGACAGGTCAATCGACGGATAGATGGACATGAAAGATTTATCACGGGAACCGGCTCCCATGATTGTGGGGGCCGGGAAGCCCCCCGATCTGCCGTCCGTGAGCTGGATGCCAGGGCCAGCTGGTGCCGGAACTCCATCCGAGGCTGAAGGCCTGACCCCAGGGAAGCCACGGGGAACGTCCCGAGTGGGAAGGCCCAGGAGCGAGGATGTCAGGTGTGGGCAGAGGTGCTGCCCCAGCTCTCAGCCCCGCAGAGGGAGGGGACTTTCCTTCTCCTCCTTTGGTTCTGTTCAGGCCTCAGCGATTGCATGATGCCCACCTGCCTTTCAGACAGTGGGGGAGGGGGGTGTCTTTACTCAATGTCACGATTCACAGACACCCCAGAGGCCTGGTTTCACCAGCTGCCCCGGCTGAGCCCGGTCAGGCACATGGAAATTACCCACCCCAGGGTGACAGTAGGTACCTGCCTATTGCCTCAGAGGATTCATTAATGGGTCCCAGTTTGGATCCTAAACCACGGACATTTGGAGGTGAGGTAGATCTTAGTGATTCATTTGTTTGACTACTTCATTCTCACTGACTTGATGAGGAAACTGCATTCGTGTGTTATCCGGTGTCACAGAGCTCATCAATGTCAGCCCCTGGGATGCAAGCTTTGGACGTCAGTCCTGCACCAAACATATGGCCATTTAGTCATTATTATCCGATTCTGCTAGTCAGTTTGCCTGTGGCTGAATAGGTACCTTGGAATGATGGCAGTAGACCCAGACCAACCCTGGCTCGCAGCTCGTGCACGGTGCCGGGGACCCCTCAGGCAAGACGCCCCTGTGACGGCAAGTTCCACTGCACCCAGCAGAGTCGAAGAGTCCGGGACCAGGTGAGGACCCAGTGTCTGAGAGTTCTGGAGAGCTGGCCTCAGTAGCTGGCCTGGCCTCACTCGAAACCAGGGCACCTTCAGAAGCTTAGCTAAGGATGATGGGTGAGTGTTGTCTTGACCTTCATTTAACCCTGAGAAGAAAAGTCCTTCATCCCACATCTTTATGTGGGCGGACAAAGCCGTGATCTTGTTGCGCAGGGAGAATTGGGGACAGCGGTTAATGGCAGGGTCTTAAAGTTTTCGTGGGCCAGCAGCGGAAGACGGAGGCAAACAAACACCAGCAGACTCTTGATCTCAAGCGAACACAGAGGTAACGCCCCAGGGGAGATGTTTGCATGCCTTGTGCAAAGGCCCCGATCTTACCACCCAGGCCTCTGGCCACGCTACGGCGTGCTCTGAGGAGCGAGGGGCAGGCACACCATGCAGCTGGGACTAGAAGTGCCAGTGAAGTGACACTGGGTTCTCGTGACTGTTTCTGACTTCCGTGGATTTAGGGAGAATTTGCCCCTAGAGTCTATGTCTCTGTGCATCGAGCCTAGCAGCATCTCAGCTGACTCAACCCATCTGCAAATGACCCCACCACTCACCTTGGGGCTTTGGCCACAGTCCTGTGCTGAACTGGACCCTGGCCTTCACCCTGACCTTGACCTGGGAACCACCCCTCCCTCGGGGCTAAATAGTGAGAGGCTAGAAATCAAGGTATTTAAATTCTAGCTCAAACTCACTGCATAGCCGTGTAACGCTGGACAGTTTTTTCTTTTTTAAAATCTGTGTGGTCTTCGATATCTGCATGCGTGGGGTAAAGCAAGGGCGCCGGGCGGCGTGATAGCCGATGTTCCGTCCAGGACCGAGAGTCCTCCTGGGCGGGCCGACTTCCTGTCAGCAGCCTCACTGTCTGCTGGAGCCCAGGGGCTCATGGTTTGTCCCCTGCTCCACGAGGGCAGGCCCGGCCCGGCTCAACGTACTCGTGTGCCCTCCGTCCATTTTTATTTTATTACAACCACTGTCATTACAGGCGCATGGCTGGGCCACATTGCTGGTAATCTCGAAGCCATTAAGCGCTTTCAGAATGGAATCCTCTTGGCGTGGCCGACAGCTGCTGTGGGGACTGTTTCCTGGATCCCGTCCCGAGCCAGGCAGCTGGTGACCCCGTCCCTGCGCGGTAGCACTCCTGGCCCTGGGCATGATCATTCCGGCTTGAAATCGTAGCGTACGGGGGCTTAAACCAGGATCATGTCATCCAGACTCTCGCTTTACAAATGGGGAAGCCAAGGCCCAGGGCAGTCGGAGAGATGCTGCCTGGGTCCCGAAGCTTTGACAGCAGATTAGCGAACTTAGCAGCCCGGTCAGGTGCTGTGGCCAGATCTCAGCCGCGCTAGGCTCGTCGAGATTATTCAATGACATCGTCGAGATAAACTTCCCATTAATGGAGGGCCATGTCTGTAAATAGAAACCTGTAAATAGAATCTACAGGATAAAAAAGGTGCTTGTTGCATTTCTCTGATGTGCAAGGTAGTATTTCGGTCAGACTCGGGGATGATCTGAACCCACTTCTGTCTCTACACAAGTCTTTGATCCCTGGGTACAGTTAGTTTAGAGAAACGGCAGTTAGATGGTTTTGACCAGCACAGATGGGCACTTCTCACAGTTTTAAACATACGCATGAATATTGCATTAGGGGTCACATTTTAACCTTTTTGTTAAATTGAGGCATAGTTAACATACCGTGTTATGTTAGTTTCAGGGGTGCAGTATAATGACCCGGCACGTCTGTCCGTCACTCAATGCTCATCTTGAATTTATTGAGATGCAGAAATCCGCGGTTGCCTATACGAGCTATAAATGACCTCAGTTTTAGCTTTCCCTTCTCATACCTGGATCCTCATATCTGCTGTGGGTTTCCTCTCCCTGGAGGCAATATCTGTCCTGTAATGGGCCCAGAAGCACCTTGTCCCCGCTAAGGTAGGAGGGCTCCGTGTTTCCACAGCCCTGGGTCTGCAGCTCCCAACAGCCTCACCTTGTTGGGGGTGATGACTGAGGTCATGCCAGGCAGAACGCACATATGATATCTGCTAGGTACATAGCTCAGGTCTCCTGCCAGGTTTCCTAGGCTATGTTTTGATTTACAAAATATGGAAAAACTTTGGGCTCCATTACAGAAACATGGAGTAATGCCTAAATACCAAGCAATCTAGTTGCTTTGATGTTTTATCATACTCCGTTTCTTGTTAAGACAAAAGTAGGGACATTAGCTAATTCATCTGGTTTATTCACTCAGGAAGTGGGTATTTGTTGAAATGTGTCTCTAGTTCCGTGCTGTGTCCCCCGTGTGGCTGGTGAGATGGCTGAGCCAGGCTGTTGCCACAAGGAATGTGTGGTCACCGGTCACCAGGCTTTGGAAGAAAGAAACGTGCCTTTGGGGGATGTGAACAGAGGACCCTAACTTAACTTGGGGTGGGAAAAGGCATCTGAGGAATTGGTGTTTGAGGTGGAGTCTGACGGGGGGTTAACTGGGAGACGGGAGGCTGGTGGGGAAAGCGCTCCCACAGGAAGGACCAGGCCCTGAAGACCCCAGGGCCCGGTGGGGCGGTGTGGGAGACAGGGGTGGCTCCATGGGGTGCGCTCTGAGACCCTCACGTGGGCTGGGTTTGCAGAAGGCCCCGCAGCGAGGCGGAGGATGTGGGGGAGGTGGTGGCCGTCAGGGGCTGGGGCGAGGTGGCCCTGTGAGCTGGTGCCACGGTGGTGCGCAAGAAGGAGGTAGCAGGTGCAAGGGGATCCGGGGGGACGGTGCTCAGGACCATGTGGGCCTCTGCCACTCAGGGGTAGGGGACACAGATGGGGGGCAGCAGGGAGAGCCCGGGTCCGGGCTTTGACTTGTAGAGTTTGAGGTTCCACCCGATCTTCCGGAGGGGTTGGAGAGGCTGCTGGGGGTTGAAGCCTCGCGCCTCTAGAAGCCGTGGCCTGGCTGTGGACCAGGTTGCCTGGGAGAGGGCAGAACGAGAAGGGAGAAGCACAATGGATGTCCCGGAGGGGCCGGAGGTGGGGACAGACACCCGGAGCGCAGGAACTCCAGGCAGGCGGCTGACGGCGGGGTCAGAGGGTGGGAGAGGCCCGCCGCCCCAGAGTGGAACAAGTCCTCTGGACTTGGTGACACGGAGGTCATGGGCGACTTGGAGCTATCTGGGGGCATGATGTGTCAGGAGTGGAAGGCGGGCTGGACTAGACAAAGGGCTTGGGACGGTGAATACACGGGAAAACGTAGGGGTACACAGCTCCTTCCGCAGTCTGGCTGGAGACAGGTTGGTGGTTGCAGCGGAAGGTGTGGCCAAGAAAGGGGACTGGAAGTCGGAGGATGTTTGAGGGCGTGGGAACGTGTCCCCTGGGGCGCTGAGAAGCAGTGGGGGAGAGCCCAGGGGCGAGGGAGGCCCCCCAGCAGGTGTGGGGGGCGGGGCTGAGGGCCCCAGGGAGGAGGAGAGGTTATTTGCACGAGATGAGGGGGAGTGAGTTTGCATTAAAACCAGGGTGTGGGTGTGAGGTTAGGGGACCCTGCAGTCTATTTAACTCCTGTGTGGTGGCCTTGGTAGACCCCATGCTGGCCCGGAAGGGGCTGCTGGCTCCAGGTGCCTAGCGGGTAGGGGCCAGGCGCCCTGCTCGGCCTCGCTGGCCCCGGGTGGGCGTGTGGCGGGAGGGGTGCCCCTGATGCGGGGTCTCTGCCTGGCCACTGGCCTGCCTTTCTAGGGAGATTGTTTGCGGGACACGGTCCTCTGTTTTGCGTTGCTTCCGACGGAAAGCCTGCTGTCATTCTCATCTATGCAGGATCTGTGTTCCGTGTCTTGCTTTTAAGCTTTCCTCAGAATTGCTGGTTTTAAGCAATTTGATTATGATGTGACCTGGTTTTATTCATGTTTCCTGAGCTTGGTGTTTGCTGAGCTTCTTAAGTGTGTGGGGTCACCATTTTCAACACATTTAGAAAGATTTTGCCAAGTATTTCTTCAAATCCTTCCTTCTGTCCAGTCCCTCCTCCTTTGGGGACTAGTTTCAGGTATATGAATCCATCTCGGCCTCTCCTTCGGGTCTCTGAGGATGCTCCTTACATTTTTCCTGTCTTTTTCTCTTAGTATTTTATTTTGCATATTTTCTCTTGTTATATCTCCAATATAGTCACTGAACTGTTTTTCTGAAATAAGTTGCTGGTAATGCCATCAGCGCATTAAGAAAACCTTAGACACGGCAGTTTTCACGTATAAAAATTTGACTTGGATCTTCCTAACATTTTCTGTTATTTCTCAGGTTCAATCTGTAGTCCCACTTCCTGGAACTCACTGAGCCCTGAGAGCAGCCTTCCTCATGGGGCTGATTTGGATGCACTGCTGAGTCAGTGCGGATGTCGCATGAACGAGGAGGGTGCCCTCCTGGTTGATGGGCACCCGGAGCGATCCAGACCCTCTGTGAGCTCGGGGATTTCTGCACACGAGGGAGCAGAGTCCATGCACAGGAGGGTATGTGGGCCGTAGGGCCAGAGGGAGAGTGAGGGAATGTTGTTGAGTTGTTGAAGCTCTTTGTTAAGTTCTTACCATTGGTTGTATTTGTCAGTTCTAGAATTTTCATTTTATCCTTAAAAAAAAATCAATTCCAGGAGAAAATCGAGATGACTTTGAGTATGGTGATGACATTTAGACACAAGCACCAAAGGTATGATCTATGACAGAAATAATCAATCAGCTGGATTTCATTAAAATGAAAAACTTGTGCTCTGTGAAGAATAATGTAAAGAGATTGGGCAGAAAGTCACAGTTGGGGACAAATATTTGCGAAAGACATAGGTGATAAAGGACTTGTTATCTAACGTCTGTAAAGAACTCTTAAAACTAATAAGAAAATGAAAAACCTGATGAAAAAATGGGCAAAAGACTTGGACACCTCCCCAAAGAGGATAACGGATGGCAAGTGGGCATTTGAAAAGGTGCCCCACGTCACTCGTCATCAAGGAAATGTAAATTAAGACAATGATGAGACACCACCGCTCACCTCTGAGAATGGCCCAAATCCGGAGCACCGACCATACCATGTACTGGCGAGAGTGTGGAGCGGCGGGGGGCCCCGCTCACTGCTGGTGGGAGTGCCCAGTGGTGCTGCCACTTTGGAGGACATTTTGGTGGTTTCTCACAAAAGTAAACACACTCTTACCATGTGAACCAGCAGTGGTGCTGATGAGTTGAAAACCCATGAAAATAAGTTTCATGAGTTGAAAATTTATATTTACATAAAAGCCTGCACATGGATGCTTATCAGAGCTTTATTCATAATTGCCAAAACTTGGAAGCCACTGAGACGTCCTCCAGTGGGTGCTGGATAAACTGGGATCCATCCGGACAGTGGAGTATCATTCAGCACTAAAAACCAATGAGCCTTCAAGCCCTGAGAAGACATGGAGGAACCTTAAATGCATGTCATAAAGTCAAAGAAGCAAAGACAACCTCCTGTCTGATTCCAACTCTGCCATTCAGGAAAAGGCAAGACTATGGAGGCAGGAAAAGAGCAGTTAGGGTGGGGGAGGAAGGGACGAGCGGTGGAGCACGGAGGGTCCAGGGCGGTGAGACCACTCTGGGGGACCCTGTCAGGGTGGGGACGTGTCATCACACATTTGTGCAAACCACAGAGCGTGCACCACCAACAGTGACGCTGATGTAGACTGTGGACTCTGGGGGGTGATGACGTGTCCACGCGGGCTCATCAGTGGTGACAAATGCACCGTCCCGGGGGGATGCTGGTGGTGGGGGAAGCTGTGCGTGTGGGGGGGTAGGGGCACATGGGAACTCTCTGTACCTCGAATTTGGCTGTGAACCTAAAACGAATCTAAAAAAATAAAGTATTTCAAAAAGGATAAGGAGTAAATTACAAAAAGTATCTATGCTAATTCTTAAAAAAAATCCTGTTCTCTGATGAAATTCTCCATCTTATAATCTTTTTTTCTTGAACATAGTAATCATAGATATTTTAAATTGTATATGATAACTCCAATGACTTGGGAATCTGTGATCTTTTTGCATTATTAGTTTATCCTCTTGGTTTCTGTATTGGGTTGAATGTCTCCACTGACCCTCCACCCCATTCATGTCCTTCGGTCACAAATAATTTG